>NC_066316.1:52388993-52697993 GCF_022539315.1 Serinus canaria | reverse complement strand
AAGAGGTCTTGGGAGAGGCATTTGTTCAGCTTTATTTCTAGAAGAATCCTGAGCTCTCCAAGATAAACTATTATTAATTCATTTTTATGATCTTAAGAGTGTATGGAGGGACTTTCTGCATTGAAAAGAAAAGTTGCTACCTCAGTGAATCAAATGAGCTTGCAGAGTTAGTGCTAGATTGCCCTTTCTGCAGTGACAATACCCCCAAGAGGTATCAGCTGCTGGTCATCTAGAATGAAATGGAGTAATACTGGATCTTAACATGGAAATAATTCCTGACTTACAAGTCATGCTCATAATTCTCTGCATTCCCAAGATCTTAACCTAAGTGACCTGGTGTAAAGTGAGTTTCTGTTACTGCCACTGCCTTCCTGCTGTTCTGGTGAGTGCTTCCCTTCAGCACTGTGGGTGGATGTAGCAATGGCACCTTGCTTTTTAGATTCCTGTTGTGGAGGTGGGTTCCTTGATGCTACTGTGCATTCTTCTTACAGGCAACTCTCACTTACGGGAAGGAGAATTCAATTTTTGATCCTCTTGTCCCTCTGTTTTACTCAGGATGTTTGGCCAGGTTATAAATGAACACACTCTGGGAGGTAATGTAGAGACTTCTGCTCTGACAGCAGATAACAACTCCTCTGCTTCTCTAAACCATTTTGAGTACACTATTGGTATGAAAAGAGCTTAGTACCAATTTTACTAAAACATATTTTTATCTGTTTGACATGCTAGCAGTGAGATACCAAAGCTTACCAGAAGACACCAGGCTTCCCAATCAGCTGACAGGTATTTTTCAGTGGGAATTTCATAACTCTATCACCTAGCTGGTGTTGAAGAGTTCATCTTGCTGGAAACATTTTGATAGAAATTGAAGTGTCTCTCTGATAGACAGGAGAGAGCAGGAGGATGGCCAAATTGTGGTCTGACATCAGAGTTGCATAACTGCAACATGGCATTCCTAAAAAATCAATTTCTAGGTTAATGAACATGTCCCACTGGCCAATCAGCTTATAAAGGGAAGCACAGTGTTGATGCTGAATTTAGTAATAAAACCCAGAGACTGAGATAAATGTCCTTCAATCTGCCCTGCTTTTCACAAGGAATAAACTTTAAACTCCTATCATGTAATAATACGAAATTTTGTACATCAAAAGGAAAAGACTGTATATAGGACATCACAAAAAAAAATTAACTTGCAGCTTTAATTAATGTTGGATGTTACATAGACAATCTTCAAATCATGTGGGAAAATTTCATTGACTGTGGTTCTGCTCCTCTGGCAAAAAGACCTGAGAATACTACATCATTTGACTCAGAAATAAAGAGAAGATGTTCATTTTTCCTTAGAGAACTGGTACCTGTGTGCTTCTGAGGAGAAACCTGAAGTTGCTAGAGAAGGCAGTTATGATAAAATATACATTTCTTCACACCAATATGCATCTTCTACCCAGGTCAAAGTGCAAGTCTGTGAGAGCCGTGGGGTCAACAAGACCTTGCTGGACATCTGCAGTCAAATTCCTGGAAGGTTCATGCTGCCTTCAGCCTTGACCCAGGCAGGATCTTCAGGCTGCTTTGATCATAGCTGGTACCCTTCTCTTGTTATTTCAGGGTCCTGGCAATTGGAAGAACCTGAATGCCCCCAATGGGAAGTATATAGCTAGGGCCAGAAGGCTTGAAACAGAGAGAGGAGGATGAGACTAATACTGTAGCTTCGTGATTGCTTTAAGCTACCATAAGCTGGCTCTGTGGCTGGAAAAAACCATCCTAGCTCTCATTTCCCTGGTCACACATTTCTGCTCTTTCCTGATCTGCCCACAATTAATCCTTTTTGTGCACACTGACTGAGCAACTAGTTCCTAAGTGACCTTTAACTCAGATGATCTCCATTATTCCATTCACCAGTCCACTGCACTAACATGAGTGCTGGCAAAATTGGAAGAGCTCCAGCTAGAGAGAGGCTGGATTTCACCTGTTGTCACTGAAGCTGACTCTGTAGCTGTGAGCCGTGAAAGTGTAAACTGGCCATGAAAGTACAGCTTTAGTGCTAAGGTGTTCAGTTTAAGTAGTATCCCAGCTGAGTGAGCATTCAGCCTCCTATTGATAGCTCAGTCTGCCTTCTCTTGCAAGCCTTATTCATCACACACTGCCCAGCTCCTACAACCAATGAGGCAGACAGCAGCTTCTTGCACTATTTCATCCCAGAGCAGGTCGGACAAGGCACTCAGTAGCATCTTCTTGGAAGAAGCAGAGTGAGACTGACTGACTCTGTGAAGAGAGAGGAGTTTCACAGTGTCTTCCCTCCAAGTGTTTAGTTTGTGAACTCAGTGCCAAAATTTTCACAAAAAATAGCACAAAATGTACATGTTTGCAGTGTATTCACAACCCTTTGTAAGTTGGTAGATAGCAAAGAGAAATGTGGCCCCATGGCTTATTGAAGTGAGCTGTATTTCAAGCTCTGCCACCCACACAGTTCTCCAAGTGACTTTTGGCAAGGTTCAGTCTCTCTGTGCTTCAAGTTTCCGACCTACTCAATGAGAAGAACACAGTTTTGGTTTGAGGATAATAAATTCACATCAGTGAGACACCTGAGTGCCAGAGGGATTGGAGCAGTCCTTGGAACAGCTCAGTTGTGTGCACATAAATACAGAGAGTCATAACTACACAACCACACTTGCCAGAACACTGGGAATGGTCACAGATGCTATAAGCACCATTCCATCATTTTCTGGCCAGGGAGAACTTGGAGAAGCCAGAAGTGTGCTGGAAGCAACACAACTCATGTCATAGTCATCCATGACCTAATAGCCAATTGTGGCTTGGCAGTGATAACTTGTTCTGAGCAGATACACTTTGTTAAGTTGTCCTGATTACTCAAAGCTTTATTTTCTTTCCCCCAATTGGTTCTTGTCTACAGTTTAAACTCTCATTGATTTAAAAGGTGTGGACACCTTTTCTTCATCAATTGGTACTTTGTATTTCCCAAGGCAACTATTTTTATGAGATTACCAAGTGATCATCAGTGCTGTAAATCACTGATGGGATAAATACCAGTATCAATTACTAAATTAATTCCCGGCATGTTTTTAGGTTCAGTGGTGTTATACAAGACTGGTATACTGGGTCCCACAGGTCACAAGTAATGACATAACTGCCCCCAGAGTAATAGAATAAAATAAATAATATTATTAATCCTAAGTACTTTTAAAAAGGAAATGCAATAAGACCATTGTATCATTGAAGTAAGCTCTTAATGAAATTATTTAACTGTTGAAGAGATAATTTTTAAATTATTTGTTGACTGATCTATCCAAGCATTTCTTTGGGGGTCATCCCAAACTGGCTCCACCTTCTGTATATGACAAACAACAAAGCCAGCCAGTTACTCTGAATTTCCTTCAAGACTACACATCAGGTATTCCCACGTTTTAGTAACTGCAGTGCTGACTTTCTATGAGCAGGTGTTAGAGCTATCAAAAATGAGTACAAAACATAGTTTGGCTAACCCCTATACCTTCCTACTCTTTACCATCACTACCCAGGTTGACAATCTTTGTTGCCCAGTCTTAGGACATTTAACAGAAATTCAGAACAGAAACCCAACTTTATCTTAACATTGTGCAAGAACAGAACACTGTTGGGTGTGAACTAGACATTTTTATTACATAGTGTGTTTAAAGTAGTCGCTTACTCCTAGGATTTAATTTCTGTTACTCGTGAGCTGACTGAATTCTCTGCAAACATGATACATCAATCACATCCCTTGAATACCACAAAGCTTCGTGCAGATGACTGCAGTGACAGCATCTTAATTCCACTGAAAGAGGTGGTAAACAAATCGTTTACCACTCAGGTGGCGCTAAACACGTACGTGTTCAGCATGGATACGTCACACTGGACCTTTTGCCTAAAATGGATGGGTTTCGATTGGATTCAGAACCACTTTTCTGTCCTAAGTATTTTCTGTTTATACCATTAAATTTCCCTCTGCTACCTGTGGTTGCTACTACTACAGCACAAGCTGGTAAAACACACTAGAAATGTGGAAAATACTGCTGTTATCCTGGCACAATGACACTTTTGGCCTCATAACCAACAGTATGAGGTTCAACTAGACCAAACGCTGGGCTCTACACTTTGGTCACAACCCCATGCACGGCTACAGGCTGGGGAAGGGCAGCTGGAAAGTGGCCTGGCAGAAAAGGACCTGGGGGTGCTGGTCAACAGCAGCTGAGCATGACCCAGCTGTGCCCAGGTGGCCAAGAAGGCCGATGGCATCCTGGCCTGGATCAGCAATGGTGTGGCCAGCAGGAGCAGGGCCGGGATTGTCCCCCTGCTCTCAGCACAGGTGAGGCTGCACCTCAAATCCTGTGATGAGTTCTGGGTCCCTCACTGCAGGGAGGACACTGAGGGGCTGGAGCGTGTCCAGAGAAGGGCAACAGAGCTGGGGAAGGGTCTGGAGCACAAGTCCTGTGAGAAGCAGCTGAGGGAGCTGGGAGTGTTTAGTGTGGAGAAAAGGAGGCTCGGGGAGACCTCATAACTCTCGACAGCCACCAGAAAGGAGGCTGGAGCCAGTGGGGGCTGGTCTCTCCTCCCAAGAAACCAGACACAGGACAAGAGGAAAGGCTTCACGCTGCACCCTGCACCTCACGCTGAGGTTCAGGTTGGACATTAGGAGGAATATTGTCAAAGAAAGGGTGATTAGGCATTGGAACGGGCTGTCCAGGTGGTGAAGTCACCATCTTTAAGGGTGTTTAAGGAAAGACTGAGTGTCATTGACGTGGCACTCCGTGCTATGGCGTAAGCAGACACGGTGGTGCTAGGTCATAGGTTGGACTCGGTGATCTTTGGGATCTTTTCAGCTTGTTCCCTGATTCTGTGTTACGGGGATTTTGAACCCGCAGCGCTAGACAGGCCAGGACCAGCCGTGTGCTGGCGCTGCAAGCCGCCTCACCAAAGATAAGCTGTACCGCACTCCCTCCCGAGGGGTCTCTCCCGCTCCTCCTCCCGGCGCTGGCGCGTGTCCCCTCGGGCTCGCCGTAGCTCCCCCGCCCCCCCTCCCTCGCAGCTCCCCCGCCCCCCCTCCCTCGCAGCTCCCCCGCGGCCGGGGCGCGGCGGGGCCCGTGACGTGTGTGGGGCCGCGTGGCGGCCGCGCGGTGACGCACGCGGAAGGCGCCGCGCGGCGCCGGCTGTGCCACGGCGGCGGCGCGCGGAGGAGGTGCCGGCAGCGCGCGCGCGGCGCGGCGATGGAGCCGTGAGTGGGGGCGGGGGGCGCGGGGGGTGCGCGAGCCTGAGGGGCTCCCGGTTCGCTCGGGTCCGGGAGAACAAACCCCTCTTTGTGAGGGAGGAGCTGGGTGTTGTCATTGACAGAATCACAGAACGGGCAAGCGATGAAGTGGACCGCGGTCACTGGGCGCCTGGTCCAGGCTGCGTGCTCCGGCAGGATCAATCCTAGAGCGCGTGGCACGGGATTGTGTCCTGACGGGTCTGGAGTGTCTCCAGGGAGGGAGACCCCTCAATCTTTCTGGGTCTAATCTCTGAGTCTAATTCAGTTTGTACGCGTTTATCCTCGTTAAGGAAATCAGCTCGCCGAGGGTTAAATGAATGTTTCTGAGGTTGTGGTTCGCCACTCAGAGCCCCGAGGGTGACTGTCCTTTTATTTAGGTGAACGCTATGAGTTTGCCTTTTATATGGCCAATAAAACCTCCCCCCACCCCCGGTATCTTTATTCTCAGATTGTTTGTTAAAGGAAAAAATAAAACTTGTTTTCCCGGATATTTCTTGGCATGCACAGAGCCATAGTCGTGTTTAATTATTCAGACTTAAACGAATACAACGAACAACAACTAAAAAACCGAAAAAGCCAAGCCCATCCCGTATGCACATACAAAGGTAAAGCATAGCCATGTTTATCTGTCAGTTGTCATGTAGAAGTTCTATATAGTAATAACAATGTTAGCTTTATGCCTCTTTTTATGTAGTCATGTGCTTCCTCATTAGCTATTAACCCTTGTGGAATACATTTGCAAGAAAAAATTCAAGGTCTTCTGAGGGACACGAAGCACACAATGTATTTAAACCATGAGCAAGTGCAGGGTGTATGGATAGCCCCAGTACTTTCAGCATAGGTAGAATATATAATTATTCAAATCAAAGTGGGTTTGATGGTTCTATTTGGGAGTGAGCCTAAAATAGAGAAGAGCAGTTGGAGGCAGAGATGTTGAGGCTAGGATTTCAGAAAAGCTGCTGTGCATAAAAGTGAGCTATTTCTTTAGTATCGACTCTGTGCCTACATACTGCTTAGTCTCAGTTTCACCAGAGCTTTCCCTTCTTTAAAGTCAGTCTTTAGTGAAAACTGCTATATAATAGGCTCTGTTTTTTGTGATGGTCTTCCTTTAAGACTTGGTTGTGCAGTCATGAGAAGTGATTTGAAGATGAGGAATATCCTGAGGAACATTTTGCTGACCCTTTGGAGACAAAATTTTACGCCAAAAGCAAAACGTAACCCACCTTTACATCTCACGTATGAATGGCTACTGAAAAATTGCAGTAGTTATGAGTGTGTGTTTCCAAAGTTAACTCTGTCACAGGCTGCACTAGAGCAGTTTAGTTTTACTGACTGCTATTTGAGATGTGTAAGTATACTATTTCTCTGTTTGTATCTCAGGATTTTTCTCCTCTGCTGTCAGTTTCAGACATAAGTTAATTATAAACCACTCTGAATTAGGGTAAAGCTGAGTGTAGGTGGTAAAAGCTGCCTGAAAGATCTGCAGACAGCTGGATGCATAGTCTTGAGCTTTGGACTACTGTGGTTGGGCTGATGAAAGTATCTTCCACTTTGTTTGGTAGAGGAAAGCACAGTTCTTGACTTGTTTGAACAGGTGCATCCAGAGGGAGTAATCTTTTTTGCTTTTCCTATAAATGTGCTTCCAACATTTCATTCTTTCTTGGGCCTTTCAAATGTAAGATAGAGGCTGTCAGTGGGGCATCACCAACTTGCACTTACGTGTATTTATAAACTTTATGTATTCCAAAAGGCAGGTGTTAAACAATGAACTCAGGGGAAGGTGATTTTACCTGCTTTGTATGTCAGCTGGTGGTAGGTGCAACAAGACACTTAAATCTACACAAGGAAGTTCTGCAGCTGTGGCGAGGGGCAGTGGAGCATGCATCACCTGATAGGAATGCTGTAAATTGTGGTTTGCCCTCATGAGAAATGTAGTTAAGATTTGGCTGAGTTCTTAGATTTGCTGTGAGTAAAAATGTCCATGTTGCCTTACTGACCTCTACAGCAGCACGTTCAGTCAGTGGCTTAAATGAGACTTGAGGAGTACAGCTGTGAATGAAGGGAAAACACCAAGTGTGTCCCTGCTCTCTGTGTCTCCACTCTTGGATGGGTACAGCATCCCTGTTGGTAGGTAGTTGTACACCTACCCATTCCAACTACTAGGTGTTGCACCATCTGGAGAGCAGCTGGAATAAAGAATGAGCCAATGTCTGGAATGTGTTCTTCAAAAGCTCACAAGCACATCTACTCTGGCTTATGTGTAAACCAAGGTGCTAATTGCCAGTGGTTGTAACATTCTTGGCTGGGTGAGGAGCCGGTGGCTTTCCTGTAAGGAGTGTGGGGAAGGAGCCGCTTTTTGTGTCCACATCATGCATTTTGCAATGTTTGCAAAAACTTTGAAATTAGGAAACTTATCAAAAGAACCAAGAACATGCACAGCAAGTCAGAATTATCCTGCATGAGCCTGTAGCTGTGAAGTGGATGCCCAGATGTGAGCTGTTCAGACAGCACAAGTATATGTTATGCTTTACTGCAAGCATGATACCCTTCCAGTTGTCAGCTCTGCTCAAGCCATGGACTTTCCTGTTTTGAGACATCCTCAGTATGTGCTCTGCCATGAAGTATTTGGTATCCACTTGAAATCTTACAGTTAATTTAGGCATCTCCACATTTTATGTACTGTTTTTATATGTCAAGGATTTTCTTGTTATGATTAATACTTTGGTATCTCAGGATAATATCCTATTCTTGGTGTACTCAGGTAGACGTGGAATACCAGGTCATCTCTGGAGCTGATGTAAAAATGCACCTTAGTTAGTTGTTTTAGAACTAGTACAGATTTAATAGCTTTAACATGGTTTAAGTGCATGAATGCTGAGGTTTTAAAACATTGATATAAGAAAAATACTGCAGTTAACATCCCTGAAAAAGTTGAGCAGACAAGTTCTGGTTTGAAATGCTTCTATTAATTGGCATTTTTAAAAGTCAGCTTAAACCCTCTTTGTCTGTGAGGCTTCTGTGTGATGGTCTGATTATTATATGGTAATGACTTGGTCATTTCATGTATGGCTTGCCTTTTTTGGCTGTGCAGTCAGCTGTTCTGACCTCTAGACTGATGCAGAGTTTCTGCTGTGTGTAAAGGTGTGTGGCAAGTGTTTTGCAGGTCCTGTGCCTGGAGTCCTGCACAGCCAGTTTGTGCAGGCTCATAACATTTGCAGCTACTTGCTTGAAGTTCTCATTACTTCTGTGGGGTTTTCCTCCCTTCCCCACCTCCTTTCCATGTTAATAAATTAAGATTTGGATCTCTCAAACTTTGCAGTAAAGAAATAATTCAAATTTGTTTTGGTAGTGCTTCACTTGGCAAAAATGCAGTGATTCTCAAAGAAAATAGAGGTTGTTATTATTAAATCGTTGTACTGGTTTAAAGTGAATTGTTTGCCTTGCTTTAAGGGCTGCCATGCATGCAGCACATGGTACCTGGTCCCAAAGTTCAGGCAGGGCTTATGGGGAGGATTTCACCACCTCTTCTGCAATCCTGTGTTAATGTGGTGAACCAGTGAGAGCACCATTCAGCTGGTGAAAAGAAGAAAGAAGTTTTATTCCAAGCTAAAAGGGAGTGCTGTAATTAAAGTCTTAAAGTTTCATTTCTTTCCGTGATGATGCTCCTACAAATTTATTGAAAAACACCGCCACCAGCCCATCAGCCCCCCAGTCCTGCAGCTTTCCCATATAAACTGTACAGATTCCTATGATCATACCCCCTGGAACAGCAGTAGAAAGTCAGGTGTGTGGTGGCTCAGTTCTGGTGTATCTCAAGAGGAAATGTTTGCTGTATTTTGAAACGTGGTGGATTTGTCCACCTTATGTAAGATTAGTTATTTGCTCATATTTCCCTTAGGCTAACAGAACTGGAAGTTACCTGTTTTCCAGGGAATGCAGTTGGTATTTTCAATGCACACCCACACCCCTGCCTCTGTTTTGTTTTTAACCTAATGGTAACCGCCAGTGCATAGTGCAGGAGATGTCATTGCTTATATGTGTATTTTTATTTAGGAGTCCAATAGCAAACTTGAGTTCAGGTTTTTATTTCCCAAGCTTTGGTGGAGCTCAGACAAGAGTTCAAAGCCTGAGCATGTGCATCTAGCAGATCTGGAGTTCTGCCCTACTCCTTGTTAGGGATGATCCTGCTAGGTTGAAATATACTTTTGGTGTACAGACAACTCATCAAGATCCTGTGCGGGTAACTGAGTTGTTAGTGATGTCTGTCCCTTTTGATGAAGCTCTCATTGCAGGAGACATAAGATCTTGGATGTTTAAGTTATTAATGTATGAAATAACACAAACAACCTTTTCTCCCTTTAAGAAATTCTTTCTGTTGCACAAGTTTTAGGGCAATAGAAAACCCTAACATTAAAAAATGGGCAAAATTCGTACATTTTGGAGCACAAATGTGTGTGTACATAGATGTGTTTAATAATTCCTGTTATCTTTGCTCTATGAAGCAGCATTAATATCTTTTTTCTTAGTGTTACATGTTACCTCAGCGTTTGGTTTAATTTTCTTTGTTGAAGAATGAATGGGGTTTATTTTCTGCCCCTTTAGAAATATGACAGACACTAATTCTGCGGTTTCTTTTGCTTCCTGTAGGCTGGCCCCAATGCGATTGTATACACTGTCCAAAAGGCATTTTGTTCTGGTCTTTGTAGTATTCTTTATTTGTTTTGGGCTGACAGTCTTCATAGGAATAGCAGGTAAGGATGTTCTCTTTTTAAAAGATTACAGTTCTCATATACTTTGTCTAAACCTGTTGATATTTACAGATGTATTTAAATGCTAATGAGCTTACTGCTCCTGAGATGTCTGAAGAAGCCTTTGTCTTGACAGGAACAGGGAAGTTTTTCTTCCATCTCACTTTTTCATAGAAGTACTACCTACAAAGACTTGGTATTTGCAACTGCTTTGCAGGGAAGAGTTGATAAAATGAAACAAGCAGCTTCATTGCAACATAATTTTTCAGCAGACTGCTGCATTTTTTAATTTTTTTTTTTTTTTATTTCTATATGCATAATGGTAGTGCTAATACTTGATTTCCTGTGAGGAAACTCATAGCTGTGTGCAAAGCCTTCTAAATGTTTGGGTGATAGATGCCACATAAATACAAAATATTTTAGTGTAAAAATATGAACTTCAAAGTCAAACGCATATGAGCTTACATCTCTGGTTTCAGAGATCTTTGTGAGAGTCCTGACATGACCTGGGAGGCTAAGCACATAAAGCCTGTGTACTCATCCTGGAGATCAGAGAGATTTGTGGTCGTCTGGTCAACAAAGATGCAGTGTCCCTAGGGAGTTAAAAAGCATGGGATCCTTCTTTATTTCATGCCAGAGGACTTTTCCAGGGCTAAAACATACTTGAAAAATAAGTCGGTGTGCTCTCCTAGCAGTGTGAAATATACTGATACTCTGCTGTCAGAAGAGCTTTATCAATACAGAAGTCAAGTGACAGGGAGAAGGAAAGTGGCTGGTACTCATTAAGCAACCCACCCCCTATGTAATTACTTAGGTTGTTACCATCTTCCTCTGCTTTACTGCTGACTTCCACATCACTCAGCACGTCCAGTGTGTTCTCCTGTGTCCCTCTCTGACACTTTTTGACATGTTGGGTTGTCTCTAACCCTGCCCTGTCTTTCACCTCCTCTACAGTGAAAAGGGCTCCCAGACCTCAGAGCCATCCAGTCCTGCCTGACTTGGAAAGAAGGGTGGGTTAATTGGAGGCAGCTGTTCTGGCTTTTTATGCCCATCTGTGCCTTGTAGGCAGTACATTTTTCATAATAGCCTTCAATAATAAAATTTGTCTGTGAAATAAAACCTTCTTTCCTGCCGTTTGATTTATTATAGCAGCCAAAGGTCTAAACTGGCTTTGAGTTCATAAAGGTTAACCACTGATATTCCTGTGACTTGGTGAAGGATGCTGAAGGGCATTATTTGGCCACTAAAATACTGCATCAACAAAAATGCATTTTGTGATAAAGGGGGAAAAAATGAATTATTTAATTTAGTGTAATTGGGCTATTTGGCTTTAAAATTGAACTATATTTGTAGTTGTGTACTTATACTGCCAGGCTGCAAGAACTGAAAGAAAGTTGTTTTATGTAAGACTAGGCAAAGCTCCTGGAAGAGAAAACTGAGTGTATTGTTTCTAATCAGTATCAGAACCTGAGAGGGAGCTGTGGCGGTATATTGTGTCTGCATACAGAATAATTTGGTGGTATGGTTGCCTTTGGCCCATGGGACTTGGCTGCTGTAAGTAGCGCTTGGTCATCTGTACCATGCTGTGGTCCCAGGCCATGCCTGTGATCCCCTTCAGGAACTGGCATGGCTGTGGGATTCTTGTCCTTGTAAGACTAGTTTGCTGGATAGTTTGGCTGACAGTGTTCATTATTATAACTGAAATGTTTTTAAAAGAATGCTGTTTACCTTGGGAGGAGATCCACTGAACAATTACTGTGATATTCCTCACTTTTGTTGACAGCTGCTTGCTTCCTGTGAATAGAAGGAGGGGCCCTAACAACAGAATGCTCTCTCGTTAAAGGGTGCAGTCTGAGAAAAGCTCACCAAACCCACTAAGTAAATGAAAGTGTGGGAGATGCATCCGTATTTTCTGTGCTACTTAAATGTGCTATTGCCCACACTCAACATCTATACCTGCAGTTTGGGAAGCCTGGCAGAACTCTTGATTTTCATCTGAAAAATCAATACAGTTTGATCAGAGATGGATGCTGCTCTTACAGTTCCTGTAACCCAAACAGACACAGACTTTTTTGGACGTTTTTCCAAGTTGCACTCACTTTCTCTTTTCACAATGGGTCTGTTATCTTTGGTGTGAGACACTTTCAAAGAAAATCCAAGGTGCAGAACTCAATTTCAGTAGCTGTGCAGTTCATCAACTCAGGGTAGTTCTCTGCCTTTATCTGTTATTATGTTCAGTGAGCAAGACTAGAAGAAAAACAATAACTATTTAAATTAGTCTCCATTTGTTATTAATGCAGCCACAGCATCATTTTCTTTCAAAAGCTTTTATATATCACTTGCTAGAGAACAAGCAGTTATAGCACTAGAGATTCATTATTTGGTTGATTGCTGTTCTTAAAAACTTTGACTGTGATTTCTCTGTCCCAATATTGGTTCATATCTTCCAATTAAAAAAATAAAAACCCTTTAAAAAGGCTAATTCTATTTGTTTTGTCAAGACTTAATTACTGATATATGATGACTTACCAACTTTGAACACCTACTGAAACTCAATTTTGCTTTTTAAAACAAAAAATGTCTTTAAAAATCTGGTTTATATGTACTTGAGAGCTGAAAAGTTCAGTGATGCAGAACTGACTTTATAGTGGGTGGCTGTTAGTGATGTTGCACTGCAATTCTGATATGAAATTCTGGCTGTGATGGCTGAAATTCTTAATTTTTCCTTGTAAGTTTAGGTGGGATGGATAGGGTAGGTGTAGGAGCCCAAGCAGTGCTGCATGTTTAGAGCTGTCATGACAGCTAACCTATCTTGGACAGAGTGATCCCTTGCTGCCCATTTATAAACTTCTTTTCCATTCTTCCTTTGTAGTAACTTTGGAATGTTCGGTCTGTGTGAGAAACTGCTTTTCTTGCATAATTTTTATAGTACTGTGTTTGCGATTGAAAGAGCATATTTTGAGGGTTAAAAAATTCCATTAAATTGCCAGACCAAATACATACAAGGAGGGACCATTTGGACAGAGGGATCTTCCTGGTCCAAATACAGATGTATATGTCTTGCTCATATTCCTACCTGCTATACATCTTCTCTGTGTGTGTTCACAACCTGCTGTGTAGACACAGATGTTTTCCTACTCTTCCCTGTCACTTTCCTGGTTTAGTCCTTTTGTGTTTCGTGTGCATAAAAACACAAACACATGTGCATTCCTCTTGTCCTCAGTACCCTGTGCTCTTGCCTGTCTCAAGGGAAATTGTACTGCTGTCTGGAACCACCTTATCAAGGGTTATACAGAAGATGGGGCTTTTCTCAGAGGTGCAACACAAGCTGGAGGAGAAGAAATTCCTGTTAGATATTAGGAATTTTTTCTTACTGTAATGGTGGTTAAATACTGGAACAGGTTTCCCAGACAGGTTGTGGGAGTCTCTGTCCTTAAAGATGTTAGACTTAACTGGACATGCCCCTCAGCAGACTCATCGAATTAAACAAGGGGGTTCTGTAGCCGAGTGCTTTCATGACTGCATTCCCATAAAATCCTGGGAGATATATATACATATATAGATAGATAAAGATAGAGATATAGATGAATAAAAAACTACTACTAAAATTGTAATAGTTTAGAGTACACATTCAGGGCTTTTGATGTGGAGTTCTTGATTTATAATTTACTTTATTTAATGATGCGTAGAAATACCATGGCAGAGATGCTTAAAGGAACATGCAGGTCAGATTTGTTAATTATATTGAGATATCCGAGTGCTTTATCCTTTATCTGAAACATCTGAAAAGTGGAATACTATTTACCTGCTTTGCAGAGGGTATTTTGTACAATATTTTGAAAACCTATATTTGCATCATCACTTATATGTATACTTCAATATTATTTTCTTTCTTCCTTTGTATTTATTGTGTAGGTCCTAATGTAATTGAAACTTCTGTAGCAAGAACTGACTTAAATAACAGCCTAAAGGTAGGAGTTAATAAATATTGTTGGATTATGTGAATGGTTTTATTTGAAATTAGTAATGTTAAACATTTCTCTCCTTCCCCCCAGTTATTTTAAATATTTAAACTTTTATTGCAGAATGTCTTAGTGGTGCTTTCCAATTTGAAGCTGAATGTGCAGTATTGTACTACCACTTCATGAATAGCCAGCAGCAATTTCTGGTCTCTTGCTGTTGTGAGCAGGTCAGGTGGAGATTTCTAGGGTGTTTCTGCACAGTGGTTTCTGATAAAGAAGCACTTGAGTTTTTCCCTGGTGAATTAATGTTGGAGATTCTTGTAGGGGGTTCAGAAATAGAAATTGAGAACATGCATTGAAAAACAATGCACTCAGTGGGAACTAATGCTATCCCTCTTCTGATTTCCCTTTCTATCATCTCTAAAGAAATATTTCTTGTGAATTGTTCACTATCATGTGACCAAGACATGGGATCTGGCTTCCTAAGAGGAACATTCACATATTCTCAAGTGCTTTCATATTTTGGTTCTTGGTTCTTGCATTTTTGTTTGTCTAGCTCTTCATTGTCAACCTAATATCCAAAGTATTTTTTGTGAAAGGGCTAAAAAGGTTTTGTTGCGGTTTTTTTCTTAGAGTGCATTTCCTTTAAATACACTGGGACTTTTTTTTTTTTTTCCTACCAGTCACCTATATATGTTTGGATTGATACAGTACTGTGGGTGGGTTTTATTGTTTTTCAAGCACATCTTGATTTCAAATTAGAGAAGTCTTTCCTGCATGTAGGTTTTATCTGTTAATGATACCTTTCATTCTTTTGAACTAAATGTGGAATTTTTAGAAAAAAGTGGAAAATAGGGCTTTTTTTGTAATTATAGTTTAACAAGCTTTAAACAGTTTAGCAGATGAAGGCCTACAAATCTGACTTTTGGTGTAAAGTGCTAAAAGTTATTTCTTATATTCACACCTTGCCTCAGGATTTTGTTTTTCACGTCTGAACTTCTCTGTTTTATTGCTGGTGCTTTTATAAGGTTTAGGTAATTGTACCTTTCCTTACTTCAGTGCTTTGCAAAACACACGTGCTGTTTAGGCTACTTCTGTGGAAGACTTCTATGTGAGCTGCTGTCCACAGAGTAGCACATACAAATCTCTTCTCAAAAACATTGTCCCAAATATAATTATCATGCCTTTCATCGTTGTAACTACAGATATGTCATGTAACTGTGTAAAGGCTGGTGCTAACCTTGTGGGGTTTTTTACAGCTGAAGCCATTTAATTTAAGTTCGCCACCACTGTCAACTTATAACCAGCAGCTGTGGCTGACCTGTGTGGTTGAGTTGGATCAGCACGATGGTGAGAATCTGACCTAATTCTCAGGAAACTGCTATAGCAACCTGTCTATTGTACCTTTAATTCCATCTGTCACACACACGATCCTGTTGCTTTCTGGCTGTGGGTTTTATCTCTGATGAGCTTTTTTTCCACCTCACTCCCCTCCCTTGGTAAAGACATGGACAGCACTTATTGAATTGTAAGCAACAGGAGTAGGGGACAAGTTGTTTGTTATTCTGTGAAAACAATAGTATCTAGATAATCTGTGTATTCCCTTCTTCATTTGGGGGGGAATTAGATGTGTAGGTTGTAATGATATTGATTTATCAATACAGCTTCCCTGCATATGTGAGAAATACTATATTAGTAATTATTAATCTGTCAAGATTCAGTACAGGGCTTGTGACTTACTACCTATGTATAAAAATACTGTACCCTACTCCAGTAATGTATACCTGGGTAAGTCTGAGTAGTATTTGGATAGCATATGTGTTTTAAATGATTTTGGAACTCTATTTGAGATTTCTGCATGTAGCACTAGATTAACGCTTTCTGTTTTAATTTCAGTATCCCTCAAGAAGAATGTGACTATGACAGTCAAAGTGCTGGGAGTGGTGAAGGATGGAAGCACACCATACGTTAACAATCAAGTTCACAATCGGACGAGGTTACTCAGTTGTGCACAAGTATGCACTTGCTTAAACAAAACTCTGATGTAGTGCATATTCTTTAAATCTGTGTGCATGCTACTTTACATTGCAAATAAGAATGTACCTGTTAAACATGCCTCAGGAAAGACTGTACAGGATAGTTTTATTTATAATGGCAATGTAGGCAGCAATGCTGACAAGACACCTTCCTGTCCATCATTTTTCTGTTTAGTTCTGTGACTTGTGTCTCTTGCCTGTTAAAGACCCCTCTTGTTCGAGTTGCTCTTTGTCAGGAAAGCTGTGGGTCCTGTTCAGTCACCTAAACAGGTTTAGCAGTACTGAAGAAAGGGATGTTGTAGTAGAAGATTTGATATGGGGTTCCAAAGGAGATAAAAATTCTTCTCCAACACCTTGCAGAATCTGCTTGAAATCAGCTGGCAACTGTTGTGAAAAAGCCACATTTTTTTCCAGTGTGAAGAAACGTTTGGAGATTCTAATTTAATTTTCACTGAAATTTTTAAGCTTGAAGACATTCAAGACATTCATTCTCCAGATGCAAATCCTTTAGGAAGGACATAGCTGAAGTTTTTTATGATAAGCATATATAATAAATCAAGTGTTTTCTTTTTATATAGATATATGTACATATCTATGAAATTTGCAGAAATTAATTAATACTGCTCCATTAGATTTAATTACACAGCCAAGAGAGAAGAGAGCAATATACTTGGCTTTTCTCTTTTCTCCTGTTAACTTTTTAAATGAGTTAGTATAAGGAAGCCCCATCTCACCAGCTTGAGTTAGTGACAGAGTTATTTGACTCCATCCTGGTGCTGCAAGCAGTTGCTGTCACTGGCTTAAGTGAAAAGCTGGCACTGTTTATTGTTCAGCCACTGATACACCTGACTGACTTTATCAGTTTCTTCTGCTCTCTCTGGTACCTTTCAAGAAAGTCTTGATTAGACTGACTGGGATTGGTGAGATATATAATAAATATAATCAATATTGGGCCATTTAGGAGCAAATTATCCAACCTATACTAGCAGTGCATATTCTGGAATAATTTGAAGACTTCTATGTTCTGTTCTCTGTGTGTGTTCACAGAAATGCAGTGAAATCATTGTTGCTCACCTGGGCTACCTGAACTACACTCAGTACAACATATTTGTTAGCTTTGAAAATCTGAACAAGTTAACATATACCATCCAGAATATTACTTTCACAGTAAGTATAAAGGTTTAGTTTCTTAAAAGAAGTCTCTTTAAGGCTGTATTAAAGTGTGCTTTAACCGTATCAAAAAAGTATCAGATTTTTGAAGATAAATTTAAAAATGCATCATAATTATTTTGTCTGTCACTGCTGATGTCAGAGCTATTATAGCATTTACTGTTGATAAGGGTCAAGACTAATTTTTTTAACTCTAAAAGGAAAAAAAAATCTCTTAGAAGTACTGCTTCTGTATTCTGTAATAGATAAATTTAGTCTGAGTGCTGGGAGGTATTTTTTACAATAGGCAAGCTAGATTAGAACATCCAGTTTTCTGCATTTTCGTATAGAGATGCTGCCTGTCTGCAGGATGGTATTTTTTTTTTTAACTTCTCCAGGAGGTGTATTTGAATTAGCAAAATTTTCCAGACTGCATAAAAGTGTGAACTGGAAAGGTTTAACTAACTGAAAGGAAAATTAAGAGATTTTTTTTTGAGGGGCACTGTGCTTATGAGGAAGAGAATTAGTTTTTTTCAGCTAACACAAGCAGGTTACTTAAATAATTCACTCAAATGATCTCCAGTGGAATAACTATCTCAGTTAATAGTGCTAAAGATTGCTTATAAAGCAATTATATAATGTGTATTGACTCCAGAAAGAAATTTAGAAACATTTGCATTGGGAGAAAAGGGAACTAAACCAAGTTTATAATACAGGTTACTCTGGTATATTTACCTGTATACATCATTCACTGTGTCAGAGCAGGTAGCAACCAAAAATCTTACTGTAAATGAAAAATATATTTAATATACCAAATTAGCTTTATAAATATTAATATTTTTAATATTCCAGTGCCTAAAGCATATAATTAAAAATAAGCTCCAAGGAGCAAAAACCCCTAGGCTTGCAAACCCTTTATTTAGTTCCAGATTTTAATCAGAACATAGTATTGGGGCATTTATAGTTGTACAGTTTTTTATCTTCCTTTGCAGGCTGCCTTTAAGGCAGACCTGTATGCAATCCCAAAACAACTTCAACCCAAACTTTCCTGCAGCATCTGAAATTGTCACATTATTTCATTATTACAATTGTTTATGGTGATCTCAATTGAAATCAATGGATTGCCTTTTGTATAATAGGTTTCTCTACATATAATTTTCGTTCTACATTTACAGTTTAAAAAGACAAGACAGAGGTTGACAGATTTAATACATTGAAAGGTAAAGCTTGTTCAGATGAGCAGAGCATGTGTTGTGCCAGGGAGTTTACATTTCAAAAATGGCTTCAGAAGCATGCCAGGTATGAGATAAATTGTCAACAGAGCAGGTTTATGTAAATTGACATGTTATAATTAATATTTATGCCTTCTAATGATTAGAGTAGAAGAAGGAGGCTTTCCCCCTTAACCTATGTAAAGATTTCTGTGTTTCTGGTAAGGTACTTATCCTTCCTTTACATGATTTTCTTTTTTAACTTCTGAGACAAGTGAGCAAGCTTTAAGAAAAGAAAGTAGACTCCTGACAGGAAGTACCTCTGTACCTTTCTGACTTCTTCATAATCAATTTATGCATCTGATCCTGGTAGTACAGAACAACACACTGGATTTACTAATTTATTGGCATTCAAACTTTGATTGAAAGTGCAGTTGAGATCAATGAAAACTATCCTATTTGTCCTGAGAGTGCTTTAACATACGACAGCAGTATGTTAGGAAGAGGCAGGATAAAAGAGAAGCAAGGGTATTAGGCTGCTTTTCTTATCTTTTTATCAGATAGTCCTGTGATTTCAAATTTGTCTTTAGTTTTCCATCGTAACACAGTGGAATTTGGTTATACCTTTAAATTTTGAAAAGCTACAAACTTTTCAGTATCTGCAGTAAAGTGCTAATTATTGATGTCATACGTAGATTGTCAAAATATTACTCATTGGGCTCTTCTGTTTTCTTGTAGTGGAAGACCTATAATCCAACCTTTTCACAAGTGGAGATATGGTTCCGATTTGTCTTTGTAGTTCTCACTTTTATGGTCACGGTAAGGTTTTTTTGCAGCTTTTCTGGAGTTTATTATGTAGGCAGCTGATAACAGTGCTCTGTAATGCTGTGTTTAGGAATTTAACCCCAGGCACCAAAGTTGACATGTCACTGAATGGGTTTAGAAATGTTTCTGAAATACTTATGTAGTTGCTGCTTGTATGTTTTTACAAGTGGTATTGAAGGGACAGTAAGAAAATAGGATAAATGGGAAAACTTGTTTTTCTAAACTCTGGGTTTGGATTGATTAAACAGAAAAAAATTTGCTTAGACAAAGGAAATTGTGATAAGATGCTAAAGAAAAGTATTATTTTGCAGTGTAGGTAGGCTCAGGAAGAGGATGGCCAGAGTGTGGGCTGTTTGACCTTGATCTAACATTAAAGATAATCACTGCCTTGCATGTGAGCATGGGCCAGATGACCTCCAGAGTTCCCTTATAACCTAAATTATGCTATGATTTAGGTGATGTCTCCTCCCTAACCTGTATTGGCTCCTAGAAAAGAAGCGTATGGAAAAAAAGACAACATAAACTCTAAAATCCTGAATTTTCAGAGTAGGGACACCAAAGTACTACATGCTTCCATAGCATTTTTCTTGCAGATGATGTTGCTCAGGTAATTATGAATATAAAATGCAATCTGTTTTTTAAAGAAATGAGTTCAAGTGGAAGTCATTGATAGTGTGTGACCAGTAACGAGGCAACGTTGTTTTTTTCACACGTTGTTGATTTTCAGGTACTGACTGGTTTACTTCCCAGTTTGCTTGAGAAATTAAGTAATTTGCATTGGGGTCAGCAAGCAAACTTGAAATAGAAACTAGGAGATCTGGTGCCCATTTTACAGTGTCCTCAGTGGCAAAGGCCTCGTGAAGTAGCCTTGGCAGTGTGCTGTGCTCTCTCTGGTTAAACCATTGAAGGCTGTATTCCTTCCTTACAAATTGTTGTTGTTGTTTTATAGTGTCTGTTTGCACATTCCCTGCGGAAATTCTCCATGAGAGACTGGGGTATTGAACAGAAATGGATGTCCATCCTACTTCCTCTCTTGCTGCTTTACAATGGTACTTGTATCCTTGAATTTTTGGAAAGGCACCTTTTTAAAATGGAAGTAGGAAAAGACAAAAAGAGAAGTCAAATGGAATTTCTCCTTGAACTTATAAGCAGATGTTTATAAAGCTTCAGAAAACTAAATTTGAAAAAAAAAAACCCAGCCCTTTCCAAGTATAGCAAATTCAAGGGCATAATGAGTGGGTGGATTTTGTTCTTCTCAGTCACATGGATGTCAACTATTTATTTAAAGCTCTGATTGGAATAGATGCCTGCCATACTTAACCTTTCAATTTCTGTTTGTCTGTTGTCTTCATTTTTAAGATATTCACTCTTTAGTTAAAAATGGAGGCTACTTTTAGTCCAGTAAAACACAGCAAATTCTAGCACTTTCTAGCAGTACCAAAATAATATTTGCATCTTAGTCATGATAAGATAATTTTTTAGGTTGTCACCATTAACAGTGGTTTAGTAGAAAGTCCAATAAAACCTGAAATCCTCTAGAAATGTTAGCAACCATTCAAGATTATTCCTACAGCAGAGTGGATTGCTGCTGGAGGCACTGGTTACTTTGTTAATTTATTTAAAATAAAGGAAGGTCCAGTTTCATTTGCTGGGGTAATTTGAAAAAATCTAGGTTTTTTTGTTGTTGTTGTTGTTGTTGTTCTGCTAAAGTTAGATTCTGCTTTACTTTTCATACCGAAAGGTTTTTTTTCTCTGTGTAACTTTTTTTTTCCCTTGTTTTGTTACAGATCCATTTTTCCCCCTTTCTTTTCTGGTGAACAGCTGGTTTCCTGGAATGCTGGATGATCTATTCCAGTCACTGTTTCTGTGTGCATTGTTGTTGTTCTGGCTTTGTGTTTACCATGGTATAAGAGTACAGGTAAGAGATGCAACAGTATCTTCTACTTACTGAGGAGACAGGACTTGTTTTGTTCAGTTCTCTCAAAAGGTGGCAAAAATGAAATCAAATTCTTACAAAACAAACATTTATTTTATTCATAAAGTACATTGTGACATATGAAGCTTTGGAGTTAGAATAATTTATGGTGAAGTAGATTATCTTGAGTCAACCAAGCCTAAATGCAATATATGGGACATTCGTCAGAATTATGATGCCATTATGCTTCATTCTTGCTTGAAGGGTTTTGATGTGGTAGTTGATTGGTTTTTTAAACTACTTTAAAATACTACATAAGAGAAATAGGAATTCTGGAGCCTATGTCTGTATTTGCATCATCAGTGAAATATGTGGGCCCTTATAAATAGGAGGCTCCACTTCATCTTATTAACACAAAATGATGATACAATATAATGTCACTTGTGCAGGATAAAAATACAAAAGCTGAGTCTCTTAATCCGGTTCAGTTGAGTGAAACAAAGATGACAGTTATCTTAATATGTCAAGAATGAATAAAATCTCAAATGTGGGTTCACTCTTTCACCACACTATTGTTTTCTTAACAGGGGGAAAGGAAGTGCTTGACTTTCTATCTGCCCAAATTCTTTATTGTTGGACTCTTGTGGCTGGCCTCTGTTACACTGGGAATATGGCAAACGTAAGTAATTTAAAATGTATTTACAAATATGAGCTGAGAGAGTTTAAGAATGAGAATACTGTACCTGGTGGTATCTATTTCTTAATGCTCGGATTGTGATACAGGAATGGAGTTCAAATTCTTCATCTTTTTGTTCTGCAAATTGTGACTGATTTGAAAACAGTTCTCCATGGACAACCTAGTAGTAAATAATTTCATAAATCTGAGTGTGATCTAGAAATCATTCTAGTTTGTCAGTATGTTTTGGCTCCCTACAAGAATCACTCTAGTGCTGTGGCTCAATTAGCATTTAGTAGCTGAAGCCACAGTTTCTCTGTGGCTAATTATGACATAGTTTGACCAGACTTTCTTGACTATTAAACGTACACAACTGGTACTGACATGGTGTAGTCAAGCTATGTTGTTTTTACTTAGAACTCTATTATTTTGCTTGGTTTAGTGATTCTCCCTTTTTTCCAAATGATTGTGTTAACATAAAGGTGTCACTCTTCTCCACCCAGAAAACTTCATCCATTTTAGTGCATTTGTAGTTTTATACTGTTTTAGTCTCAAGTCTTTGTCCCTTATTTTATCTCTCAGAAGGAAGATACCTTCTAACCTTCTCCTTGCCGTTGTACATTTTTGAAAGCAGTGCAGTTGCAGGAAATGCTCATGCTATTAGTAAAATTGCTATGAGGGAAGGCCTCATGCCACGGTTTTCTAAGGATAAAATGTAGACACTGAATCATGAAGACTTGTAGGAATCCTGAAGGCTTGTAGGAAATTACATGATACACATTTTCTAAAAAACAAGTGGGGAGATTAGACATGATCCAAATTTAATTCCTCCATATTTCTTCAAATTTAGTTTGCTATATATGGTAAATTGTCATGACTCCATTGGAATTAATGGCATTGCACCAACTTACACAGCCAAACCCTTTTGTTATAAGCTGTACATAGTAATCCTTAAACCTTTTCTTTGTGAGTGGGTTTCTTGGTCAGCATGTCTTTATAACCTTGTCTGGAATTGTGCATTTTTAATACCACTTTTTAATTTTGAATCTTTTCTAGCGTGAATGAAGTACATGACCCTACGTATCAATACAGGGTTGACACAGGTAATTTCCAGGTAAGTCAAATATTACTTCTTGCTGTCCAGTTGTCAGGTACAGTTAGGCAATATAAGGAGATACAGGCCTGTTCTTTTATAAAAATGTGTAATACAGTTTAGAAAACGGAAAATGCTAGTCAGACATTCTGACTAGAGTACTTTTGTTTTTGCTTTAGATCATGAATAGACCATATTGATATCAGTCCCATTGTGAAAAGTAAATTGTCTTGCATATCTGGAGACTAAACAGCACGAGTTTGTTGGGATTGAAAGAAAAAATTTTTAGTCTGTTGTTCAGTTTTGTGCGTCTTAACTCTCGCCAAGGTCCCCTACCCTAGTACATTTCAGACTTTCTTGTTGTAAAGGAAGATTTGATATACATGAGTCCTTGTATTGTTCTTGGGAGCTGTGTTTTTAGAGAATTACTGAGATTCAGCCAACTCTGAACTCTGTTAACGAAATCCTGGTTTCTATTAAGCATCCTTTCTTTACATTCCCCAAAAACCTCCCTGAATGTATCACCATCCTTGTTTCATGAGCCTACTTCCCCTGCATAAATGGACCATTCTGTGTTGTACTTTTGGGAACTAATTATTTCTATTGACAGAAGAAGGAATAGATGAAATCTATTAAATAATAAAACCAACACTTTCCTTATAGGGAATGAAAATCTTCTTCCTTGTGGTGGCAACCACATACATTCTCTACCTTTTGTTCCTGATAGTGAGGGCATGCTCAGAACTTCGAAACATGCCTTATGTTGGTAAGGAATACTTCTTTTGATTCTTCCCAAACAGGCTTGCTTCTCCTAGATGTAGCTGTAAATTCACTGATAACAACTTTTCTTAATCTTTTTCAGATCTCAGGTTAAAATTCTTGACTGCATTAACCTTTGTAGTGCTTGTCATTAGGTAAGGCTTTTCAAAGTACATTTATCACTACTCCAACTTTTCTAACCTTTTTTTCAGGGCTTTGAGTACATTTTGTTGTAATAAGTTGGTCAATGAAACTGAAGAATGCCTTTTAATATTATTGTGATGGCAAGCATTTCTTAATTTTTTAACCCTTCTTGAGACTTTTTGAGATAACTTTATATTGTTTCAATTACCTGGCAATACACAAGATTTAGAAGTCCACTTGGCAGAGCTCTTCTGGAGCTTTGTAGGCTTCACTTAGTCAAAGCAGAAGTTTACTGTTAATTTCTTATATTACTATTAATATCTGTTTCCCTACACCAAGCTGTTATTTCAAAGAGCTGTTGACTATTGGATTGTCTGTAGTGGATGAAATCTGAGGATTTCTGCTTTTCTCAGCTGAGTGCTAACTTCTAATCACAAAAGAATCATTCTTAATTTAGAGCTAGCTAAGTAAATGAATCTTAAAATAAATGGTCTGCATGTTAACATAATACCCTCTCATATACTCTTTTATCAACCTACTCTTGCAATTTTGCAGCCTAAGGACACAGTACACCTATATGCTTTATTTTTTTCCCCACAGCATTGTTATACTCTACCTACGCTTTGGAGCACAAGTTCTACAGGACAACTTTGTTGCTGAGCTGTCAACTCATTATCAGAACTATATCCTTGTGTTGTGATAGGGCTCAAGTAGGAATGTTAATCTCTTTTCATGCAGAAGGTGCTTTAAAATGATGTACCTAAGACTGAGACCTTTGACTTCTAGGTGGACTCTTGTAGTTGAGTCTGTTTTGTTTGGGATTTCCTGTTAGCATTTTGCCATGGCTCTTTGTAAAAGGTGTCTCAGTCTAGTGTGTCCACATCACAGGCTTCACAACTGCTTGTGATACTCTCCAAGAGGAATGCATACCTTATGCATACCTTATGCATATCTAACTAATTTTAATGAGATATTATGGCAAAATTGGCTGTATTTGCTGCTTCAGTTGTTTGCTCTATACTTACCAGTTGTCATGGGGCATATTAAAATATGAGAAATTAATAGTTTTAATGTCAGTGAAAATGCATTTATTTATTGCTCCAAGTCTACATGTGATACAGGTCACAGCAGAGAATTCAAGTGGCTTGGGAGAGTCTGTTTCTGATGTCTGTTGCCAGAAGTACTGTGACCTGTACTCCTGGCCCTTAACCATAAGGTCCTTGCTCTGTGTGACTGCAGCTGCTCTGATTGCTGATTAGCTTAGATATGAGTTGGGAGGTAGGAGAAAACAATATGTAAAACCTTTAGTATTCACCTAAAAAAATGGCAAGAAACCATCTTCAGAGTTCTCTCCACATGTAGGCCTTTCTCCTTCCTTCTTCATCACTGTGCCAAGGAAGAACTTTTTAAAAAATAAACCAAACTAAACCCACCTGAACACCTGACTTACTCTGCTTTCTTTCAGCATTCAAGGCAGAACTATTTGATTGACCATACGCTCCACTGCTCAAGAGCAGACTGTGCCTCAGCAAATGTTATTTGTGTTAAAGCTCTGTTTCCAGTGGGAGCTTTACCTCAAAATAGGTTGAGTACATTAGTTGTCATTGAATTTAAAACATGCAGTTTTGTTTAGCCACTCATGCTCACAAACTTGAGTAAGGTAAACATTCTTTCCATTGAAACAGCCTGTGTATGGGTTGGGTCTTGTTTCCAAAGTTAATGTGTATGGAACTCTATTGAGCAATATCCTTAACACTTAGTACCAGCAGAATTCTTATCGTTCTATGGGTTATTGAACTTTTATCTCTACACATTAGCCTTTGTGTATTCCCCCTCGAAGAATGCGCTGTATGGTGAGTGTGAGCCATTGTCTGGCAACATGCATGACAGGAGCTGCCATATTAGCAGATGCTGTGCAATGTCTTTGTGTTCTGGTTGTCTCATTACTGTTCTGGTTTGCTTTGAGTTAACATAAGCAGAAGCTGCACTTTCTGCTCCTGAGCAAATTAGTGTTGGAAATATGAAGGAACACATAAAATGTTATTTGCTGATTAGCTGGGCTTGAATTCTTGTGCACTTAGATCACATTTACAGTCAGTATGATGTTTGCATGTAATGCACCAACCTTTGAAGTGACTCACAGACAGCTCTTAAGGAACAACATCACTTCATTTGTACTTCGTTCTGACAAAAGTTAATACATCAGCATGCTGTCAAACTGGACTCTGAAATCCAAGTGCTGTTGGAAAAATAGGAGTGAAACTGATCTCTAATATGGGAGAAATTTTGGAGAACTTGCTATGGGGAGGGCTGCACAGGGCCCATGTAAGGAGGGACAAAGGCTTGAGTCAGTGGCAATTCTGGTTTTGCATTGTGATATAAAGGATACAGTCTGACTTACATGATAATTATAAAGCATTGGCCTCACTAAAAGATAAATATCATGAAAATAAATATTTTTACTGAGTAAATTCTCTGCTTTAAGCATTCTGTTCAAGGTACAGAACCATAGAAGAGCCCAGGTTGGAAAAGACCTGGAAAGATGATGTGGCCCAACCTTTCATGGGAGAGGAGGCCTAGCTGAGATTATCTAGCAACCTTTCCAGTCATATTGTGTATGCTGAGAGCATGCAGGGCGAAGGCACTAAATAGTGGAGCTTGTTCTTACTCTAATTTAGAGTTGAGATGGACAAAACTGTTCCAGAAAAATGCTGGTTTTCCATCCAGAATGAAAAAAAGAACTGGCTGGATGCAGATAAAGTTGGAAGGCTTCTGCTGGGTTGCAGAAGTATTTGTTTGTAGACAGCAGAAGGTAAAATGCTGCCAGGAAAAAGTTGCTATAGCAAATTGCTAGATTGAATTTTACTTGGATATAATTATGAACTTGCAGCTAAGCAGCACAGATTATGCAAGAAATTAAGCCCTTAAAACAAGCTAGAGGGACTTGTCATAAATAGCAATTGGAAAGTATGTGTTTCTTTTCATCTCACCATAAAGGTACAAGCTGTTCCTTCATCTCTTTCAAGGATGAGAATAACTGGATAATCACAGTCAAGGGATTCCAACTTTGGTCTACTATATTTTTAGCTTAGAAATAATCAAGAAGTCTGTGCTTTTTAAATACATACGAAATTTTGATTAAGAATAATCAATTTATGTGCAGGTTGAAATACAACACAGGAAATTACACAGGGGAGGAAATGAACTCAGACAACATTGAGAATATTTATCTAAAAATGAGATAATTATGTTGTCTCCTTAACTCTTAAGAACATTATAATTATGTGGCTGAAGGGTAGTGAATTTAAAGGAGAGAATTCCTGTTTAGCTATAGTTTTGTTGAACTGTGGCTGTGACTACCTTGGAAGTTGTTATGTCTGTTGCTACAATGTTGAGTTAGCACTACAATCACATTTATTTAACACACTAATTTAACCCTTTTTTGTGTTTTTTAGAATCACAGTTGAAAGACAATCCTGCTTTTTCTATGCTGAATGATTCAGATGACGATGTGATTTATGGGTAAGATTAAAAAATACGTATGGAGAATTACTTCTGGTGTGTTATTTTTGTAATATTCTTTTACATATTAAGTGAAGGGTTTGTTAGTGAAAGTTTTGTGCCTAAAGAATAGAAGTATAGCCTTTTCTGAAACAGAAATACAATGAGAATGCATGTTTTTTTCTTTTTTTTTTTGGTTTCTAAAAGGGATTGCCATGGCACTGAAACAAACAGGTAAAGTATTATTATGCTGGTAGCTCATGGAGTGAAGGCAGTGAGAACTGTGAAGGGAAAGGGCTTCCTTTTCACATTGGGAAGGACTGCAGGAGTCAGATGGAATTAGAAAGAGCCATCTCATATGTAAATGCTTCAGGCAAGGAGAGTGGCCCATTTTAAGTCTCCAGCACTTACTGAACGAAGAATAATCAAGTCTTGCAAAACTTCCTTGACTTGGATGAATTTATGTAATATGAGAATTACAGTAGCACTTGAGACCCCATCCCAATCACACGTCCCTGTGCTGGACACTGAAATACACCTCTGATGTTTTCACCTCTTACCAAAGACGCTGAAGTGGCTGGAACAGTGAGAATGGGACCAACACTGCAGTAACCTGAACAAGTTCATGCTGGGATAGCTTGCCTTTGGTTAGTTAGATGAGTAGTGGTAGTGTCAGCTTGCTTCTTGCTATTCTGTGTGAAAAATGGCTTTCACTGGAATAACTTTTATTATGCATCATCCTCTGGAGGAAAATCATGTGCTGTTCATAGCTCCCACAAGGAAGAGAAACAGATACCAGCTTCTTACCCAAGTAACAATTTGATGCTTCAATGTAGTTTAGAACTTTCCTCTTTATTTTCAACCTCCTATCTGAACACCATGTTGAGAAGTTACAACACGTGTCTGTTTCACAGGAGTGACTATGAAGAGATGCCTCTTCAGAACGGCCAAGCTATTAGAGCCAAGTATAAAGAAGAGTCGGACAGTGATTAATTGACTGGTTTCAGTGCAGACAGACTTGTGCATCTGGAGTTCAGCCAGTTCTGAAGTTTTCCTAGTTGGACAACTTCTTTGAGTTCCTACAGTCTGCTATCATCTGAACACCAATTCCCAGGAAGGACATCCTGCTTCTGTTTCTGTTTACAAGGATAAAACTGAGAAAACAAATGATGGAAATGGTTGTGGTGAAAACTGAAGAAACCAAAATTTTTACATGTCTTTTAAAATACCTAATAGCAAGATGTCTGTGGACTAAAATCTTCATCTATTTCTGTTTTAAAGTCTCACAGATTGTATGCTGAGTTTCAAATTGCTTCCTTGCTGCTTGGCTTTGGTTTGTTTGTTTTTGGGGTTTTTTGTTGCTGTGTTTTTTGTTTGTTTGTTTGTCTGTTTTTGGTTTTTTCTCTTTAGGATGATGTACAGCCTACTGCCATTCATCTGTTGCATTTTGCATTAGCTGTTTTGTATACTGTCCACCGTGGTATGAAGTGCCTCATTTCCCTTTCAATTTTCTACCTTAGCCTTTTCAGCTGGAGGCAGTGAATTAAGTGGTTTTTTTAATCAGTGCAAGAAGACACAAGCTTCCTATTTTTCCTTCAGATAAGTGATATAGACTTAAGGCCATTTTTAAAATACATTTCAGTAAGTTTACCAGATTATAAGTGCAAGATACGGGCAAATAGGCAAGTTGTAGTGAGCCAAAATAATCTCAGTGTTGCAAAATTATTTGTATAATTATGTGTTTCCTGACATGCTTTACTGCCACAGCAGAAGTGTCTGTGTTGTTTTTTTTCTAAACAGCTCTTCCAAATGGAATTATTTCAGCCACAGCAAAGCTCAGAAGGAAGCCAGTACTGCCTTTTTACTGGTCCTCCTGTATGCTGGAGGAGATTGTTACTTGCAGAGAATAGAGTATGAAAGTTTTCTAAGGAATTACATTTTCAAATTTCCAAACATTTCATTTTTAGAGGGTTTTTTCCTACATCAATTTTCCCTTAAGTTGTATTAATAGATAGTTACTCTATATGCTAGGAACAGTTGTGGTTGCTCATGTATTGAGCGTGCCTGAGAGTCAGCTTGTGAGCATGTTCTGTGCACAGTTCAGCTTCTTTGTCATACCAGTCGCCACCTGTCTGATGGGAACTTTTACTAGCACATGTTGTGATTATCTGTATTCCAGTCTGTGCTGGAACAAAGTTATATGGGAATTAAGTATTCCTTGTACAATGCTGCTGCTTCTCTATTTAGAAGTTGGTTTTCTCCTACACCATTGTTCAGTTCTTTATTTAAGATGTTTGTTTGTAACTACTTTTGTTTTCAGATACTTGACCTGTCTATAAGTATCTCCTTTTTTCATGTACTTACAACAGAGATTTACTCTTGTAAAATTTCTCTGCCCTGCTGCTTTAGAAGATTCCCAAAAGCACTGTTAATCTACTACATAATGGTGCTGGGTTGCACTAGGGAATTGTGTTCATCATTATAGTAATTTAAGCAGAATAGTGCAATGAAGTCCTGCTAGACTTGCTGAGTCATAGTGGGGAAAAAGGAGATTTGTTCTGCTTTAATGCAACAACTGCTCTAGACCATGCCCATTGCAGTGACCTTCTGGTAGCTGTTCAGGATCATGAAGGGGAGGCTGCACAAGGCAGCAACTCGCTTAGAGAGGACCAAAGGAACTCCAGCTTCATGTGGTTGCCCCCTTGCTGTCAAAGAATAGTTCAGATTCAATCAGTGCTCTGCTAAAGATGTGTCATGAGACATTGTGTGTGATTGTGTGAGAGAGAGGGAAAACTTTCTAAAATTATATTGAGCTGTGAAATTTTTGGAGAGTACCTGAAATTAAAACCTTTTTGTGCCAGGGATCATTTCTTTGTTAGAAGCCAAAGCACTGTTGTATGGCTAAAGCAAGGAAATTGCTGGGGAGGAAGAGCAGGTTTTTTCCTTTAACTTCTTAGTCGGTATTACTTTAGAAGAACATACAGGAAAACACTAAAGAAATAATTCAAGTTAGTGCTGGTTTTCTTTCCAGAAAGTAAAATGTACTTTCAGCACTTCTTTTTAGACTATTTTGAAAGGGTATGGGAGATGCTCTGTATCCTTGTAGAGTCCATTCTCATTTTTACTATTCTGAGATAACTCTCCCTATTTGAATGTGCAGAATCAGACTTGGCAACCAATTTGGCATTGTTTACCAAATAAGCCAAATCCTTTCAGGTTCCATTGAGTAACAGTGGGTACAGGAAGTAGGTTTTCAAAAACTGATATTTACATGATTCTTACACAGTCAGATATTTTTCCTCTGATATTGTTTAATTCTCTCCTAAATTGTTATGAAAGATACAATTTGACCAATGTGCAAAGTACACCAGTGTTTCTTATCACAGTCTGAACTGGTTGTTACAGTTAACTCTCAAATAGTGTCATGGCTTGAGATTTCATGAACTAAAAACATATTTTAATCTAACTTGGAGATTATTTTTTCTAAGCTGTTTTCAACCCATTTCTCTTGCTGTTTTTGTTTGAATAAACTTCACTACATTACTGCATTCAAAGTGGAAATAGAAAAGCTAAGAATGGGAAATGTGTACTTGAAGTATCTCACTATGAAAATAGTGAGAAAATAATTTCTGTGGTCATTATTAGAGATTATATTTAAGCAATGTTTGCCATGCAAAATAGCTTTCTGTTTTGGAAGTGCTACAGTGTTATGGTAGCTATGGTTGAATCACTGTTGCATCAAATTCAATACACAGTAAGATGCCAGAAGCAGTGAAGCAGATGAGGAACTAGTTTTGCTAGCAAGACTTCTCTTATTTCCATGATTGGAGAGCAGAGACAGTATTTGAAGAATATTCCAATATGGGTTGTTAACAGCTTGGGAGTAGGTGGCATAAATTCACCTCTGAGTAAAGTATTGAAGTCTAAAGGTCAAACAGAAGAAATCTTGTTAAGAAGCTAGCCTGGCTTTCTTTTGTTACTGCTAAAGTAGTTCCTTGCATCACTACTGCAACTGTACAAAACAAGAAATGTACACAGGAAGGCCCCACAGCACACAGCAATCCTGGCTCTAAAGGAGACACCAGCCATTAATAACTGCAAGACTTCCACGTACACAGTGATTACAATGGACTTCTAAGAAATCAATAACTGAGTGCAAGCCAGTCATACCAACTACTTTCTGTATATTTGCTTTACAAATACAGTTGGTGTTGAAATTGGTGGAAACTTTCCTAGGACTGGCAGAGAGGTAGCCTAAGGCTTAACACCAGTGAGAAACAGCTTGTGCATTGGATCTGTGGTACCAATATTGGGGAGAACAGTTCCAGTTAGGAAAGACTTCGATTGGTAGTCTTTCTCTGAGCCAAACATTTCATCCATAGTCACCTAATTTCCCCATGCATTTCCTTTTGCTTAAGCCAGTAATAACTTTTGCATTACTGTAAAACATTTTTTAGGAGTTTGTAAATATGTAAAATGAAAATATGGAAAAAATGTATACCAAAATGGTATAAAAATGTGTAAGATAAATGCTCTGTTTAATGAGAAGCTGTAATTAAATGCTGCTTTGAGAAAGTGTGCATGAGGACATGTTAAATATTCTGTGTATCTGTAAGTTGTGCTAATAACAGCAAATTATCCATTTCTGTTGTAAAACTTCATGCTAATGTGGAATATGAAGGAAAACTGAATATTTTACTTCAAGGAAGTTTCTTGGAAGACTTTATGTGCATAATCATTGTTAAATATGTTCATAATAAAGTTTTATATCTTTATATTGTATCCTAGGTTTATTTTCCTTCTACTGAATTTTAGTTTCCTTCTCATAAACTGTTGTCATGACTTACACATATTTTCAGTTTACATACATTTTTATGCATATTTAAGCTTGGTTAATTGCTTAAGGATGGGATCCAAGAAGCTGTGTCATCGTGGATGTTTTGTATTCTTTTTGGGGTGGGGGGGTTTATTACCTTGCCCAGACTTGAAGATGGAAGGACCAGCTGCTAAGATTTTTAAATACGCCACCAAGTTTACATAAGGGATCTAGCATTTTCAAATGGCTTCTCAGTAGCTTTGTAAAGTCTGCTATGGCAATGGTGGCAGTGAGAATTCTCCTGGTGAATGTTAATACCAGTAATAAAAAACAGGTTTACAGAGAGTGAAGATGCTGATGTCATTCATCAACTTCTTACAACTCTTGCTGGTAGACTGCAAAAGTGATCAGCACATCACGTGCTGTTTGGGGTGATGCCAGTTCTTTTATCAACTCTAGGGGAGACTGATATCTGTGCTGTACTAAATGGCCACAAACTTCCCTGTACATATGGATATGCAGTCTACTCCTGGCTGTAGTATCAGATAGGGTGGTGCTCTTTTAGCAGCAGCAGTTAATCCTGGAGCCATTTCCTTAGGTTTTAGTTAATGCAGGTCAGACTCCTCTGTGGCAGTAAAAGGCCTCCCCGTTCCTCCTCCTCCTCCCCTGCAGACTGGTGCTGCCATGCCCCCCATTTCTGTAGCTGTAATCATATGAAGAGCCACAGCAATGAGCAAGAGACAGCAGAGACAGACTGTATAATTACCTTGAATGCTCCATCTACAGTTTGGGTTTATTTTTTTAAGGCAAATTAATTACCTAGAGCCAGCACTCTGCCAGCTCATCACCCAAATGCTTTACTTTGGCTGGAAAAAGTGCTTAAAACTAAGATAATGAAAATTTAAAAATCAGTTACTGTAGAACACTAAAACAGTAATTGCTATGCAATTTTAAAGAAGAGCACTGTTTGAATCATGGGAGTGGGAAACCAAAACCCAAAAATCCACAGCCTCTAAACGCCTTTCTGTAGTCCTAGAACTTACATTGGAAGTACTGGTTATTGCTCACATTTAAAACCATCTATAAAACTATCTGCCTTTCTGTAATGCAACTCCTGTTTTAATGCAACAGGGGTTTCTCCTCCCATGCAGCCTTTACACTGACAAGCATCTCAAACATTTGTTGGGGTTTTTTTTGCAGCTCAGCATATGCATGAACCAAAAAACACCAAAAGATCAAGGGATTTGCTATTATTAACATGAACAAAGGCCAACAGATGGCTTGACCAAGAAGCAAATAAAGACTCAAAGTGTACAAAACTATTTCTTTTAAGTGTAGAGAAATAGTTCAGTAGGTATTACACTGCCAGCATCATTCTGGCATGCTGGAAAGAAGAAAAAGTATCTAAGCATCCAGATGAAAAACTTCCTTAGCAACTCAAGAGAGAAAAATATTTATTCTTTTCATGACAAGTTTCTCTCTGACCCTGATGACTGTTTTAGGCACGTTATTCAATCTGCTTTTTATATTTTCTTTTTACAGGTGTTGTATCATTTCTGACTGAAGACTGGATCTGTACTAAAGCTCTCTTACAGCAATGTAAGTGATGTGCTTCTCAGGATAAGGCATGTACACACTGTGTATAGCCTGTAGCACTTACTAGGACATATGTGAAAAGAATGAAGTGGCTTGTCATGAAGGAGATGCATTTACATAGCTGTCAGCAGAATGAAATGTCAGCAGAAATATGGAAGCCTTACAGCTCTATTAGAAGTCTCAAATGCACCAAGCCCAAAGCTGCTGATACATACACCTGTTTTGCTCTTCTGATATGACCAATCCATATCTGCTCTTCACAGCAGATATGGATTGGTCAAAACCTTGCCTAGCACAGGGCTTTCCACAGTCTGACTATACTGAGCAGAGTTAGCATAGAGCACATAACACCATGGCAAACAAGTCCTCTCCTGCCATTTGAATCTGTAGTATTACATCTCTCCAGATTGTGGAATCATACTGTTGTATTAGCAATCATCTCTCTCTTAAACAGCTCTAGCTGAGAGCCAGATTCTGAACACATTAGACAGGGCTTCCTACAAAGAAGCAAATCACAGATTGCTCAAACTGACTCCAGCCCAGGGATGATCTCCCACATGGCTCTGTAACTCTTCCAGCTTCATTAGCAGTGAGCCACTGCTTGCAGAAGCAGCACAGCTGTTGATAGAGGTTTTCTGAAGTTCATAGTATGCTCCCATTTCCAAGACTATGCTGAAAACTTATTTACTTGTTATTCTTCTGCAACTTTAGAAGGCAGGAGACTTACTCAATGTTATTTAGTCACATTGCCTCAAGGCAGGTTTTTCCCCTTTCAGAAAGGATCACATTTCATCAGCTACCAGAACTCATCACCCTCACTATTAGCAAAATTAACAAGGCCTGTAGCAAGTTCAAGACCTACATAACACATGTAACTGACTGCAGAAGTGAATGATTACCCAGGGATAGCTTGCTGAGCGCTTCCAGAATGTGAAAAATTTCTTACCTGTCTTTGTTCATTGAGAGTAGTTACTGTTCCATGCTCTAAATACCATACAAAAAGATTAAACAGGTCCCAAAAATGCCAAGTTACTTTTTAATAAACATAATGCAACTTTGTAGTGATTTGGCAAAATTATGAAAGTGCTTTGCACTGTGGTATGTACCTTGACTTAACTTGAAGAGAACTGAAAAAACTGAAACTCTCCCCCCAATAACAAAAGATTTAAGTTTAAATGAATCACACCAATGGTTATGAATTTCAATAATTTAATGCTAACAAAAAGTACAAAGTGTGAAAGTCAGTGTCTCATTTATATTGGTCTAAGAAAAGAAATCTAGAGAAAGTGTTTACACTGCAGCAGATTTCAGTATTAGCACCTTGAAGAGAAGTTTTTAAGTGATAAAAAAGTATAGAAAACACTGGTATGGTACTAGGTACAAACATAAAACAGGTAACAGCATGTTTTCAAATTTCTACCTTTGAAGAAAAGTTACTAAAAAATGCATTAAAAACAAGTTCAGGTATTCACAGTTTGAGTGGAGATGGAATCAAGTGCTGGAATAGAAAAGAGAAGAATGACCAAGGCAATTATAATGCAAGTCCAAAGGCACTGACAATACAGTACATGGTCTTATTCTCCCATCTCACAGTGCAGGTTCCTGCAAATACAAAAACAAGGGTTTCAGAAACAGAAGGAAGTTAAAGTGATTACATGCATGCTCCTATATGCATTTTTATGCTTGTTTCCTTTAAGAATCTTAATAATGAAGCTTTCACAACTGTCAAGCATTTCATATACAGCCCAGTTAGCATCACAGCCAAATGGAAAAAATGCCTAACAGTATGCTCTTACCCCAAAACTACAGACTTGGGGTGGGGGGGAAAGTATGCTGCCTAGTCTTAAAGAGACTAGCATTAAGCTGCTAGTTGGGAAATCCAAGAGTTGTTTTTCTTACCATCACTGGAGTTGTCCCAGAAGCAAGAGCTTGCTGTATGCAGCCCAGCACCATTCTTTTGCATAATCACACAGGTCACTGTTAGTCAGTAGAGAAGCTTTGATTAATTTCTCACAACATTAATTAACATTTAGCTCCATTTCTGCTCACCTTAGCACACCCAAACACATACATAAGCAAACATGCATGCTTGTGAGCAGTTTACAGACAAGGCTCTTCCTAAGATCTTCCCCCATCCCCTGCCTACTGGTGCACTTGACTGTGCCAGCTTTCAGAGAAAAGAGGAAGCTGAGCTCACCAATGTACTTGAAGGGCTTCCCCAGCTTTGTGAGCTGGCTCAGGGTTTGTTCCACCACACTTGTTGTCCACTGGTTCACTTTGCTGTGCTGGTAGGCATTGCCACCGATAGCACCCTCTATGGCCTGCGGGGGACAAACAGGTTAAGCAGCAGCACTGCTGTCAACTGCAAGGCACACATTAACCCTTTCCAACATGGACCCCATACCCACAGAAAAATCCCAAATACTGCTGGTCCACACTGGCTGTTGGAAGTGTTTTCAATTATTAAAAAAATGCAGGTCAGAGTCCTAGCCAGGCATAGGAAAAGTCATCATAGATCCCACCCTCTGTTCATTTTGTGATATTTAAGATTATTTGTAAAGTCCCACAGCCATAGTTATGAAAACAGCCCTACATTTAAACAGTCCTCAAGAGAATTTAAAAAGGCACAGTAGTACAACAACTCATTCACATATATTCTTCTATGGAAATTAAATTCTAGTTTTAGAGCAGAATCATTTTTGGGAAACAAACTCCCAGACTAAAACAGAAGACCCAGGTAGTTTCTGATTACTAACAGAGCATAAGCCTCCAGCCAAAAAATCCATTTTACTTATAAGGATAGGTTTCCTTTTAAGATATAAATAAAAGTACACTATACCTACATGTTTTTCATTGGCACATTTTTTCATCACAGAAATTATTTTAAAAATAATCATAAAATTGAGTTCAGAAGAGACAGGAGTATGTATTAAAGAATGTGTATTCAATTTACAGAGTTTGACCAAAACAGTTATTTTGCAACAACAAAAAGACTGCACTAGCCTACAAGAGGAATTTCAAATCCTGCTAGGCATTTTCCAGAGAGAAAATTCATGTTTCTTAGCAACAAGAATGTTCAATCATTCCAAACAAACAAGAATTCACTTTGGAGAAAAGCATCTTGAAAGAACATAGTAACATGCATATGCAGACAGTCTACAAAAAACTCCTGTATTTTACTAAAACATAAAATCTATTTCTACAGTGTTTAACACAAAACATCCCCCTAGAAATTCTAACAGGGATGCACTTCAACCAGAGGAGTGTATGAAATTACTTGGATTTGTAAGATATATCACAGCTAAAGCTTGGTATCATTTCCACTGAAGCCCATACACTGGTTAAACCCACAGTTACCTGTACTTTAACAGCAACCTATCTAGGAATCTATTACATATCAGTTTTCACATTTTACTGAATGCCTTTTAGTACATCATACAACATATTAAACTTCCACACCAACAAAGTGAAAATGTTTAAATTACCTCTTTAATGATGCTGCTGACTTCATCAACAAGAAAGGAAGCCTACAAAAGCAAAAGAATTTTAAATAATGAGGGGACACATTCTTCTGTTCATGATGTTCGAGCTCTGTTAAGAACATGCACTAGAACTTGAATTTATCCTTGTCAGATTTCTGGCAAGTCAAAAGATACCAAGTCTGCCTTTATTTGCATATATATGTACTCTAGCTCCTTCAGCCCTGTCAAGTTAACCTTCTTAGAAAAACAATGAAAAGTAAGAGATGAACTAATATTGGCAGGCCTTTTGAGTCAAGACAACGTTCACGTTTTAACTTGGAAGCATTTTAAAATAACAAGTATGGCACTTGTGTTCCCATATATTCCCCTTTCCCAACAAGCACCAATGTCGCCCATCACAGTGGGCTCACGGAGATAACCTCAGCTGGCAGTTAAATGGAACGGACATCTCCAGGGCACCGATGTGGACAAGATATCAGTTCAGAGCTGAAGGAAAAACTGTCCTGACAGTCTCAGCCTAGGATAGGAAAGCTGCCCCTTGGAAACCAAAAGGGAAATGTAGCTCACTGGACCTTCAGAGAGCAGAGATGAAGCCCGTGGAATCAGAGAGTGAAGGCCCCAGCATTTTACTGATCTTAAAACTACCACCCATTTACATGTATGGTTAGTAGTTTATGTTTTCTTGGTTTATTCTCTCTGCTCCAGCTACCTCCCATGTCAGGAGGGTAGAACAAGTTGCCCTCTCTGCTGGAGCAGCCACTCTCAGGGCCAGGGAGCACTGACTGGGGGGACCCCACACTGCAGCAGCGACTCACACCCCACCCTGTCACTGCTGGTGTCTCACAGCCTCACCTCACCAACCAGGACAAAAGAAGAGCACGTAAAGACAAACTGATTGATTCCAAACACCGAGTAAGAATGTAAAGATGAACCTAACCAGCTGTTAACTGCTGACTGGATTTTCACTGGGAGGTCAGTCAGCTTCCCCAGCTGACAGAAATAAACAACAGCGTAATTGAGGTGTGCAGGCAGGACACAGCTACACCAGTCTAGCCAGCTTCAATGACATGTGACATTCAGAAAGATGAGAGAAGTTGATCATTCCCCATGACAGAAGGAACAGCACATCCTGGGAGACAAGCTGGGCAGTTCCTTTTCTTAATCTATCTAGAGGTACAATTCAACATTTTTAAAAGCTTTTATGTGCTGTGGCAAATTGCTTTTTATTTTCAGCATCTTGACTTGCCTTTAATTTTAACATGCCTCATTTATTTTCACAGTACTGCATTTTACAAGTGCTTACATTTTAAGGTGCACCAGTGTATTTAACCAAGTAAGAGCTACAATTATCGAAAAACACTCTCTCCCACAGAGCTTAATATGCATGGCAGACATGCTATGCTGGCAGACGTGAAGACTGCCGTCAATCAAGATGGTAAACCACATACAGTTTTCTTCTTCACAAAATCTGCTCAGAAATGCCAGAGTGAGTACAAACATGGTTCACACCAAAGTAAAATGACTTAAATCCAACCCAAGTTCTCAAAGGTATTTTGAAATCTAATTTGTACTGAAACAATAGAGAGATCTGAGAATTCACTTCTAGGGCTGATGCTACTTTTCAACCATCTTCCTTTTTTAAAATGACACAAATGAATATAAATTTCTGATATCCAGATTTGGGATATATGTGCTATAACTGGACTATGAAATAACACAACACTACCTGTTTTATCATTATGTCATCTTTTAATAAGATGACATAAAAACTTTTTTGTATTAAAAAATAAAGGAGGAAAGAATCGGTTACTTTGCAGTTTCCCTGCCCTACCTCTCTGGCACAAAGCAAGCAGATAATGTTTCCAACACTTTGTTTAAAAAGGGTGCTCCCAAGCAACACATGCAAACTGCAGAGCAGTACTACAGCCTTTAATAGTTCTGAAGACGTTTTTGAAAACAGCTGCAAGAATTATGTTCAAGTATGTTAATTATATATTTTTAAAAAACCCCAGTCTGTGACTTTAACACAGGCCAGCCCCTGAACGAGGCTTTTAGAAAAGGACAAACCTGACACACCTTCGCCCCCCTCGCTGCTTCGCTATTGTGTCACATCACGGCTTTTTAATAGTGTCACAGCTCAGTGACACCGTCCCTCTGCAAAAGCAGCACTGGCTGCTTCCTCCTCCTTAGCGGGGGGACATCAGGGGCTCATTTGGCACAATAACAGATTGAGACCCTTGATTTATCCCACTCAGTATCTTGTGAATGGGGTGTGACACCCCACCACCGTGCCTGTAAGACGCAGACGAGAGGCTTGGACTCCTCTTTCCGCACAGAAACAGCTTGGCCGAGTTTTGCCCTGGCCCAAACAACACCGGCCACCCTCCCACCGCAGCACTCGGCTGCTCCTGCGGGGCCAGCCCGAAGCCACCACACGCCTCACGCCTTTCCCCCGAGGGACTGCAGAGGCAGGGGAAGAAGCCAGAGTCGAGGAGCCCAGTGAACACCCAGACAGGGGCCGGCTCCCGGGGGCGGCAGAACAAAGGCTGGGCCCGTCTGCCGCCGGTGCGGGGACAAGCGGCTCCACCCCAGGGCAGGGCGACAGGGATGGCGGCAGGGGACGCCGAGGGGTGGGATCCAGGGTGGACGGGCACCGCCTGAGACCCTCCGCTGGCCCTGAAAGGAGACGCCAGGGGGGAGGCTGTGCTCCGCCTGTTCCCCATCCCGTTACCTCCTCTGCCGCCTGGAACTCCTCCATCTTCCCGCCGGAGGCCCTCACGCCGCCACCGACCCCGGCACCGCCCCCGCGCCGCTGCGCCCCTCGCCGGCCGCCGCCCGCACTGCGCCTGCGCGACAGCGCCCGCGCGGCTGGGCTCGGCCCGGCGCCCGCCAAGATGGCGCCGTTGCCACAGCGACAGCGGCCGGGAGTCAGGCGGGAGATGGCGCTCGGCGCGCTGGTGTGGTGCTGTCACACGTCCCGAAGCCTGTGGCTGAGAAAGGCTGGGGGGCCGCTTGTCACGGCTGGGCTTTTCCTCCCGATAGCTTGGCATTCGTGTTAAGCCATCCAAGAGGTCCTTCCCTGGGATGTCCTTCCCTGAGTGACCCTCATCTGCACCCCAAGGAGGGAAGGAGGATCTGCTTCTTGTTTCTGGAAACAGCTTAAAAAGAAGGCCTAGGTCACAAACTGAAAAAACTAAAAAGTAGAAAAACTCCCTATGTCTTTTCATTATATTCCATTATATTCCATTTCCCCGCCCAGCCGGAGGGAAATGACAGGGCAGCTTTGGTGGACATCTGACATCCAGACAGGGTCAGCCCACCAGAGAAGAATATCTGAATTGTTAGAGTGCTGAGCAGATCATATGATTTTTAGCAGACACAGGAAGAACCAGGAGAATGAGATTAAAGGGCACCCTTGTCACAGTTCCTGGATGTTGTGTGTGTGTGGTGTTTAGAGGTTGTCCAGATCACTGATGCTCCCAGCCCCTAAGAGCTGCTCCAGGCGGTGGGAGATGCTGGTCAGGCTCAGAGGGGCCTGGATGAACTGCAGAAAGAGTCTGCATGGAGGAAGAAATAACATACTGGGGACAAGTGCAAAGGGCTGTATGGAGGCAGGAATAACCAGCTCTACAAGCACAGCACCAGCTCACTCAGTAGCTGTTCCATAGACATGTGGAGTAGGGAGGTGTTTAGGTACAATCTATCTCAGTTTCTCATATGGTGCTGTTTTTAAAAAAATGGGAAAAAAACTTAAAAAGTGGACACAGAGCCTGGAAGCAGTTTGCCCTCTCTGCAGTGAGGCTGCACAAGGAATACCATATCCAGTTTTAGGCATTGCATTTCAAGAAGGTTGAGGAAGTTACAGCTCCTGAGTGTTCTGACTGAGCAGTTTTGGTTCTGTCTCCAGTCCTTTGTCAGGCTCTGCCTCCTGTTTTTCCTGAAAAAGGAGACCCTGACCAGCCACCTGACTCTGGGGCTCTGTGGTCCCCCTGTGGGCAGCACCAGCTCCGCTCGCTCCAGAGGGATAGAGTGGGACTGCAGCTAGGTGCTGAGCACATCCTCAGCCCCATTCCAAGTCTTGAGCTTGCTGCTTCCAAAAAACAGAGACAAAAAGTGAGGACTATGGGAAGAGTGAACAAGTGGTGCTTGTTTGAACAAAAGCATAAACGGCTGTATATTTGGTTATGTTCTTAGCATGTATAAAATACTGCAGCAGTTTTCCAGGTCCAGGAATGAGAGGCAAAAATACAATGAGTTAAATATGTGGCAATTAAGGCTTTGATTAAATATTGGGGGAAGTTGGTAGTAGGGCTAATGTTCCACAGCCTGGATTTGGGATACAATTAATCTGTCACTGTGGGTAGTTAGAATCCTCAGGTTACTTTTGTCACCTCATTCAGTTCAAGTTTTGCCTAAAATCAAAGCCCAAATTATCGAAATATGGTGCATACATGCATAGCTCTATGCCCCACTAACAGCTGCTTTCTCTTCCATGATGCAGTAGAAGAAGGTAATTAAACTTGACATACACAGGTGGAAATGTTTGAACCTATTTAGCTTGAAGAGGTTATAAAAAGGCAGGCTCTTCAACTTTGCCATGTGAGTAGAATTGCTGTGCTTTGTTTCATTTTAACTAGAAGTCATGACTCTTAAAACACCTGAAGCAGTTAAGAAGGGCTTCTGTGTCATACACACAGTTTGGTAGAGCCAGGAATAAGAAAGGAGCTTAAGCTGTAAGAATAACCTCTTTTTTTTTTCTCCAGAATTAGAAATAATTGGGTTGTAATTTTTAACTTCTTTGCCCGCACTTAATTCTGTGATAGACTTGACTTAAGCTGTCCAATCTCAATAATGTTTTAACTTTCAATTGTTACCTGAGATCAGATTTCCAGTTGTGAGGTAAAATAATTTTCTTCTTCTTGCAAATGCATAAAAACTGAATTCTCTTGAATTTTTATCTATGCTAATTGCTTTATTTCATAGACCTAAGTAGAAAACTGGTTTGTTTCCAGGAAAGAACTGTTTATGATACAAACCAAGCTTTCTGTGCAAGTCCTGGAGGCATTGAGGTTAGAAGCATTTTCACATTTACGGTGTCAGAAAAAGAGATACTTATAACTCAAAGCCACTTCTCTTCCTGTGTGTGGCTTGAACACTGAGCATATTTTGGTGTATCAGTCAGCTCTTGTAGTCTCTTGTGCTGAGTCTCCTTTCAATGTTAGAAAAACCAATATCTTTTCTTGTTGCAAACACTGGCAAAAGCTGTTGTAACACTGGAACTCTTTGTTGAGTGTGTTTGCTTTCAGCTGTTTTGGGGTGCTCCTCTGAACATCCATCAGTGGTTTCAGTGCACAAAGGAAGGAAAGGGGGTGGAGAACAGCCCCCAGTTTTCTTTAAGGAGAGATAATTAAATAGTAAGACTGCTTCTCATCTTTTATAAGCAGTTTACTTCCTGGTGTCTCTCTTTGATGGCTGCTGAAGAGGTAAGGACATCATTTTACTCTGTTCTGTATGACATAGTACAGGGGCTTCCATTTTTATTTGCTGGCATGTTTTTTTTTTCAAATTGGAAAAGGTTTAATGGAAAAACCACACCTGCAACTTAATTGTTTGTGTTGGGTTTAGTTATTTGGTTTTATTTTTACTCTGAATTCTGGGGTGGTATGTTATTAATATTACAGACTTAATTTTGGTAAAGCATTATCAAAGAACTTAATAATTTTCACATGCATGTGTAGGAATGTGGAAGCTAAACTGTTGCAGCCAGGTAGTACAAAATAACACTTGCAATTTTCTTAACTAAGAACGAATTTATGTGATTGGTGTCAGCAGAATAGAAAATAGCAACAAATTGCAGTAGCTTTTGAGATTAGTTTTACTCTAAACCTTCTTAATCTTTTCCTCACTACTGATGTGTCACCACCATTTCTGGGTTAATAGGTAAAGTAATCCAATTATCTCAAGTAAATGAAGACTGTGACTTTAGAAGATATGTTAATTTATAATTATTTAATTGCCATTGTTTTGCTAATGCTTAAGGATCGGAAAGGAGATCAAGCAATACATAACTTGTAAAATTGCTTTGAAGAAAAGCTTGCTAAGCCAGTCATTTTTAAGTTTAAAAGCTTAGGAAAGAAGCTGGTTTTGCTAACCTAATCTAGTGTAAGGTAGGTTTTTCCTTAATCTTCAGTAACAGAACTACATACTATTTTATCCTGATAGGAAAAAAACATGTTTTTTTGATGTTTTACTCTGTGCATGCATGAATTTCTCTCAAAAAGTGTAGGCACATTTGTCATCCCTTCTCCCTTACAATGGCTTTGTGATTTCTTATGGTATTTTCAGCAAGTTACTGATCCATCTGCAAGGTGCCTGACCCTGCATTAATTTAAATACAAAATGTAATAATAAATATTGATAAATAAATAATTTAAGAAATACTTGAACAGAATCTTTTTGTGAACATTGAGCTGAAAAGGAAGAAGTGCTGTGGTATTTACTAAAGAGGTTGCTGCTACTTTTGGTTTTATGTAGAAGATGCTCAGCTTTGAGGTTAGCTGACTGTGTAAAGCAGGTAGCTAGCTGGGTTCGATGGGTGAACATGAAAGGAGGGCATTTCTGAAGGTTTATGAGGTTTTTCCTGTCAAAGAGGGTCTTTACTGAAAACACTTCTTTATTGCTGCCAAAAAACTACTCTAGTGCAGCCAGCTTTGGGGTAAGAGAAACGTTCTTATTTCACAATGGTAGAGAACTTTTCAGTCGAATTTGAACACCTCAGTGAAATAATTACAAGTTCAAGTTAGTTGTGGGGCCAAGAACTATCTCTTATTTTGGGGGTTGTAATAGTTTTATAATACTATATTTATTCCTAAAGCTACCTCATAATTCAGCTTGATTTTTTTGAAGAATTTGAAGGAGATATCAGAGAGCAACTCTTTCTGTGCTTGCTTAACTGCAGGTATTGCTCTTTGTAACTGTTTTACTGTGGCACATTATTAATAGCTCTATAAGACATTAATATATTTTCTATAAGATCACCAGAGCAGTTTTATTGGATCCACTTAGTATTGTCTGTCATGCAGTCAATTGCTGCTTTACTGGGATTTTCTGGTGGTGTTCTGGATACACCCAAAATCTTACAAGTTTATGGCAAATGTAGCTTACCCTGAAATGGATATTTTGGTGTCCTGTGTAGGGCAGAGACACCAGAGTTTTACTGACTCCTCTTTAGATTATGGTGACTTAAACTGAGTTGATGGTTTTAAACATGCTCCTCAATCCCAGGAGGTATTCATAAGGTAAAAGATGAAAGCAAGTGAAGGATGCAGGGGCCTTTGAAAATGACCTATATTGTGTGGAAAAAAAAAAAATTGCTCAGGCTTTTTATGTTTCAAATGAGTAATTTCCTGTGAAATTGCAGTTGGTAAGGAAATAAAACATGATTATGCCTATCTCTGTCTCTTTTGTTTCCACAGGAAACCAATCTTTTTTTTTTCTTGAACACAAACTTCTGTGAAATGCTTTGTCCTTTTGGTGTCTGTTGAAAGATTTCATGAAAAAATCCCCATAGACAAATGGAATGCAACCTGTTTATGTATACATTTTATCACCCTCTGCTTTTTCTGGTAGAAAATTAAGTAACTTAATTGGGGCAAACTGCATGTAAAGTAATTTCCTGCACTGACAGAAATGCATTCTCACTATATATCTGAAGTTTTAGTGGGTTCTTTTGGTAGTTTAGCTGTTTATTTTCCAATACTAAGTTTTAAATTTAAAACAATGATCCAGTAATGCAGATAGTTGGTCAGATCCTCAGCTGAGGTCCATCAGTAAAGCGTCAGTAACTGCTTTGGGAAAGCTTTGCCCTTCTATCCCAGTGTCTACACCTGCCTAGAGCCTGACCTTGTGTATCCACTTCAGATTAAGTCTGAAACACTTAAACCAGTTTTTATATACACATCTTTAATACTGGTGTACCATAAGTGAACTTGCTTTACATTTCTAGTAATATGCACTAAATGTTAGACTGTAATATCAAAAATTAATGTGATGGGTAAGCTGGTTTAGGTTGAATAATCATGTTCTTTCTCAACTTTGCTGCAAAGTATGATACATTTATTTTATATTTCAGTGGAGTTTTGCAAAAGTGAAGGTCACAGAATATACACAAACTACAGTTGTGATTCTGTTTTCGACTTAATGCTTGCATATATTTATATGTTAACTTTATCAGTTTGGGACCAAAATCATTAGTGCACTGAGCTGGAAGTAGTATATATCTTTTTAGTGTCTCTTATCTATTAGCAAAGATAATAGCATTATTTGGTATCAAACTGTTTATCTAGACTTAACAGACACAGGTAATTGATGGAAGTGACTTAGAGGTCTTTTCTTTTTTACTCTTAGTCTTGTGATATCTTTTCAACAAAATGAGATTATAAAGGGACATTTTCGCTCAAAAATTTTGTCTCAAGCAGTATGCCAGTCATGGGGCCTGTAGGCCTGTATTCAAAACTAACTTAAGCTTTTTTATTGGTTGTTTTATGTTTACTGTACAAAAAATGTGAAGGTATGTGCCTGGGTGCTATGGACAATATGGTGAGCTTCTCAGAAGAACAGGACTGTCTTAAAATTTCTCCTGTGTCTGAATTACTGCATGAAAGGTTTGAGTGTAATAAATGTGTCCTTCACATTATTTGAAGTGTCTTGAAGAGGTGAGAAGAGATAATGTTTGGGGTTTTTTTCCTTAGGCCCAGAAACCCCAAATTCTGAAAAGCAAATAAAGAAACCCAAACCATTTCTGCCACTCCTTTACACCATCTCTTGACAAATTGTCCTTCCATCTGGTGCCAGTTCAAGCTGTATCTGGAACATTGCTGCAAGATCTCATCTTTTTTGGAGCTGCTTTCAGTGGAAAAAAGAAAAGAAAAGGGAGTTAAAGGACATATGAAAAAGTCAAGACTGCTGTGACCTTGATAATTCTTCATATTCCCTGTGTAGCAGAGATACTTAAATGATCTGTGTGAAGACAGACAAAGTTATTTTTCTTTTCAAGGGTATGGCACAGTGAAACTCATCAAGAAAGAGTACAGGCATTTAGGAAACACCCAGACCAGCACTCTGGATGTAGTGGAAGCCATAGGACAGGAGTCTACAAAACAAGTGAAATAGTGAACTTTGGCAAAAATGGCGTGTGAATTTAATCTGAACTTCCTTAAGGAATTAGAAAGAGAGGCTGTTCTGGAAGTCCTATACCGTGACCAGATGGTGAGAAAAACAGAGGAGGAAAGAATAAGGTAATGCTGTTCCCCTATTCCTGTTTTCTGTTGTTTTTTGTTTTGTTTTCTTCCTTCTAAATTACTCTTCTTCTACTTGTTGTCCTAAATGCACTCCTCTTATAACTTCTTGTTAGCTAATGTCTTTGTATTCTCTGTAAAATCTGAGATTATCCAGAGTCTCTTGGTTTTGCCATTCTATTGGCTCTACATTAAAGATCAGCAAATCCTGTTCACTGAATAATGTACTTAGTGGATTTTATTTCCAGCTTTCATAGAAAGTTCAGTTGCTGGCTGAGTTTTTTCTTTGAAGGCTTTGTGGCATTTTCATCATGTTCCTATGTATGCATATGTGTAGTCTTGGTAACATGTTCAGATCTTAGGCTGACTTGTTTAGCTTACGTTGTGCCAAGACTGGAGTTTAGAATCATTGGATACCTGCTCATTGTGCAGAATCCATCCCTGCTCCTCCTCACACACAACAGGCAGCAAGCACAGCACTCTGCCTTCGAGGTTGTTACTTGTGTCAATAGGTGTCATTGGTTAGGAAAGGATTTTATTTACTGATTTCACACTCGGCCAGTATCTCACCTGGCGAGGATAAAGGATAATTCTTCAACACTTTATTTGCATAATGTCTTGGCTAGGAACAAGATTTCCCTAATAACCAAGACATAGAGGAAATAAAGTGCTGGAGAATTATCTCTTGTATCCTGCTTTGTGATATTGCATCCCCCTGTAAAACTAGGTAGGTATTGGTGTAGGTGAGATATAAATTTTTAGTCCTTTAAATGTGGAAATTTAAACTTTGTTTACACCAAACATTTATGTAAGTATTATGAGACATATTTAACATAAAACAATATTAAAACAATAGTAATTATGTGAAAGGCTATGTAGAAAGTCTGAATTGGTTAGAAAATCCTTTTCAACTGCTCATGACGTTACTATCAATTAAAAACATAGATCTTGATTATTGGTACATGCAATGGAAGCAAAGTTAATGACAAAGAAAGGTTTTGATATTTTGGTCTGTGTGCTGTTTTGGTTTGGTTTTTTAGCTTACAGATGATGCATTTGTTATGATTATTTTTTTTTCAGTAGAATATTTAATTCTTGGATAAATATTGTTTAAAGAAATAAATGGAAGGGAGCACCATCTAGTCTCATTTTTGGAGGTGAATGCATAATCTCTTGCATACAATGATTTCAGTGTGGAAAGCAGGCCTGAAGTGAACAAAACCCCATTTACGTTAACTATTTCTCTGTTACTATGCACAGTTCTGGTTACACTGCAGAAATGCTGTGTATGCACCTTTTTAAACAGTGCTCAACAGAGGTCACACTGGAGGGCATCTCTCCCACTAGAAATGGTATTACCCAACCACGGTATTATTAATTTGTGCTTTAAATGAGGATTTTGTCAGCTGTAATTTTTTTCTTTTTTTCCTTTTTACCTGTGGAATTAGGAAAATGAAACTGCAGCTGCAGCAGCTTCGGTGGAAGGGGGCAAAAAATGCAGGGCGTGAGTACCAGGAGAGGTCTTGTGCTCGCTGTCAGAAGTCGCTGGGGCTGCTGGTGAACAGAGGCGCCGTGTGCAATGGCTGCAGCCACCGCGTGTGCTCGGAGTGCCGCGTCTGCCTGAACCCCTGCCTTTGGAAATGCACCATTTGTTATGCTCATGGGTAAGGAGTTTTGCTTTGCTGTAAAGCCACTGGTGTAGTGAAAATGTTGGCTGAGGTCCTGGTAGTGATGAAATGGATGGAAACTTTGTGTTGTTCTTCACATAGCTGATATTTCCTTTCCTGTGTTTAGCAAAATGGAGCCTCAGAGTAGGCCAAAGGTACTGTGAGTGTGACTAAGATGATAATAGCAAATCATAGAAACAGTCGTGAGTTTCTGAGCCACAGAGAGAGCTCCTTCCCCTACTCAGTATTGAACCACTGCATCCTCACAACCTGCTGAAGGTGCCATGCTTTGATGTAGTATAGCAAATTTCTTGAATATTTCCTCATCATTATTTTCTGCCTCTAACCACTGGAGAAAGAAATCTGATTGACAAATAATTTGAAGTCATGCTTTATAAAATTTTAAAGGGCAAAACCAATTAATAATATTACTAGGATTTGTTTGAATGGTCAGAAACACAAATTTGTTTACTTTGAATTAGTTGATTTTTTTCTTTTATTACATCACATTTTTGTATGTCAGGATGCAGGAAACAATCTTTCTTTTAATGTATTGATACCTTTTTTTAAATATCAAAATATTCCTTCATAGTCCATTCTATTTATTGCAATCTTTCTAAGCAAAATGCTTTAGATATATTTCTACATTTGATGAAAAATAATATGTAGGTGAAGAATTATAGTTTGGGAAATTATTCAAAAGCTCTGCTGGATAAATATCCCTGTAGAAAGGGTGAGGATTTGGATGAAAATTTACTTTATGCCAACACAAGATGAATTCACCACTCCACTCCCTCTGCAGGTGCTAAGATGGATTCACCACTCCACTCCCTCTGCCAGTGCCAAAATGAGATTAAAACAGAGGGAAATACAAGGCAAAGTATTGGTCTCAAGTTAAACAAATTTGTACTAGTTTGAAGTAATTTTTCATAGTTTGGAAGAGAGTTGTAAACCATTGCAAACAAGATATTCTCTGAATCTTCAGTTTAGTTAGCAACTAATATGCAAAATAGGTAGTTCAGCTATATTTATACTTGATACAAAATAGTTACTAGATTTTGGTTTGTGTGTTTTGCTGGGTTTCAAGCTTTAGGCACTAAACTGAAAATTCAAAAGTTAACTTTCCTTATCCTTGTCTAGGTAACCCTCCCCACTTCCTCTTTGAATTAGTTTCCAGCTATTTGGTGGCCACTGTGGAAACCCCCTATAGAGAGTCCTTGGTTGTTAGGCTGCTTTGTGTAGTGATGCACGCTCTTAATTATTTAATTAGCTTGTCCAGCTCTTTAATGGTAAAACCAAGAAAATGTTGTTTAGATTAATTAACAGACCTTTTTACTTTTCCTTCAGGAAATTACCTTTTTTTTTTAATCCTGCTAATACAGATGGGTATGCCAGCTGTCATTGAATTTCTCTTTATGTGAAGAGAGTTCATTTGGTCTTTAGTCATGATGTAAAATCAATTAAATTCAGTCAGACTTCTTCCATTACCTTCAGTGAGCTTTACATCAAAGCTGCAAATCTCTAGAAGGGTAGGGAGTGAAGCATTGTGGTAAATGGTACTCAGCCCCTTCTGTTCATCCTGGTGAGGGAAAAACAGGATGGCTAAAAAAGGTAAGAGCTAATTTCCAAGTCCCAAGTAACTGTAATTTTGGGTCTTGCTTATCACTAGAATAATTATTTCCTGAACCAAACAGCAGCAGCACTATGGAGGTTCTGCCCTAGACACTGGGATCATGTTTGTAAGGAATGCTTAAACACCTCAGTGAAAGAGCATGTAGGGATAGGCAAATTTTGTATTTCTTACAAAATAAGAAATTCTGAAAACCTTGTGAACAGAAAAAGTTTCGCCTGGAAGAGGCATCTTTTATGTGAATGGAGTGGGTATAGCATTTTCAGAGTCGTGTTTTCAGTTATGCACAGGGGTCTACGGTTAGGTATGAAAATGTGCAGTCTATGTGGGTGCTGATTTTTTTTAATAGTCTGCATTGCTGCTTACGAAGATGTCATTAAAATGCCTAAAAGGCTTTAAAATCAAGTGACAGAACCAAAAGTATCCTACCTATAGTTTGTTTTGATGCAGAATAAGGTGAGGTGAAATAGCAGACCCACAGGTTTTGTTGCCTTGCCCATTTGTGGATATCACGTTAGCTCTTGTATTTAGAGATTTTGCTTTCTTAGGAAGATAAGCCCTACATGAATTTACTGTTTGTATGCTGTTGCCAGTTTCAAGCAATTTTGGCAGAGGAAATGGTAATAAAAAGATTAATTTTATAGAAGGAAAATCAACAACTGGGTAGAGAAAAAGTTTAGCAGTGCCTGCACTAAGGAAATCTTTGCAGTGAGACTTCATCTTATAGTAAGCACCACAAAATTGACAAGGAAGGGAGATATTATATATGCCCTAAAAATTAGTAAGTCATTTGGATGAGAATTTGGAACCTGAAGGATCCAGATAATCCTATCCTCAGTTAATGATTTTTTTGTTTCTTTAATAATGGGTGAGTTTAAATTGCAGGCTTCAGGAAGAGTAAGATTTGTTGAAAATCTGATCATGACAGAACTGTTTAATCTGATATAATCTTGTACTTGCTAATCATTACTTTTCTGTTCCTTAGATCCTGGTGCCTTTATAAGTCATTGATGTAGCTGATGGTAGCCTCCAGAAAATGGAGAGATGGGCCACGAAGCCCCTGTGCTGCCAGGGCTGTGGAGTTCAGTGCTCCCTGGTAGCCATCCTGAGTTCTGCTTGGGAGCAATGGCCAGAGCAGCATGTATCACTTTCCATGGCCAGTCCTACACTGCAAAATGGAAAACAAGCTACCAAACACCCCCCCCCCCCCCAACCAAAACAAATGTCCCCAAATGATTCCTCCCCTTCATGTTGTTTTCAGACCCACAGCAAGACCAGTCAATAGATTGAGTAGTCATGAAATCTTAGTTTTACAGTAGGATTTATAAAGGATGTTTGATTGTTACATGGTAACTGAACATTTGAAGGAATGCACTTGTAAACATTTTGATTTGACTCTCTTTAAATTGTTTTTCAGAGATGTGAAAGTGAAGGCTGGTGAATGGTTCTTTGAGGAACGAGCAAAGAAATATCCAGGTGAAGGTAATCACTGGAACAGATCATAAACTGCTATGTAATGTGAAGTTGTCATCTAAGTCAAATGCAGAATGTAGTCTGACACTGTATCCAATGTTTCTTCCATTGTCTGTGAAAACAAGTCTCACAGTCCATCTGTCTGTGCAGTAAATAAAACATGAACACAAGTTAGCAGAATGCATTTAAAAGTATAACTTATTTTATTGGAGTAATAAAAATAAGAATATTTTGTCCATGTAAATTTAAATTAATGAGCGTGTAAAACTTCTAAGAAATATAATGATGTGAAATAATATAGAAATGTTATATGTACAGGAAGAAAATGATCTTGCATTCATCATTTGTCAAAGTTTAAACTTCAGTTTCTTTCATTGAGGAGGTTCTAAAGCCTAAAGAAATGATAGAATAGAATAAAATCCCCCATGTGTAGCCATAAATCAGCAGAGAGCTAAGCACTGTTTCGTTACCTTCAGCCAGCTGGCTGTGCCATTGCCTTATGCTGGGTCTTTTCAGTGCCATTAAAAGTACAAAGTTCTGAAAGAAATTATAGAGGATATGGATGGAATGCTCTATGGAGAATGTGTTTTGCCAGCAAAGGAGCTGTTAGTGTTTGTTTTTACCTACAATAACTAGCAAGGTGGAGAAGATTTGTTTCCTCTTTCCCTTAAAGTACCACTTCAGGTAGGCATCTACTTAATTTTGTGCCTGACTGCAGTTAAATGATACAGTTTCACTTCCAGTATCTGCATCTATGTTTGAGAGTACTTGGTAAAAAGGAAAAGGCTAGGCCTTAAATCTCTATTGGAAAGCTTGAATAGGAAGAATTTTATAAAAGGAAGAGAGTGATCAGGCAAATTTTGGGTGGTAGGTGTTTGTGAAAGGCAGCAGCATATTAAGAAACTAAACTGAAGTTTAGTTTCCCGTTAAAGTTTTGTTTTCCAGTTAAAACAATTCATTTAAAATTTGAAAGATTTCACTAAAGTCCATTCTAGCCAACACAATTTCTGATTTTAAAGTGTTAGTTGACTGATGTTTTTAAAGCACAATTTCATGAGTATGAAGCTGGTAGTTTTATCAATCTATTAATAATATTTTATTATTTGAAAATGTTGTTCTTGGATATCGAATCTCATAATGCAAGCTACTGATTGTCCCTTTTTTCAGCAAAATAAATCAGTTCTCACTTTGAATTATGAAGGCTTTGTGGATTCTTGAAGCATTTTACTTAGTTGGTCTAGTGGTAATGCTGTTGACATTACAAAGATCTAAAGACCTGCAGAAGATAAACCTGCAGGGATAAATATGTTTTTTTAGTTCCTTTGATTAGACCAACTGATGTATTTAAAGGAGTTGAAAAAGTGACAAATTTTGAAACACAACAGTCTATGCAATCTTCAATCCTGGAGGGACAGTGCCCTCTTTTGGTTTGAAAATATAACTGAAGTAATCACTAGAAAGTAAGTTGAACTGAAAAAAAAATATTTTACAGTGACATTTTCTCATGTTGTGTAGTAAAAAAACCCCAGAACATTGTTATGCTTTTTATTAATTTTTTTTTTGTATCTTCTGCCTAAAGAATGAGATTAATGCTTTCATTAAAGTGTTAGATTACTTTTCATGACCAATCAATTTAAAATCTAAGATAGCAAATGTTATTTATCAATAAGAGAGAATTCCGGAGTTCCGATGAAAATTCTAACATCCATGAGCTGATTATTGTTTCTACCACTGCTAAGGTCTATTAATTTCATGTAAGTAATGTTATAATTAATGACATCTTCAGCAAAACATGATCACATGTTGCTTTCTGTATCAGGAATTACTAGTGCCTAAAGTCACTCCAGATAATTTCAGTTCACCATTTGTTATATTTGTGATTCCCCCAGGAACAAACAATGATTTTATGAGTCTTCATTGTTCATGCCTGATGGAGCTTTTGTTCCTTGGTGTATTCACATCCTGAGGCTGCTCAGCTCAGGGGTGTGCTGTGATTGCTGTTTCCCTGCAGGGATGCTCTTAGCAAAGGCTCTCACTCACATTTGTGAGCTAGTCAAGCATTTTCGTCATTGCTCAGGTCTCCCGTAGGAAGAGTGAAAAAAATTTCCATGAGGTGCAAGAGTTGACCATGTGCCTGTTCTTGTAGACGTTTTCAAGCTTCCCTTAGTGTTTGAGTTTTGTGGCTGAAGTGTGCTTTAGCGCAGTGGGCCCATGCACCGCCTGCCTCCTGGACCCTGGGAGGCTGACAGCCTTTAGCAACCTAGGAATGGGCATGTTGGCATCTCTGTGTGATTGTCCTTAGCATTTGTGAGGAGTTCATCTGAGTGTGTCACCTGCAACAGGGGAGGGTGAAATCATGGTACAGTGTGAGGTGCAGGAGAGACTTGTGTGTTCCTTGGCACATGTGCTGATACATTAGTTGGGAATTGACTTCATTCCTGACTTGCATGTGCATGAGCTCCTGTAAACACAGGCCAGTTCCTGAAAGGCACTGATTTTAAAAACTGTTCTACAGGCATAACTGATGTTGCTACTAAATGATCTCTGGACTCTTCTTTCCCTCCTTCACAGGCAGACATGAAACAGTTGGTGCAAAGCTCTTGGAATCTTACCAGAATCTGAGGTAAGACTCATAAAAGGACAAACAGTCCTGGGACACTGCAAATTTGTATGGGTGATGTATTTTATGTTATAAACCAACCAGTAATTTTTATTCCTTTATTATGGAAAAGAATCAATGCTTTTGGAGTTCAAATGATAAAAGCATAGGAAAAGTTTCACTTTTAGCTGTCAGCAATCTGCAGAATAGATCTCACATGCAACAGAGAGAAAGTACTATATTTGGAGTAATGGTATCTTACTTGAAATGGAGGGATGTGCATTCTCTTTGTTTTATCTGCTTATAATTTTTACATAACTGTTCATACAATTATCTGTTAAATTTGCAAAATACTTTTAAATGATTGTAAATGAAAGTTATTTACTAGGTGTCATAACAGCATCATTATTTGTTCAATGGGAGATATTGCTGATATGGTAGTTTTACAATAAATAGGAGACAAGAAGTTAGGCACTTCCACTTCCCAAACTTTAAAAAAAAAAATTAAAATCTAGTTTACAGTGAATAAATACTTTGACTGGAGGGCAATACATGACCATACTTAAGTTATTACCAGTGATATATTATCAAGTAAAAGTCTGCTTGTTATGTTATTTAAGGAGGCCTCTACCTTAAAATAAACCAAACAAAAAAAATACAATACCAAACAACAACAACAACTCCTACCAAAATCCAAACCAACCAAAAAAATCTCAAAAGCCCTGTGTAAAATAGGATATGAAGAGGTGGTTTCAATTTATTGTAATTGTCTGACAAGGCACAGCTGCATAAGAAAAACTTATATTCAGCTGCATAAGATCCTAACCAAGACTTGCTCTTACCTGGATGTGGTGAAAATTAAAAAAGAATCAAGAAGGAAGTTCACCAGATATCTTAGGATCTGTGATTGTGCTGAGATAATAGAATCAGTCTGGGTTTTTTTTTCCCACTGACCAGGACTATTTACCACAGATGGAATGGCAGGAATGTTTAAAGGGTCTTTAACAGCTCTGAACTCAGGCAAGGAAGGATCCTTTTAGTATTGTAAATAAAGATGACTGCCTTATGAAAACATCTCTGAACAAGATATGGGGTGTGTTTTACAGCAATTGTGTTTTAGAATTCAGGACAAGGACTGTGGTACTCCCAGCCATGTAGAGATCTAGGAAGTTTTTCCTAAATTTGGTCTTCCTGATAGTTCTATTTTAATAATTTTACCTGGAGCACCCCAAGATTGAGAAGGTAGAAAGAACAGGGAATAAACCTGTGCTGCAACTCTTACAGACACAGGATGTTGACCCAGAACTTTATAGAGTGCAGGAAACATGGGTAATAAATAAATAAACCATGTCCCTGCACAATATCTCATCTGTTGGCATCATATATTAATTATTGCACTGTTTATCTCTTAAATTTCTAGCAAAATTTCTGTCGTACCTCCAACTCCACCTCCTTTCACAGAATCACCAGCAGGAACCAATGTGATGGGTAATGTATGTATCTGCAAAATATACATATTAGTGCACCCCTTAGAGTGTCATTCTTATGAAAAGATCAGCCACAGAAATGTGGTAAATGACTGCTGAAACATCCCTCTGCAATAGAAAAGCAGCCTTTTGCTACTTGGTCATTATTTTTATGCTGCATGGGTACTGGGAGAGAGAGAGTTTAGGGGCTACTGTTTTCAATTATTTTTCAGTTTTTGAGGGAAGTGGTTAACCAGTCTACTTGAGATGAGGATGTTGCATCTGGTTTTAGTGCCTCATCACAGGAGGACTGGCCTGAGATCTGAGTTCCACTCAAACCTGAAGGATCCCGTGTTCCTGTGACATTCAGTCGTCATGTGTCACTTTCATTACTAAGTGAGAAGCAGTGAATTTGATGGCTGCCTTTGCATTGCAGTTTCTAGTGGGTAGAATAGTAGAACATGGCTTGAAACTGACAGAAATTGCACTATTTCGTTTAATTTCGGACTGGATCCTCAGGCCCTGGTTTTGAAGACCATTGCAGTTCCGTAAACATTCTTATGTACTTACCTAGAGTTTGATGAAAACTCTTTGTTCTGTAATAGATAAAAGTATTAAATACCTTACCACAAATCAGTGATGTAATTAGCTGTATTTATGAACTTATGATGTGATCTTTCTGTGAGGAGTTCTGCTTATATGTGAAAGACCATGGAACTTAAAAGATGACTTTCCATGCATCAATGTATGTCCTCAGATGTATTTGTCTACAGAAGTGAGCAAAGGGCTGCAGCTTTACCATCTGATTGTTATGTGGTCTGTAGATATGTAATCATGGGAACTTTAAAATTACAAATCTTTTGTGTTTTCTTACTCTTTTCATCTCCCATTTTCAGGAACTTGGAGAGTCTAAAAGGTTTAATAAATCTGTGGAAAACTTGTTTTTGTCTCTCACAACACATATAAAAAGTAAGTAGCTTTCACTGTCTTGTCATTCCAGGATAATACAGTCAAATGTTTTGATTTTTTGGCCACAATGTTGGCCAAGAAGTTGTTATAAAAAAAGGCTGTCAAGTAATGGCTGAAACTATTAATGCCAAGGCTGTGCCAACATGAACAGTAATACAGGAAATCTAATTCTACTAAAGTATTCTGCCAGTTGTTAAAACAACCTGATTATATCAAACCAGAACACCTTTCTTGTAAAGATGTGAAAGGACTGCATAATTTTTCATTTACCAGGTGTTCAGATGCAGTATATTTAATTCATGCTAGAGTAATAACCAATTTCTGATCGTCATGTTATCTGGCCAAACCCCAGCTGACCCAGTTAAAGAGTCTGTCATTTAACAGGAGTTTAATATTTTCATTCCCTGACAGTATTTAAGAGAACTTCCTTCCTCTTTCTCAGTCTAGTTGTGTGGAATTTTTCAGTGCACCTTTCTAAGTGCATTCCAGTCCTAACAACTCCTGTTCCCTTCTGATGCTTTTGGTTCCCTCCATTCTCTTACACTGTCTGCTGTTCCTAGGGATGCAGACTGTGTGTGCACCTCTAAGGCTTACTACACTGAGGACAGTCAACCTTTGTGAAAAACAAATTAAAGGCATCAGTGACCAGAGGAAAACAAACTTCTGAGCCTTAAGAAGATTACAGGGGCTTGCAAATTTGCATGGATTTGAACAAACCATAGTATTTTCTTACTAGCTTCAATTTACACAATCCCACATATGAGATTAGACCTGAAGAAATCTGGCTTCAGTGCCTTTCTGCCTTTCCCCCTAAGTCTTGTTTTATTTCTTGTTTGAACTTTCCTTTAGCTTCTTCCACCCATCTTAAAGACCTATTCTCCTTGAACTATGCAAATTTAATGTTGTGTCTGTGAGAACACATATTAAAGCTATGCAGAGATGTTGTCATCTGCTCCTAAAGAGAAGTATAGAGTGGTGTGAGACCCTGGAATCAGTAATAGTGGCAGCACAGAACTGGATGCAAAGTAATTTATTCAGCTTTCTGTTGGTTTTAAGCCTGGCTGTACTCCAGAGTTACTGGTAAAAACTGCCAGGACTGCAGCAAGCTAATTTATTATTTCCCTGCTACCAAAAGGAAGGTCCTACTCCACTCACATCTTTTCTCTCTGTTTTGAGCATTATGCTGCTTAATTAGCATCTGGAACCTTCTGGAAACTGGTTTAGCTCTTTTTAAGGGCAGAAAATTAACCTAGACAAAACACATAGGTACTTTTCTGCTGTTTTAGTGAGTTAAATGGGATCAAGATAAGATATATGTCGGAACATCTACAACAGAGGGTGCTGGTCCATGTGATCAGGAGCCATATCAGGGATGGAGAAGAGCAGAGCAGGCATTCCAGAGGGAGATGGGAGCAAGTTGTTGGTTCAGTTCAGCTACAGGTGAAACCCCACTCAGGTGTTCTCATCCTCAGTTAATGTGGAGCAGTTTAATTTGAGAGAAAATAACAGGCTGTTGCAGTCATTGAAGTCAGTAATTCAAAAGTGTAGGAAGTGTTACAGAGAGAAAGACTTGGGTTTCTTGACTTAAGAGAGCAGCTTTTTCAGACTGTATGGCTTCTCAATGAAACCTGGTACTGTGCTGATAAATGTTTTTGATCAGAAGTGTCTAAAGTTAGTACTCTGTCTCTTATCTAGATACAAGTGTCCTGGTTTGCAGAGGTATTTAATACACCCAGCTCTTGTGTGCTGCAGTAAATAAACCTGGAGAAGCTCTTTGTGCCTCTGGCTCTCTCACTGGAGGCAGTGTGTGTGCATCTGAGAGCAGCAGGAGCGAGGGATCAGCGCGTGCAGCACAAAGCTGCCATTGTACACTCTGCTCCTTTATGCTGCTACCTCCTGCTCCAGTGGGGCTTGGCAGCAAGAGGAGATTGTAATCCCATGGTGGCCTTTCAGTGAATGTATGAATTACTGGTTGTAGTTTTATTTGCAGTGAAAAATTGCCCTTGGCACTAAAGAGAGTGTCAGTCTTAATGATATTTGGGTAGAGAAGCCAAAAGAGGAATAGATATGAAAACGGAACATTTGTGTTTTCTCACACAATAACCTGTTCCTTGTAAGAGAGTCTGAGGCAAGGCTGGTGTTTCTGCCTCTACTGCTGGTCAAGCTTCTCAGATTGTATCTATTCCATTAGAACTCTCAATTCCAGTCTCTTTTATGATCTCTGATTTCATTGTGTATGTTAAAAACCTGGTTTCGTTTACAGAGATGGCTTAATTGAGCCTGCCTTTGAATGGGTCACGTGGTGCCTTAATGGTGTACACAGAGTACAGTAAACATCTGAGGACTGATTGCTGCTAAGAACAAAACTAACCCAGAGTGTCTTTAAAAATCACACTGGAGTGCCATTGTTTTTGAATATTATAATGTTGTATTGTCTGCTGTCTGAGGTTCCTCCACGGAGGTTCATGTTGTGAGAGAAGTGTTTATTTCTTCTGTATGAATTAAACATATGATAGCTATTTCATGTGCTACTTATAAATTTTTAATTCTTCAGAGAGTCTATCTGGGATTGACAACAAAGTATCTGCAGTTAAGCCTGCTCATATTCAACTTCAGAAATCATGGATTAGTGCTGCCCTTCCCTTTAAGCAAAATTCTGAGTGTACACTAAGGAATATGAAGTGAAAAGTGGGGCATCAGATGTTCAATAGTTCTGAAGATTTATTTGCCAATAAACTAAATGTTACTGAAGTGCTAATTCAATGAGATGCTTAAGTATGGACATAAGCTTATCCATATGGATAATGTTATTGAAGTCAATGAGGGCTATTCATGTTCTTAAAATTATATGTGGTTTGGGATCAGAGTATGTAACATCCTTTCTCTCATCCATATTTTGGGATACATTTCTAAATATTTTCCAATATGATCTTCTTTCTACTTCTCATTGTCATGGTGCTTTATGCTGTTGTAATGATTTTGCTTTTATCCTGAACCAAACCAAACTGCTTTACAAATCAAACTATACATAGGAGCTGTAGTAGCTGCTTCTGAGAGGAAACTGTATTTGATGGCTCACCATTCCTTGTAGCAGCTATAATGACAGGCAGCAAGGAGTATAATTTCCAGTTGAAACAGCAGGAAAGATTTGGGCAGCAAAAATATAATTATATACAATATGACAACCACTTGTCTTCCCAGCTGTTTCTTACTCTTAGGAGATCAATTCTAAAGGTACAGGATGACAGTTTGAAAGCTACAGAATTAGCCTATAAATCTATAGGATTGCTTGCGAAGTTTGTTATAGTGACTTTTCTCTTTATTCTCTCTGCAGAAATATCAAAGTCCCAGAATGATATGGCTGACAGATGTGTCCTAATCACAGATTGTGGGAAGAACGTGGAAAGAAGAAAGCAAAGAAGGAGCCAGTCTGACACTGCAATCAACGTTACAAGCAGGGTATCCATATTATTATACACAGTCTCCAACTGTAAGAGCTGTCTCAGAGTGAAATACATTTGTGAGAGCAATCATGTGCACAGTGGAATTTTTCTTTTATTTTGTGAACAGGACATAGCTGATGTTCACTGACTGTGGTCAGAATTCTGATTCTTCACAAGGTTTTTCACATTTTCTGTGCAACTGATGTCAGCCCAGAGTTGAAGTGTTAGGCTCGGATTTTTAACAAGGGAAGGAAGGATGGCGAGGTTGGGACGTTTTGCTGTCAGGTGGTCACAGATTCTCTTGAGGCTGAATTGATACCTGCTATATGTGATTGTAAGACTGCAGGGAGGTGCTCTGCCTTGTCTTCTTCCTGCCCCTTTTGCTGCTGAACAGGACAAGCTATGACCATCCCAGACCCATCCTGATGTTTTCTGAGCATTTTTTAATTTGTCAGGGAGAAAGCATTGCTGTTAGTTGCTATGCAACCTCCCTTTCCCTTTTGCTTTGGTTACAGTCTCTAATTTTTAGTGTTTTCTTTAGAAGTTTGAGAATAATCCAGTCAAATGTTTTCCTATAAATTGTGCAGGGCTGAAGATGATCTCACATTTCTGTTTTAGAGTTACACTGAAGATTTTGTTTTGTACACTTTCAGCTCTCAAGTGACTGAACTTTGTCCAGTTTTTTGTACTCAGTTTTCCACATTGTGGTTACTTACTGAATTGCCTTGTTAGTCTGAGTGAGGTCAGAGTGGTTTGCTAAGTGCCTGGATTAGATGCTGAGAAAAGCCTCTGCTTTGAGCCAGATCTTGTGGCACACATTGCTCACAGCTCCCTTGTGCACTTTTTCGTTTTCCTCAGAAGTGTTAGGTGCTAATAAATGGAAGAGACAGGATGTTAAATTGCCTGGACTGGGCAGTTTGAATTGGCCCAACAACATCTGAGAACTCTGTGAAATTAGTTCTGGTATTTGTAAATGCAATTAAATTATCAATAGAATTGGCAACAGTTATTGGTTACCTGAGTGCTGCTTTCATTGTGGCAAGCCACGCTTTGGTATTAGCTTTATTCCACAGGCAGAGAACTGCCCCTCTAATGCATTGAAAAACATCACAGTTGGAGGCAATGTGAGTTCAGACTATGCTTCGCTGCATGCTGATCACAATCAATCTGCCACATCTAAAAGATGGATATGGATTTTTTTGGCTGAAGAAATTAATTAGTAGGAGAATCCAAATTATTTGTGTGGGTTTTTAATTGCCCGTTGAAAAATTTAGAACTTCAGTCCACACTTTTCATTGCAGGTTTTGAAAAATATGTTTCAGTGTTTCTGTGCCAGAGTGCTATTTCTGAGTCATTTGATCTCTAGACTATATTTAAGCTAAAATTTTAGTTTTGTGAGAAGTAACATTGATTTTTTTTTTTTTTTTATTGTGAATGTCCTTCAGCTTTGTTTTCCTTTAGAAAGGGTAGCTGTTTACATCCTTACTGGAACTATGGCTTAAGTTATGGGACAGAACTTGTTTTAAATTACACTGGCCAAACAACTAATTATATTTATAAGAAAATACCATGTTGAAATCTTACTTGTTATGATTTCCACCCCAGAAGAACTTTTGTTTTCAGAGCATGAATCAGAAGAGTGGCTTTTCCCTCTAGAAATTGTATTTTTCTCTAAGGAGTGACTGTGAAGTAGTAACTGTAACCACAAGTTTGAATGTGCAGTGTTGAAGACTGGGGCACTATTTAAGCCTCAAGGACACTGTCTGTTTGTTAAGTTTGTTTTCTAAATTTGTGATGTGTGCAGAGCTTGATTCCTTTGGATTAAATTTGAAAGAGATTATACTTAAACTCAGTATTAGTGAAAAAACCAAATCCAATGGCAAGAAGTACGAGCCAGTGTAAAATCTGGATTTTGAGGGCCTCTTATCTTTAGAATCCCTAAGTTTACTAAGGGAAGTGCAGTTATCCCTGCCTCACTGGGGAAACAAGCAGGCATGTGCCACATTTGGGAGCTGTTTGTGGTGTGTTGGTAGCTGTGGGATACCTCTCCTGTGGTAACAGCAGCAGACATTAGAGCTGGGCTGGGCTTGTGTGACCTGCTGCTGAGTTCAGCACTGGAAGCTTTGTTGCCTTGTCAGCCTCTTATGTTCTGTACTGCACAATAGCAAAGTCTTTCTGATCAAGCAGAAGCCAAAATTCAGTGTATTCAACTTGTTTTGGTTAGCAAGTGAAAATTGCTTGTGTTTCAGGTTTTATAAAGCAGAAGACAGTTTCTCTGCTAGGAAATACTATTTTGGGTTTACTTGGGGTTTTTTGAGACTGTATTCTGCATGCATTTTCTGTCTGTTTCCCTCTCACAAGGTAACTTAATTCTTGCATCTGTTCTTAAGGCAGGGCACTTAATAGACACCACAATTTCTGTGTGTTATAATAACAGCAGACTGGTTAAGATTTTGCACAACCTGTATTATCTCACCTCTTGTCCTCATTCTCTAGTGCTGTCTGCTGCTGTGCAGGAGGGATTCTTACACATTTCCTGTTTCCTTTGTGCAAATAAGTCCTAATCCTTGCTATTAATTCAGTCACACTATATTCTTTTTAGTATTTCAGGGAATCTGTTACACATTTTTTAAAAATAAGTTATTTCTTAGATCCTAACTATGTCAAATTTCTTACTTTGCTTTTTTCCTATCCATTGAGGTGTCAACATACTTTTCATAGATTATATTATCCCCAGGAAGTGGTGTGCCACAAACACCAATATTTTGAGCATGTTTCCAGCCCTAAGTATTTGTATTTCAGCACTTCATTCTATTAGCTGCTCTTCTTGGTAACAGAGGTGGCTGAAGATAAATCTCAAGGAATTTTGATTTAGATATGTATCAGAAGTTATCAGGGTTTTCATGGGAAAATTGGAAAGATGAATGGACTTAGTCAAAGCAAAGTCAAGAACACCTTGGAATTTTAAACTTTTTCTACAAACAAAGAGAAGGGAACTTGTCAGTCTGTTTCTATTTTCAAATCTCTTTCAACTTATGTTCATTCTTGCATAGGTAAATATGGGCATGTGTCATTCATATTGCAAAATACAGTTTTTAATTTCCTGGAGGCAACATTATATTTTCTTCCAAAATTACTGTTTTGTTAAGGTCTAATAAGGACTTTTATTAATATATTGCTACTTTTGGTGTGTTATTAGTAGACTGCTGTTAGTAATTGCTGTGGTTGTGACCCTTAGATTAGCTGGTGGTATGCTGATTTTAAAAAATTATTAATATAATGAGTGTACCACTAACTGGGTTGAGGGAGTTATAAATCAACATTTAAATTAGGTTGCTACATTATCTTTGAAGGTGTGCCATCTTCATGACCTTAATCAGAGTCGCTTGTAAATATTTACTGAGTTTTCTTGATAATATTCTTGAATCAGGACATTTTTCTTAAATTTTTTAAAAAAAATACTTTCTGAATTTCTTTCAGATGCAAAGTACACCCAGTCTGCAACAGCTCATCACTGGGGCCCAAAATGACAGTGAAAGTCAGGGCAAAAGTAGTTGCAAGGAAGAAGAAGACATAACAACCAGTCCCACAAGTGATACAGTTTTCTGTGATGGCAAAAAACATGTAAGTTAAAGGTGAAACACAACAGAAGAGGTGTTTAAAGGGAACTGATATAAAAGCTTTTGCAGAATATTGGTGTATTTTGGATTATGTTACAAAATGAAGGAAGAATTGCACTTGAGTTTGTATCTGATGAAAGACTGATGCTTTTGGCACAGTCCTCATAGTAACACTGTGAACCTTTTGAAGCATAAGGCAAATTAATAATGGATAATTGATGTATATATCATCCACTGGTAATGAATAATTGATAGAATAACTTCTGAATTTTGCAAATGCAGCTAACATTCTTCCCATTTGGTTATTAGGATTGGGATTATGAATCTGCTACTTTCTCACCCAGTATCTGGCTTTTTCTCTTCAAGCTTCATTTACCAGAAGGGTTTTGTCAGTCTGCAAGAACTGTGGTATTGGAAATGTCAGTGGAAATTCAAATGTCAGAATGCCAGTGAATGAAGAGGAAACTGACAGTGGTGGAAGCCAGGGAAGCAGTTCATAGGCATAGGGGATGGCATTGAATCATACTCTGCTGGATGGCATTTTGAATGCTGCAAATGAGAGAGAAGGAAGCTGATTATAAATGAATTCAGCACAGTGCTTTAAAGCCTCTGTGATTAACTGTGGAAGCTAATTTCTATCTATTAGTGATGAGGTTAAGCAAGGTGAAGTATCCAAAGAATTCCTGACTGATCTTGTAAAGAAGGGAACTCAAATAACTTGGGGAGTCAAAATTAAATCAGGCTGCTCACCTGACAGAGAAGCGGAAACACACACAGGGACCTAGGTGCTCTCTTGCAGTTCATTGCACTGGGGAGTCTGAGGTGTTAAGCTGACAAATGGATAACAGTTTTGTGTTACATTTGTGATTCCAATGGACAACCATTTGAGGTGGGCTACAGAAAGCTCAGTTTTAAAACTGAAATATTTTCTGCTATTCTATAAAGGTGGAGGTCAAAATCCATTAAACTTCTCTTTATGGATAATTGTTGAATGTTGAAGGCCACTCCATAAAAAAATGTATCTTCCAGAACATCAGATGGCATCAGCAGAAGTACAATATGTTAAGTCATTGCTAAATCCCTGCTCACTGAACCAAAAGTGGTGGCATAAAATGTATGGGATGCCTGATCAGGTGGGAGACATATGTAGTGATATTCAGTCCAAACATCATTAATCATAACACCTATCCAGCCTTCCTAAATATAGGGTGTTCTGTGGAATACATGTGAGGTACTTTCACAGAATTTTGTTTTGGGACATATGAGTTTAGGATAAAACTCTGTTTGCATTCCATTGCCAGAATAGATTTTGGTGGAAAATAAACACTTTCTGGTCTGGTGCATAAAAATATGTTAGTGAATGACAGCGCAGAGCTGAACAGAGCTGCAAGTTAGACTGATTACACTGATACACTTCTTGTGAAGTGAGCAAGATTATCTGCAAGCATCAGGTCAAAACAGCCCTTACCCTTCTTTTGACTTCCTCATAAGCACTCTGACCCTTCTTTTGACACATGTGTGTGTGTTGCTTAGAGCTGAAAAGAGAGAGCAGGTAGCCTCTTTAATCTAATAAATCCCTTGGTGTGAAATGAGTATTTGGCATGCTGCACAAAGGAAGAAAAGCATCTCCACTGAAGAGAGATATGATCTTGCAAACACTGCTTTGCACTTGTAGCTGCTAGGTTGTGCAATGCAGAGCTCCTTGGACAACCAGTCCTGTGCGGGTTGGTGTTTATTTTCGGGGGGAGGAGTGATCTAACACAGATATCTTAGCAATCTAGGGCGGTGTTGCTGAGAGACTGATCACAACAGTGGTGCCTTCGTGACAAATGCTGTGTAAAAAGTTTCTAGGGTTCACCTTAAAGAATATCATTATAAATGGATGGAGATCAAACTGTTCTGAGTGGATAATTTGTTACAGTGAAGGCAAGATGGCACCCTAGAGTTCTGTGTCTGGTCTAGGCCACCCAAAGGATTGCTCTCTTCCTGCTTTGCAGTGTCCTGCCTTCTGTCAATGCTAGACACAAGTGCTCTTTTCATATGGTCCATCCACACATATAAAGCATCCAAACCTTTGACCCAAAGGTGGAAGTGAGTGAAAGGAGAACAAAGTGGCTGAGCTCAGCTAGGGAACATCTTTATGCACCTACATACAACAGCTGAAAGTATTCATGTTTTAATCTCTCCTGAATGGCCTGCAATACAGAATACATAATTTTTATATGGAATTGGGACATCTTGTAAAGCATTTACTAGATGTACAGGCCACTTTGGTGATTACTCTAATATGTGGTAGAACCAAATGTCTTGGTAGTGTACCCTACTATGAGCTATGTATTAAAAACAGCCTAATTCAATGTGGTTTTTTCATGTTTTTAGATTTCAGAGGGTTTTTTTTACTTTCTTTCAGGTACTTAGCCCATTTTTCTCATGGGAAGCAACACAGCAGTTTTATTCAGAAACAATTTCTAGATCCAGAAGTTACTTAAAGCATTTTCTCAGCCCAGGAAGTTTACTGAAGAGAAGAGGGCAAAGCAGTAGAATTGCAATTGCAGTTGTGATTTTTTGGGAATGTTATGGAAGCAATGGAATGTTTTATACAGATTACCCTAAATTTCATGATTTGCAGTAGCTTTACAATGATATCTGTAAAAATAATGATTACTGAGGGAAATAAATGTTTTGTCCTGTTTGGTCTGAAGCTGCTTTTACCAAACATTTGTCTTTTTTTAGGGGAGCTTGTATAGTCTTAGCAGCACTTGCACTGAGTCTGGCAATTTTGGCAAGGCTAACATCACAGGAGAAATAAAGTTTGCCCTAAAGTACAACTTCAGAGCTTGCATCTTGGAAATCTGCATCAAGGGATGCAAGAACCTGGCTTATGGAGAGGAGAAGAAGAAAAAGTGTAACCCGTAAGTATATCTGTAGAGAAGAAGGAACATAAGGAAAACATTCTGGTTTTTACAATACTCATACCTGTTCTGAGTGAAATGGGTTGATATATGTTTGTATGCAATACTGGCACCTTCAGAACATCCAACATACACACCAACCCTTTGTGCAGATACACACTGCAAGACAAATGGATTTGTACCAGTTCTCGTTCCATTATGACCACTTTCTGCTAGGAGTTCTTTCCCTGCCTGTGAGCAGGCAGCTGGGGATGTGTGTTGCTGATGAGTACCTTTGGGCCTCAGGCATAGCTGTTCAGTTTTTAATTCTTATGTTGTGACTGATACATGAGATGTCCTGTTTCTAATTCATCTGCTGACCCATTGTGGGTCACTGGGTGGCTGCTATACTACTAGGGTGCTTCCATCTTCTCTGATAAAATTTCTTCCATCTTCTGTAAACATTTCAGATGCTACAACATTTTAAAATCAAAAGCTGTTTAATAATTATGCACCATTGTAAGAGGAAGAAGTAAATATTTCTGTGCATAAAACATGCCAGATAAAATCTTGGTGATTTCTCTGTTTATCACTAAAGAGTGCTCTCTGACCATGAAGTCACCACTGACAGAAAATCACCGGGTAGGCTCCATGACTGGCTGTTCTTGCCCCTGCTGTCTCACTGTGTTTGAGCATTTGAGGGCCTGCATTGGAATCGTGGACTTGCAGTCACCTTCACCTAGAAGGATGATGGGTTTTGTGCAGGTCTTGCAGAGAATATTCGTAAAGACAAGCTTGGAGATGAGCAGTGCCTTGCTGGAAGAGCAGCCTGTGGAGAAGGGCTGTTTGGAGCACTTCAGAAGTGGGTCAAGGTTCTCAAAGTCCCCTGGTAATTAAGCCTGTCAGACAGTTGCAGGAAGCCTGAAAGGCAATGTGGGAAGTGCTGTGTAGTAAACATTATGTTCTCTATGGGTACATATTTATATACTTCTGTTAGTTTCCAAGCCAGATGAAAAAGTACAGCACACTTATTTGGCATGCTTGCTGAAAAGCAGGCTTTTAACTGATGTTTAAAACCTGATTAATTATTTAGCTTACTTGCTGGTTTGAAGTCTGGCTGGCTATGTTTTAATTAAAATTATCTGGGCTCATAGAACAAGAGGCTAAATCTTCTAGTACTTGTGTATTTTAAAAACTGGGTTTACCAATGGATCAATTCAGAAAAAATAGGGAATATGTGTAAGTTCTGCATTGATGATATGAGATACAGCTGATTTTATTTGCTCAGTAAGTTAATCAAGAGGCTCTTTTAAAATTCATTTAAAACATAATGTCTGAAATATGTTTAAGTACAGTTTAAAAATGCCTTGTATTGTGTAAACAGCTGCTCCTTTCCCTGACAGGCTAGAAGCACTCTCTGTTGCTGAAGTTCTTTAGTTTTGAAGCCATAACACAAGTACAATCCAGTGAACTGATATTAAGGAAATATTTAAATCTTAGTGTTCACTTGACCTACACTTGTGAAACTTTGGGTATGAATCATTGGTGCTTGATATTGGTCCAACTCAGCTTCCAGATTTTTTTTGGCTGTTTTTTCTTGAATCAATGTTAGAGCAATTTTGAACCCTTGAGGCAATTTCCCATTTTTATTCTAGTGGCTGTCAGAATAATTAGCATTTGTAAGACCTCTGAGTTATTCTGTATTATTTACCTGATGTTGTGAAGATGAGATTTTCTTCATGAATGTTGGGGCACAAGTAGCTGTGATTCTAAAGGTGATTGAGTTTATGTATTTTTTTTCTTTGAGCACATAATATGCTGTTTATTTTTATCATAAAGCTGTCACTACAACTCACAAGGTGACTTCTTTAGGGGGCTGTTTTATCAGAGGCCAAGAGTATGACAACAGGATTCCTATTCATATCTTAATCCCTCCCCAACTACAATGGAATTGAAACTCATTAGCTGAATGGTACACAAAGATAGCTGAATATCCACAAGGATATTGAGAAAATATATAAATAATATTTTGCCAATTTATTGCTTGGGAACTTAGAAAGTCAATAAAGTTCTTTAAGAATTAAGAAAAATCTCCTCTCATCTAATTGTTTTTTCATTTGATCCTCCCTGCTCTGTCTGATCACTTTCCCTGTATCTTTATCTCCAAGGTATGTGAAGGTTTATTTACTTCCTGATAAATCTCCTCGGAGTAAGAGGAAGACAGCTGTCAAAAAGAGCACAGTGGATCCAGAGTTTGATGAGACTTTGAAGGTATGGTTTGCAATCCCATGCTGCTAAGTGTGCACTTCCATGGTACAATCCTGCAGGTTCTGAACTGATCTGATGGGACAAATTTAGGAATCACTGAAAATAATAAGTTTAAAAATTAGGGGTTTTCAGTCTAAATAAGAGAGAGTTGCTTTTGGAGCTGTAACAGTAAATTGCAAAACATTAGAGAAGTCTGCCTCTGTCCCAGAAAGTACTTTTAGTGAATACCAGTATTGGTCTGATTTACCATGTCTCAAAAGCAAAGTGTCTTCCATAGATGCTTTTTCTTGTACATTCAGAAACTGGGTGCATTTGAGAACAAATATCCCTTTCAAGTGGCACCCTTTGGTCAGTGCCCCTGGAAGTGTCTCTCTAGAGTGAAGTGTGTGCCAGCTGAAATCCACCATCTCCAAAACATTGTCTCCTTCCTTTTCCCTCTGCAACTGAAGCCAGGCTGTTTCTTTGTACTGTCTAATTTCACACATTAATAATCCCAGCAGAGAAGAGTAGTTATGATTTCAACTCCTCAATGCCCTTCAGTATTGCTTCTTGCATCCTTGTTAGAATTGTGCATAGGAAGCAGGAATCATTATTCTCACTTCCCAGACACTTCATTAAATATGAAGCTGAGTACTGTCAGCCAGGAGAGCCTGCCTTAGTTTGGTTGTTTCCAGCTTTCCCAGCTCCAGTTCTGTACTCAGATCACTGTATACCATTTTTTATGTGTGTGCTTTGGCAAGCTGCAGTAGGACATAAGATGATCAGTTCTTCAGTAATGTGTTGTCTTGGAAGAGATATGACACAAAGTTAATGGAGAGGCAAACTTGGGTTGCTTCCTGAGCTACACAAAAGTTACAGTGTTATCCCCAGCTCTTGGTGTGTGTGAACATCAAGAATCAATAGTGAGTGAAACAAGCAAAATGTTTGTAAAGATAATAGTTTAAGTTTGATAATAACATAAAAGGATTTTTGTAATGTATGTGATTTTTATACAGCACAAAGCCTGTCTTTAGGGTTTAAACTGGCAGAAAAAATGGCCAAAGTTAAAATCACTGGTCCTAATTTTATAGTTGTTTTTCAATGCCAGTCCTGCAGAAGTGATTAAGCAGAGTGAGAGCCAAGCCTGAGCTGGCTGCATAAACTCTAAAGGTGTTCACATAGAAATATTTTAAAATAGTTTAATTATTAGTTTATCCAAAGTAGCAGAAATGGTCAAGAGTGCATAGTACTACTGCAGGTGAGCTCCATCATGACACTGACATCCAACTGGGTGGGATTCAGCTGCAGGTTAAGGCACCTGCATTTGGAGGTAGCTGCATGTGTGAGGGCTGTGTGAGTGCTCTTGGGAGTCACTGGAGCCCAGGGTGACTCAGGGTGATGAGCCACAGAGCCCACACCCAGCTTGTGATTCAGCAGCCTAAATATGGGTACTGATTTCCTTGCCTGTGCCATTGGCCCCAGCTTTCCATGCAGGTCACCTGTGGGCTGGGTTTGGCAGTCTCAGGGGGTGTATTAGATACCCAGCAATGTCTCAAAGGGCTCTAACTATGTTTGGAGAGTGGATCAAGGCTTTCATTAGTCATCAGCTGAATTACTTCCTTGCCCCTGCTGACTGTATTAAGTAGATGTCCACTGACCAGAATGGGAATTTAAGAACCATCATTAGGTGTCTTCTTCTTGAACTGGCTTCCAGAGGAGCCACATTCTGCTGGGAGTGTAAACAGAAATATATGTATATATAAACATATATATGTATATAAATGAAACACACAAACAAAAAACCCCAAAAAACCAAACAAAAAAACCAAAAAAACCCCAAACCTAAACAAACCCAAAGCCCACCCCCCAAGACCCTCCCAAATCAAAAAAGGAAAAAAAAAATCAAAACCCCAGCAAAAATGGTCAAGAGTTATTTAAAGTTCTGAATTTATAATCAAAAACTTTAGCAAGACAGGCCGAGGTATTCCTGGAATGTTGTTTCCTATTTGAATGAGCATTATTCAGCATGTATAATATATGGGTAGTTGGGTTTTTTCAGATTGCAAAACACAGTCAGACAACATGGTTCTGTCTGCATCCAGAGGCCTTCAGTCATGCTGTGGCTGGGCTTCCTGGGAGCAGGTCATGAGTGTGGGCCTGCATTCATCCTGTACATTGCTCTGTAAATGCTGTTTGTCTTTCTAGTACAAGATTGAATACTCCCAGCTGAGAAGTCGGCAGCTTCAGATGTCTGTGTGGCATGCGGGAGCTCTCAAGTACAGGGTGTTTTTGGGGGAAGTGGTGATTCCCCTGGCAGCATGGAATTTTGAGGAGGACTCGATGCAGTTTGACTGGTATCCACTCAAATCCAAGGTGATTCTAAGTTTTTGTGCTTAATTGTACCTTTAGAGCAAGATGTGGTGAAAGCTGTGAGAAAGATCACTCCTATGAGATCATTGAGGGGAGAGTGCTGTCAATCCAGACCATTAGCAAGATGTGTTGGGAACAGAAATAAGCTGTGAGAAGGATGTGAGAATAAGCTGTGAGCATGATTGCAGTAATGCAGGCTTCTGTATGTCCCTTTCTTCAGCTTGAGAAGCCTGAGGATCTTATCCAGTACAGCGCTGAACTCCTCGTGTCTGCAAGGCTGTTGGTACCAGCCCAGTATCAAAACCTCCAGTCTGAAGGTATAAAATATTTTGCCATGCACAACTGCTTAACAGTTGCTCTATGATCCTAATGATTTAGTTGCTCAAGATCCTAATTAGCAGATCCTCTAATGATCTTAGTGGTCTATTCCAACATAAATGCTTCTGTGAATTCCTTGTCTAGAAAAGAATTGACATCAATGAAGGACTGGCAAAGTGTCCATGTGATGATCCTGTATGGGTTTTTAACAGCTACAGCAATTGATGCTTTGTGGTGCTTAGATTATTTAAAATCAAAACATTTTCAAGCTTTGTATATTTGTTCTTTTTAATACCAACAAAAGTTGTACATTATAATGGCAGCAGTATGTTGCATCCAGCTGTTTTCCAAACCTGTACCTGTCATGGTGTTACCAGCAGAAGTTATTCTGGAGGTGAAACAGCAGTTCTGCTGTTCAAGGCAGAGACTGCCAATTTGGGGGAAGTTTGGAAGGGAAGTATCTGCAAGGATAGCAGACCAGCACCCTTGGTTCCTCTAGTGGTCTCATCTTAGGGAGATTGTTTCACGTGAAAGGTGTTAGGTTCAAAATGTATAGTCAGGGTTCAGTTTCTAGTAATGAAAACTTGTAAGGTACACTAAGTATTGCTGTAGTATGTCAGAGCAAGCACTTGCTGCTGGAGGGAAATAAACACTTTGGGAGGGAGGGATAGGAAAACCTCCTTTTCCTTACCTCCCTAGACCTTAGTGAGGTGCACAGACATTCAGACCTCCAGTAGTGCTCTCTGTGTCAGAACCACAGCAACAGGGAGAGACCAATGGGAATCTCTAATTAACTGTTTTGTTATTTCTGTTCCCTTTTCTTTCCAAATGACCCCAAAGTTACCAACTTTGCATCTTCTGGTTTTCCTCCCTGTGCAGGCCTGTGTTTTGGGTCTGCTCTGTGCCTGGAGCTGTGAGTGAAACAGTAACACACCATGGCTTTGGCTCTCTCCTCTGCTTCTGACTGTTCCAGAGAAATGCTTCTGTGTGTACTGCCCTGTATTTGCTTTTCACAAACACAACAGAAAGCTTTGTCTTTGGAACAGGGATCACAAAGCAGCTTGCTACTCACTGCTTGGTTTGCTTTGTGTGTGAATCATTCACTGTACAAACATTCAAATTTTTGAAATGTTCCTAGTCCAGCCTTATGACTCCTTATCTCAGTAGTGCCACTTAGGCATTCCCCTGCTTACTTTTAGCAGCATCTTAAGCTATGAGCTGAGCTAACTGGGCATTTCATGTGATAAGTGCTCCTTTTTCAGGAAACAAAGACCAAGGAGTTCTCAACTGCCAGCTTCAGGTTATGATATTTGGGGCCAAGAACTTGCCCATGCTGAGATCTGCTGGAATGCTGAACCCCTTTGTTAAAGGGTATGTCTGAGACCTAGCACTTCAAATAGAGACTGTCACACGTGTTCCATGCAAATGTACATATTAACTTGTTTTCAGCAGGAGACTGGCATGGGAAAGTGGCATTGCCCACACTCTTAATCAGACTTCCTAGAAATAGTGACACTTGGGTGTCTGCAGAGCAGCAGCAGTTTGCAGGGTAGTAATGGGAAAAAAGGTGTAAATAAAGAGGCTGTTGTCACAGTTTCCGCTGTGCCTTTGCAGAATTAAGTATTGTTCTGGATACATTGAAAACTTTTATCCTCTTCTTGGCATTTCCAAAGCAAAGGAACTGAATTTTTCTTTAGTGTGCTGGGTAGCTTGTATGTGGGATTGTTTTATTTCCCTGCTGTCAGGCATCAGATGCCACTGGAAAGATGATACTGGGGTAAACTTACATCTCATAAAGCCATTTCACCTGTTGTGGCCCCCACCTTTGGTGAGATGGGTGGGCATTTAATCTCCCAAAGTTGGGTTTGAGGCACTATTGGGTAGCAGCACGTGGAGCAAAGGCTCCTTCAGCAGTCAGTGACAGCAGATTCAAAGCAGACTACAAGAGCCTATTTGCATCCGCACTCAAGGCTGGCAAGAAAAGGTGCAGGTCCCAAAATCAACACTAGAGCACCATGTTCTGCCTTTCACTAAGGCTGAACTTTTTTGCTATTTAGGGCAAACCAACAGGCCCTAGTTAAGCTCTCTAACCTCTATTTGGTTATCAAAAAGTTCTGTTTTCTGGTTGAGAAACCAGTAACCTTGCTGAATTTTTTTTTTTTTTTTTTTTTTTTTTTTTTTTTTTTTTTTGGGGGGGGGAAGTTGTCTTATCCTTCCAGACCAAGCAGAGGTAAAGCAAAAGTCTCCTGTCCTGAAGGAAGAAGCCTGTCCACAGTGGAAACACTTGTTTGTCTTTGATGGTGTGACCCCAGCTCAGCTACAGCAATCATGTCTACACCTGACTGTCTGGCACAAGTCAATTTTCAGCTCAAGTGATCAATTCCTAGGAGGAGCCAAGCTTGGTGCAAGTAAGTTCTCTATCACTGAAAGTTGAATGTAACCTGGGGAAAAGTGCATTTAGTTTACATCCCAATCAATAATAAATTATACTGTGCTATTTATTACCAGCTTTCATGTGCCTACACATGCAGTCCCAGCCTCTGTCCTAAGCAACTTTCAGTCTTGGGCTCATGCAAGAATTGATACAGGTGCTTCTGTTCAGGTCTGTGCAGAAGATCGAGGTTGTCAGTGGAAATTTTCAGGACAGCCGTTTGTTAGCATGATGATTTTTATGGGTCAGAGCCATGCTAAGACAAGCACAGAAATTGTGTGCTCTAACTCACACAGAGCTCTACACATTTTTAAAGACTTGTTCCTTTTGTTGTTTTCTATGAATTGGCTTATTTTAAGTAACTTCTCATCAAAAGGAAGCAGGGGAACTAATCATCTCATAGACTCCAACCTTGCTCATGTCTGTGCTTATTACTTTGTATCCACAAATCAATCCAATCAGTGAAATATGTGGGGTGACCCTTTCTCCAAAGGGGCTATTGGATGTTTGAGGATTTGGGCTCTGCTCTAACCTAAGAGTGAGCTTTCCTTCTCAGGGCTGAGCAATGTCTGAGAAACCCTGTGCTCACTAAATAGGCCCTGTTTCACTGGTAGTTGAGCAGGCAAGCATTGTCCCTTGAAGGCTGCTCAGAATTGTTCTCCCAGTGAGTTAAGTGCCCTGGGTTTCAGTATTTGAGAGGAGATGGTCAAATGTTGTTTTGGTACCAGCATGCAGTTTACAGGAGTGTTATCACTAGTGGTAGCTCAATGTCATGCAGGCTTCCTCATGAAGTTGTTTTGCTTATCGTAGCCAGCATTTGCCTTTGTGCTAGAGCAGGGACTATCTGCTTGTAAGTGATCCAAGTCCTAAACATGGAATCAACTGAAGCAGGAGGCTTAGTGCCCTTCTGCTATTATGAGCTTGCACACTTGCTCTTCTGCTTTTAGTCATACAGCCAAAAACTTTTTCTTTGCTGCAGGTTTCACTTTTCATAAAGTGCTCCCAGTTTAACAGGATGTAAATAATTGTTCAAAACTATAAATCCCACTTATTGCAATTAGTGCCTCAAGAACTACAGAACAGCTGAAATTACTGAAGTGGGTGAAAGGGTTGGCAAGAAGTTGGATAAGGCCAAGTGAAAATTGAGATTTTTCCTTTTGCTTTTTTGCAGAGGAATTCTCTGGCTCTATGGACCTTGCTTCTCAGGTAGTGCTCCAATGGCAGGAAGTGCTCCACAACCCAAACACATGGATGGACTTCACACTTGTACTGCATTCAAATAAGGAAAACTTTAAATCATGAGAGCTTATCACACAACAACCTTTCCTTTCCCATGTCTGATGTTTTAAACTAAAGTGGTACATATGCTTCAGTTCTGGAAAAGGTACACTGCAATAGCACCTATTCCAGGTTTTTTGGGAATAGAATTATGTGTTTGAGCATTTCTGACATTCTGAATGTTTTATTCCTTCAGAAGTTAAGGCTTTAGCCTGTGTCTCTAGCTGGAGTGTAAGGATAATATTGTTTCTTCAGGAGTGACAGCCTCAGTTTGAGATGCATTATGCTGTCAAAGCAACAGGAGCTGGACAATGTGCAGCTTTCCATTTCCAGGCCTAGCAGAACTGTTACTATTTTATTTAAATCACAACCAGGACTCGTTCTGAGAAAATAACTGTTACAAACAGAAAAGTTACATTGTTTCACTCTTACATTGCTGGTTTAGCCACAGAATGCAAAAACAGCTTATCATTGTCTGCTTGCTGCAAATGGGTGATGCTAATGCCTCTGTGCTTCAGCATTAACTACACTGCTGCTTTATTTCATGTGATCCTAAAAAGCTTTGGCCTGTGGCCTCTCAAATGTGTGCTATAGCCTGGTGCTTAGAAAGTTAAATGTATAAATTCCCTGTCAGTAGCAGGGTGGGACTACAGCCAATGGAATAAGGGTGGGTGTAATAAGTCCCTTCTTATCAGCTGCCACTGTAAGACAGAATTAACAACTGTGATCTGTAGGGTGTACAGCACATGACAAAAGTTTAGCTAAGTTTATCATTTCTTCATGTGGACAAGCTTAGGGCCAAGCTCCTGTGTCAGTTTGCCTTGGATGTAGCTTTCCAGTCAGCAGAAACTTCTTGTGTACAGCTGTAACTTGTGTTGCTGTGTTATACTTTTAGTCCTTACTTTAAGTATTCCCCCTTCCTTTCTTGGTCAGTGTGGCTTTTAAGGATTTGAGATTTAAAACCACAGGGACTCGTAAACTAAGCTCAGGAACTAAAAGAGCAGAAGCACAACTTATTCAAAATACACCCACAGAAGAAACACTTCACTCCATCGCCTTTGTTACTTTGCAGATCTTTTATTTAGATGGTTGCTGCTGCAAATAAAAAAACCCCACACAAGATTCAACTCAAGTATAACGCAGCATAGATATTGTAAATGAAGAGGTGACAACATACTGTATCTCACTTTCTAACAGATTTTCAAGGAAAAAAGGGGAGAGTGGGGGAAGGATGGTCACAGAAATGCTCTCTACTAGAGAGAATACAACTGTGATATAAACAAGCAGTCCCTTCATCTTTGGAGTCTGAAACTTTAAATCAAACATTTAAAAAAATTAGAAAATTTGTTAGAAAAATAGGTGCAGTAAAATTGTATATATTGGATCATGTGTACATATAACAGTTTTCATTAAGTAAAAAAATGATCTTTACAAATAATGCTTTATAGTAAATAATCAGCTGCACTGTATCAGACTACAGTCTTGCTTAGGCATTTTTACAGATGCAAGTCTTATTAAATCTGAAAAGTAACAAAATATACAGAGCAAAACTATTTCCCTTTAGCTAGTACTGCAATTCACATATTGCATGTTTTATATATATATTTATAAATACTACACTACAACTGATCAGTAATAAAGCTGGAATGCAAACACAGTGGTGTTGTAGATTCCAGGAGTATTTGCTACTTGTTACATGAAGAGGGTACCAGCGTCCCTATGCCACTTCTGAGCCATCACTGCACCATTTCTCCAGTTGAGAACAGCAACTAGAAAATAATCTAATTTCTACACAAAGAAGTTCTGAGGTGTTTTCAGTTCTTTTGTGTGGGGGGGCAGGGAAGGGGGAACATGGGCATCAAGACCAAGGAACTAACAGGATCTACAAGCACCTGTGTGTGGATGTATGACACACATACAGGTGCTTGAAAATCCTGAGTTCCACAACCTGTCTTCTCATCTGTTACACTTTACACTGTAGCTAATAATACAAAGACATATGGCACAAAATTCACCCACAGATGCTTATCTTTTAGACCAGGCTGAATCCAGCACCTGCACAGGACACACATCTTTAAATAGAAGCACGGCCTGTGAAAATTTGTCTTGCTTAAAGAGAGATGTGACATAAGGCCTTTTGGCACTAAGTAAAGGCATGAGCAAGTTACCAGGATCTGTGGTACAATGAGTTTTAAACTATACCAAATTTCACAGAAGGTTCAGAATAAAGGGGAGATTCAAACACCTCTGGGTTTAGAGAACATTGGTTAAGTGTCATACAGTGACCCCTCCTCAGAGAAAAAAAAAAACAGACCAAAAAACCAATACAACAAAAACCCCAAAACAAGAACACAGCATTAAGATCTGCCTTTCCCACAGTCCTGTCTTCTTAAAGATGTATAAGCATCTTTACATTGCCTCAAACTCATCGATTCTCTGCTTGGTGTTGCCCTGCCTGATCTGCCGCAGCGTCTTGTACTTGTCCCGTCCCTGGCGCATGTTCTCCGAGTGGATGATGTCGTTTTGGGTCCTCTTGTCCTCGTGCCGAGCCTGGGCCAGCTCATCTGTCAGTGCCTGCAGTAGGCAGAACAATAAATACAGGTTATTGTGAGAAGCTCTCAGCTCCTGTCAGTCGTGTTCTCTGGGGAGAGCTGATAATTGTTAATGCTTGGACAGAGAAGTGACATGAACACGACCCAGCCTTTCCAAAAACATTATGGATGATTTAAGCAATCTCAAAGCCTGAGCACTGACAGTAATTTTTCTATACCTTGCCTTTATTTCAGACTTCCTATAGGAACTGTAAACAAAGAGAAACTGTCATGCTTTGTGTGTTTAACCAAGTGGTTAAATGACCCGTTGTCCAGGACACTTTCAATTCCTCTGCCTCCTCCCAGCAGTGCCTTACCCTCAGCTGGCTCTGCACGCGTGCGTTCTTCTCTGCCTCGGTGATGCGCTTCTCCTCGTTGCGGTCGTTCCTGATGCCCTCGCTGGAGAACTCGGCGCTGTAGGCAGAGTACTCAGAGCCCTCATCGTGCAGGTTGTCATGGACGTGGTAATTCACTGGCTCGTAGACAGGGGGTGGGGGTGGGGGTGGAGCCGTCATTACCAGGTGTAACTCCTCCTTGGTCTTTACCAGATCCTCCTGTGCTTCCCTGGCCTTTGGGAAAAGAGTGGAAAATATTTTAAATGCATTTCTTGCTTTAAATCAGCTTAATGAACACTTAAGTGCTTATCTTCCTAGTTTTTTCTATCTACTGGGAAAAGCAAGAGCGAATGAAATGTCTGCAGCTGATGGTACTCCCATTATTAGAAAACTTTTTTTTTTTTGCTAGGGATGCTATCATCATCAGCCACTGTGTAAGGTGCAGGGGGTCTGAACAATGTTCTTCCAATAAAACAACCCAGGAAAAAGTTCTATGGAAAGCTACATTTATCATCATTCTGTTCTCCATTTGAAGAGCTGTAGGCTGGAGACACACCAGTTCCACAGAGCAAGGATTTGGGAATCTAATTTGGCATTTTTGGTGCAATTACACACCAGGCAGTCACCTTCTTCCCTGCTGCTGCAGTGGTTCTGCCCTCCCATGTGTCTTACAGTGCACTGGGAGCACCAGCACTCTGAGCCTTGTGTGCTTTTAGTGCAGCAGTCTATTAAACTCTCCTGATCCAGGTACCAGGAAGCCACTGACAACAGCACATGCCCCTCAAAACAGGCGCCTGCAGTGTGGCTGCATTTGCAGCATCTCCTCTTGACTGATGTAATGTTTTCAGACATTTTATCATGGGTTACATGCATAATTCATTCATGTGCCCCTCTCTCTCCAAGGCTCCAAAACAATGATCACATTTTTAGGTTTTATACAGGTTTTCATTCTGACTTTTGACTGAAGGGTTGTTGGAAGAAAGGTGTTTTTGCAGACATATTGCACATTCATGACACATTTGGTCTTTTTCACTGCTGTACAGATATTTGCTTCCACATGTTTGAGAAGTCACTCCAGCCTAAGAACCACAGTATGCTCTGCTTAAGCACAGAATTTTAGAGCAACTGGTAAAGCAGATACTCACTCTGATTTGCCACTCTTCAACCTCACTCTCTTTACGCTTCCTTGCCTCTTCAAGAAGTGCAATCTTGGCTGTATACTCTGCAAGCTCTGTAGCCTGTTGAATAATAAAATGGGAATTAAAGAGACTCAGAAAAAACACCAACCCAACCAAAAACCAAACACAATAAAAAATACTGTTAACTCTCATAGAGACTGAAGAGGAAAACAAAGAACTAAAAATTAGATTGCTTATGATAGAAACCAGGGCCACAATGACGGCCCAGTACCTCACTGCACTATGTTTTTCCCTGGACATGATGGCTTTACCTTACTCAAGGCCCCAGTAATATGCCTGTGTATCTTGTTCTCAAAACAACTGAGTCTTACCAGCTGCTCCTGGCTCTTTATCTGGTCCATAGTTTGTCTCTCCAGCTCTTCCTTGGCCTGCAGAGCTGCCAAACGTTCCGCTTCCAGGCGTTCCGCCTCCTCCTGGGCCCGTTTCCTCTCCTCTTCCAGCTGAATGGCTCTTTGGATCTGATCTGACAGCTCTGCAAAGAGACAGATCAATGTGGTTAGTCCACAAGTCTGGTCAAAGCTAAGGAACTTCAGTCTCTTAGGTAACTGCAGAAGTCATGACAGGACTTTATTCCAGCTTGCAATACTCCCTTCACTGTGCTCCTCAAAGTAATTATTTGCATAATACACCAAGTAACTGGAATCAGAAGTAGTCAGATGCACATTGTAATTAAATCTTCTGCAAGATGTTTGCACTGAAGTCTGCAACACTGACATGACTGCTGCTGTTAATTGACAGTTTGCTGTGTGCACCAGTTGTTGCCTCCAATGTGTTCTTCTCTGCATTGAAACAGAAGCTTCTGTTTCACTGGAAAATTTGTTCCCAAAGTACTTTTTCTGTTAGGAGTGAGTAAAGAGTACTTGAGAGCTGAACTCTTACTCACTGCTGGAAGAGGCACTGCTACTTAAATCCGCCTGGCAACAGGGGAAAACAGAGTTCCTGCCCTTTAGTTTCCAAATAAAATCTGCAGATTTTATGCTACTGTCATGCTTTGGATGCACATTTAGCTGTATCAGCAGACAGACATTAGTAAGTCTTGCCAAGCAATCCCAGTGTCACCAGATTTAGGAAAGGCATGGGCAACGACCCACACAACCCCTCTGTGGAGCACAATAGGTGGTCTGCTCAGCCAGGACAAATACTTCACCTTTCTCTGCTTTCTGAGTCTTCACTTCATACTCTTGTAGCCTCACCAGCAGCTCCTCCTTCTCCCTCAGCATTTGTTCTTTCTCCCTCTCAATCGTCTCTCTCCTCTTCTTTTCATCTTCTAGTTGTTTCCTGTTAGAAACACATTTCATGCTGGAAGCTCACTTTCAGACCCAAGCTACTGCCAGACAAGAAAGCTGGCTGGGAATCTCTCCAGACAGCTCAATGGAAGTGGCTGCCACGAAACAGGAGCCAGAAGACAGAAATAGGCTGTTCCTTCATCTCTTTAGAATGTTTGCTCTGTTTAAGATACCCCATTTCATAAAAACATTTGTATTTTTGTTGGTTGCCACAGAAATTAAAATACCAAGTAGCTGCTAGACCCAGAGAGGAAAAAGAGGACTTGTAGTGCAAGGCAGAGGAGGTGTAACTTTGTTACTTCTGCAATATGGAAAGTTAAGGAGGTGTGAAAACAACAGCACTGAGAGACCGGAGATAAACAATTCACAAGTTCAGGAGAAAAGCAGCATGATTTCTTGAACCATAAGCAACCTGCAGCCAGTGGTAGAATTGCTACTCCTTTTTCCTTGCCTGTAAGAGATGTCCCAGTTCCTTCTGTCTTTACAGTGTACACATATGTGCTCCCTGTGAAGGCTTCTCCTTACTCCCAAACATCCCGTGGCCCAGTACATAAATCAGATGCCAACATTCCAGAGCCAGGAAAACCCTTCTCCAGGTGCACACCACCACACCAGAGCCTGCTGTGCCTTTACTTGCACATTTTCTTGCAGCTCCTGAGGCTGCAGCCAGGACAGCTGACTGTGTGGGCACAGGGCCAAGCAGGAAGGGTAAAACAGTCCCAAGGACACCCCAAGTCCCTGCCCATACTCCAGAGCTCCAGGGCCACACGTGCTCCTCCTGATCCTGGGATGGCTCAGAGCCTCGCCCACGCTACTGACCCCTGCCCAGGAATACAGCTGCTTGCTGAACCCTGGCACTTGGGTGTCATTTACTTCTGCCAAGCCACATCAGCTGCCTGTATCCAAGCCCACCTTTCCAGTTGTTTCTGGTGCTTCTCCTCCCGGGCCTGAGCTTTCATCTGCTGCACCTCAATGGTGTCGGGCTTCCTGCGCCGCATGTACAGCTCATGGTTGCCCATGCAGAGCTGCAGGATCCTCTTGTTAATTCTCAGACGAGGGGCATAAAACACAAAGTCCTAGGAGAGAGACTCCACCGTCAGTTTTTTCCAAACACTCTTTTTCCTCCCAGCTAACTGCAGACAGAACATCTTGTTGCTAATTTAATTCTAATCCAGACATAAATGCAAGACCATTTAAACACAGCAGCAGGGACTGCAAATATCATCTGAAGCCAAAACTATTGTGATTTATACTCTCCATTTAAAGTCTACATAGGATGTGCAAGTTACTCTTCTAGATAAAGCATCTTTTAGAGAAAATCCCAGATAGATGAATTCTCATTTAAATGGAGATTACTAGATGTTGCAGAAGGTTCTGGGTTGGCAGGTAAACATGCGGGCAACACACAGACCTCTAATGTTGAGTAGTTTTTCAGATTGTAGTTTTGTGACTGAAAGACAAAGCACAAACTACAAATTTGCAGAATTCCTCAATCTATCTGAATCAACATTCAAGACCCCACATGTTTTTTCACAGAAAAATGCTTTTCAATAGAATTCTTGTTCATTTCATGGCATTTCCTAGTTAAGCTGACCCAGGCTGTTAGAAGAGTATCAAATGAAAACTAATTTTTTAATCACCAACCACATGGGTTATTTGGAATATCAGGTTGCCAGCAGTGACAAAACAAATTATATTCTAAAATTTCTGGTTCAGTTGAAAGGACATTCCCAAATTTCTTATTACCAGTCCTATAATCAGACTTTTACAGAAATCATAAATTAGACTAGCTCTTCTAGAAGAAAACCAGCTAAGGAAGGGATACAAAGGGCCCAAGTTCACTACCTCCCTGATAATTTTTCTGAGTCCACAACCACCCACATCTACAACATCCTTGTGTCTAAACATCCTTGTGCTTTTTCTGTGTACTACATGGATAGTAGGCAAGCTGCCACATTACCACCATAAGTCAGTGCCCATTCCTTGGAATTACTCTACTATGGATTGCCTCACTGTTAGCAAGAGATGGAACCAGGTATGGAAGCAGTGACCATGTTTTTAATTGCCTGAGCTCAGAAGCACAACTGTGGCTATCTCTGGGAAAACTACAAGTCACACTAAGCAATTAAAAGCTCCCTAAGTGGCATTAAGATGAATATGCTGACAAAGACTGATTTTCTCCAATGCATTTTCCTAATGCACACTGGCTGCAGAAGAGGCAGTCAGGGCAGTGTGCTGTGCTCTCCCACTAAATCCTGCTGGAGCCATTCCGAGGCTCACAGGTCTGATCCTGATAATTGTGACTGTAAGCTGCTCATCCAACCTCCTACTTCTGACAGGTAATTGTAAAAACAGTTTGTGCACATTGTGATGAACAGGTTCTGTGCTGAGGCAAAGCTCACTTCCATGGAAGTAAATACTGAGGGTATGGACAGTGCTTGCGTTTGTCATTTAAGGCCATAATCAAGGGACACAACATTCAAATACAAATATAAAAAAATTCCTTTCTTTCCCCATCTCCAGCCTACCCCAGATCTCACACAACTGGGAGAAATGCACCCTGATATTTTAAAGATAATGTGCTGAAGATCTTGGAGTATAAGGGCAGACAAAGGCCAAAAATTAAAAAGTTTATCCCGGGCAAGGTGCCACAGGACTCAGACCTTTACATTACTGTAAATTTAAACACAGGCATACAGAATCCTCCAAATTAAAAGAGACCTTCCAACCTACAACTTGAGTGGACTGAGTATTTTGCTGTAGTTATGATGCCTGCCTTTTTAAAAGGAGGCACAAGCACCCAAAAAGACCCAGAAAACTTCCTGAATACTCAAAATTAGTGCCCAGGTAAATTCTTATTTTAGGCATAGCTTTAAACATACCATCAGCCAGGGAAATTAATAACTGACAGGGAAGGAGGAAACATAACTGAGGTTTTCAATGCTAACATGTTTCTGTACCAGCCTTTTGCAAGCCTTCCATTTCAAACTCAGATTTACTCTTTGGGGAGTGGGTGGAAAGCTGTGATGTGTGTTTTGTAATTATGTACAACACATGCAAGAGGCTCTTCTATTGAGAAAAGCATGCCTGACAGACCAGCTTTCTGTCTCTGGGGAGTTCTATTGTTTTCACTAACAGCATTACAGAAAAAAAGCTCCTCTCCCCCAGGTTCTTATCTGGAGGAAGGAAGAAATCCCTGCAGCACACAGTGCATTAGTATCCTTTAAATTACTGGGAGGATCTTTTGCTGTTAGAGATATTTATAAGCCATCATCCTTTGCCAAAGCCAGGCTGCTTATTATTTCTCTGGGCTGCACTTACCCACCAAGGCCAAGTACTGGGGTGGGGGAAGAGCAGAGGAGATCTTTCTCAACTGCTCCAATAATTTCACAAGACTGACCGAATGACATCCACCTACACCAGTTATTCCACCTTACATTCTCAACAGGTCAAAGTGAGTTTCTAATTCCTCACTAAAATAACTCTGAAAACATACTTTTAAGTATTGAAAAGCAACATTCACAGGTAGCTATATTTCAGCTCTCCACCAAAGTCATATCCCTGAAATTTACCTTGGTGTTCGAGAAAGTCAATGAACACATTTTTCTCTGTCAGTAGTGTGGGAGTGGGCAGTGATGGATGGGAAGCCATATGTATCCATGTGGTTTTGCAGTAGTATCTGAACTACTTCAGTAATTTTTTTAATGTTTGGGTGTTTTTAAATGAAAAAAATTAACCTATCAGCTTGCATGCACTGAAAGATATGCAGAGAGGACTCACAGAACTAGCAAACTAGAAAAGAGTCTCAAATTGAGCATGAAGTTGCCCAGTTTGCTACAAAAAAGGACTCTGCAGTTGTAAAATCCTTATCTTTTTCCACATTAGCTATCACTATCAGCCCTTCATTTGTGGTGCATAGAAAAACAGGATCTCTAAATACACTCTAAATACAAATGCTAATTTTGCATCTAGAATATCTGTGGCTTTTTCCTCTCCCAAGACCACTTTATTTTGAGCTGAAACAGTATCAGTTGTTCATATGCAGTATCCAGGAGTCCCTTCTAGATATACTTACTGGTGCCTTCTTGTCAATAGGCTTTATAACAAACTTCTTGTCATTGAAAGAGATGTTTCTGATTTCGCTCCAGGGGAACCCAATCTTTGGGGTTAATCTGGAAAGAAGAAAAACTTGTTTTAAGGGATGATGCAATAAACATTTTTCACCCATATTGCTTCCAACACACAGACTTGGTGAAATGCAATGCTTCACAAGCTTTCCCAAAAGAGAGAAGACAGTAATTGAACCAGAATACCACAGTTAGTAGGAAAAGAAGCCCAGTAACCTCTCTTACTTCTCATTTTCATCAGCCACCCTACTGACCTCTGGCTGTGTAAATAGGAATGGACTCTACTGAAGCCACATGCTCAGCTGCTTTTAAGCTTATTTCTTTTAACTCTGGTCCCAAAATCCACAGCATGCAGACTTTATGTGCAGTGGTTCCCTGTACAGGCCTCTCACAAATCATGGGAGGCATAACCCAAAGTAACTGAGCTGCTCCCCACACCTTACAGCACCCACAGGCAAACCTACCCTGCTGTGTTACAGCTAGCCCAGTCACCTCCATGCTGCCTTCACTCTGAAGTGCTGGACAGGCACCATTAGTAGGAGATTTATTTTCTGTTGTTTCCCAGAACGGGTTATGTTGGAAGGGACCACAGTGGATCATTTGGCCCAACCTCCCAGCTCTAGCAGGGTCATCCCAGAGCACATGGCACAGGAATGCATCCTGAATACCTCCAGTCAGGGAGACTCTACAGCCTCTCTGGGCAATCTGTTCCAGTGCATGGTCACCTGAACAGTAAAGAAGTTCTTCCTCACATTCAGGTGGAACTTCCTGTGTATCAGTGCCTGCTTCTTGCCCCATTGCTCAGCAGCACTGAGAGGAGCCTGGCTCCATCCTCTTGACACCCTCCCTTCAGATATCTCCTCCCCTAGATTGCAGGCAAGGTTAGTAACAAAGGCCCTGTTCTTTCCTTCCATACAAACTGCTCTTTGAGCCCATCCCATGAGTCACCAAGGGGAACTTTACTCGCTGGTCATGCAATGAGCTGTGCCACGTGGCTCCCCACTAGTGAAAAGCAAAGGACAAGATTCAGACTCCCAACTCTTCCTTGCTGCTGAGGAGTCCAGGTCTATTGCTTTGTTTGAAATTTTTCTATATGACTCACTAAACATTTGATATTTTCCTCTGCCTTAACTTCTCCAGAGTCTTGCATACAAAAACCATCCAGTTTGTCATGAGATCAAATGTTTCTAAGCCATTCCAATACTTCACCTTCTTACACCTGATCAGCTCTGCAGCAAGTTCTAACATCACAAGGCCTTGTGCATTTGACTATAATAAAGTTCTTTAAATAGCCCAATCAAATATTTTATTTTTATATTTAATATCACATTATTATTCTTTTATACTTCTCCTAACAAGGGAGGGTATATTCTCTAGAGATAGCTGTTAATGATTAAGAATTGTAATAATTGTGTCTCACATAAAAAATAATGACAATAAGTAATCTTCTTGTAATTCTCTAACTGCTCCAACATATGTGTCTCTGTCACAATTATTGCAAATTATTTGAAGACACAAGTATTTAATGTTTAGCACTTACAGAAATGTTTATCATCACAGTGGACCACTCAAATTCTGTAAGAATTCTATGGAGCACATTGATTAAAGAAAAAAAGAGCAATTTTGGGAAGAATTTCCGTCATTGTCAAAGAGATGGAAAGCTACTACATCAAAAGATTTTGCTGGGTCCAAGCACAAAAAACCCCTTGCTTCGTTTCAATTCAGACATCAAGAATAAAATTAACCCTCTTCAGAACTATCCACTCCCTAACCTCTAACTCAACTGCAAAATTATGCAACAGTGTGTGTGTGTGTGTGTGTGTGTGTGTGTGTGTAACATTAAGAACTGTAAAGAAAATGATTTGATTAGACTAAGAGTAACTAATTACTCCAGCCTCCATCACATTAGTACAAGTGCTTAAATCCTAGATAATACAGTATGACAGACAACTAAAATAATTCACTCATTAGTAAGTCCTACTGCAGATTCTTCCCTTCAATGCAGGGAAAAAAAAGCTTGAATATACCCAGAAAGAGGACACTGACATGCACTGCAGTACAGAGGCTCACACACCTACAGCACAGCCTCTTTTTCCTTGTGTTACACTCCAACAATGAAATCTCTGCTTCTTCCTCTTTGCCCTCAGTTCCCAAACTTAGCACCTACAGACCAGAGGTGCCATACACATTACTATTTTTCTAGTCCTCACATCTGTTGGAAAGACTTAATTATATAGTGGCAAGAGTTCCAGCAGAAATAAGCAGTTTATTCCAGCACTGTATTTGTTTTGCAAACGCTCTCGATAGGTCTTCACAGTCAATGGCTACACTCTGATTTCTGCAGCTCGAAAAACCTGTTTGTGTGACCATGGTTACATAGCAAGACCAGTCATTCAAGACTGAAGTATTACATGAGCGAAACTACTTTTCTTTCAAGTGACACTCCTTGTTTTCTGGGTGACAGCACATATTAGCATTGCAGAAAAACTGCCTTTCTCTTTGCCTTATCAACAGAAGATGCAGAGAGTTCCAATTAATATTTGGGTTGCAGTCAAACCTTTTTGGAGGCAAAGGCGTAGAACAGGTGAAATCCATTCTGTATTTCAATGATAGTCTGTTACAGATTAGTGACATGAAACAAAGATTTGAAACATTGGGGAGAGGAAAAGAAAGCAGTCTAGACAGCAATGCTCCATCTAAAAAATATCTATTTTAACTCCCTTCAATCCTTCAGTTGCAGAGTATTAGAAGAGACTAGCAGTCTTAGACACAGCTGTTCTCACCTTCTTATTATGTTTATTTATAGATGTAGTCTATCATTTCCCACCTACCATCCAATTAATAATGGCTCTGCCTTTACCAGAAGGGCTGATTAAAACTGTGTGTACTTCAGTAAGCCCTCATTTCATTCCTTGTTCACAGTAACTATATAGGTTAGCCTCTCCCTGGGTTCTGGGTGTCACCCAGCTTTGCTTTTGTGTCCACCCCATAATCTGCCTTTTTCAGAACCGGGCAGCAGCACACACATCCATCATTAACTTCAGGACAGGAGTTTCCTTAGGTGTCTGCAGATACTTTAGCCTAGCCAGGTTCTCATTGTGGCCACTGATGGCAAACCTGGTGACCTGACTCAAGGAAAAGCCTGGTAAAATCATCAGTTCAGGATTCAGCTCCACCACTGTGCACGATTATGAAGATGGCATTGTACAACTGACATCTCTCTGTACAGAGCAGGTAGTGTTAGCAGCTCAGGAAAGACATAAAAGCACAGGGGATGTGAAAGACCATTTCCTAGCTTCACCTACTGATCTAAAATTGGTACACAAGCATTCCTGTAAATGAGAAATGTCCCATACCAACCCTCTCTTGGAAGATCACAGGCAAAAACAAAAGCCTTACTTATCATCCTTTTCATAGATGTTGAGCCCCAAGGCATCGACTCCCAACCAAAGATCAGTTCCTTTCTTATTCTTGATTTCAAAGTAGTTGATTCCATACATCTCCAGGTCTTGGGCAATCTTCAGGTATTCCAGCATGGCATTCTCTCTGATTGAGACAATAAAAAAATCAGATAAATGAGAAACCAACGTCAGCTCTATCTCAGAAAACACAAACACATCAGAAGAAAAAAAAAATTTCCTAAACCTCAATTCAAACATAGAAGTTAAAACTGAACATTCACCATTTAGGATTTACTTTAGAAGTTATGATATCACGTCTACGAGCACACACAGAGAATATTTCCATATACCAATCCCTAGTACTTCCAGGCAGAATATCAGCAACATTCACCTCTCTCAGCACTCATCTTTGTCTCAGGGTACAGTGAGTAGGAAAGGTATAGGATCTGAGCTTTCTCCATCTGTCAGTGCAAATGCTTCAATGACTGTAAGGTTTGACAGCACCTTTACTCTTTCTCCCCACTCAAAGCTATCACTAATACAACGTGCACATGTCCAAGATCTTCAGGAAGCCACACTGTTCCAGCACAGCACAAAATATACTACTGTGCTTTACCATGTGATTCAATACTGAACTAAAAAATATACACCAGGAGTTGGCTGACACAGGCAACTCAGAGTCTAAACCACAGACTAACAAAACCATGTTGTAGAAATGCAAACTTAAGGTAATCAAACAAGCAGCAAGGTGATCAGCCCAAGGACCAACACAAAACACTCACTTGAGCATGCCACTGTGCTCAGCATGCCACACCTGGATCCGTTCTTCCCACTGCTCTCTGGAGAGTTTATGCTGGTCCATCACCCTACACGAGGAAACAGATACCAGCAAGATTAGAGGTTCTGCAATACCCACTGATGGTGATCTTTGCTATGGTCTTACTCTCATCCTGGTGGAAGCCTTACTGTAGCCAAAAGGAAAACCCTGCTCAGCCCAAAGTTGTTCTCGATGGAGAAGAGCAATTCAGAATGAGCAATAACCCTCTGCAAAGCCTTTCTGGTCACTGACCAGACATTTGTGCAACCAAAACTCTGAAAACAAATCACACACATACTGTAGACACCAGGGGATTACAGCAAAGCAAAAGTTGGTACAATCCCTGGAAATAGAAATTGCTGCAGTGTCATCAGGAAGGGTAAACAGAAGCCATTGGTCTGATAACATCCACTGATCCTGTGTGGGGATGGACTGTGAAGCCACAAGACATGCTTTCCACATACAAGCTTTTTAGGACTGTACATTAGGATTAAGGACACACAGCCCAACCTTCTTCAAGAATGACATATTCTTGACTTAATGCCGCTCTTTTCTTCTTCGAGAGGAAACATTCATACTGCCACAGTTACCAGCATGGCTGCAGTGTTTAAGAAATAAAATCTGAATACAAAACTATATTTCCTCTCTAACCAACCCAAGGAGAAGCAAAAATATACTCAAACACAACAGATAGAAATAAAATAAGGGAGAACCCCAATTATATGCAATTCAATTAAAAAAAACAAAAACCAAAGATGCTTTTAAATGACACTCTTTGCATTAAAAAAAAAAAAAAAAGAGACTGCATCAGCCAATTCCTTCACCTTTGGGGGATCAGACGCTCTGAATTGAGGTATCCAGGCTTGTGCACCTCTTTGTTGTAATCTCCAAATTTGGCTTGCACAGCATAGGAACCAAGAAGTACTGCTGTTTCAGGAGGACAGTAGATCTCATCACTGAGGATCCCTTCCTTCACCTGCAGGAAGAACAGCTTCTGCGTGATGTCCTGAATCAGCTCTTCAGACACATCCTCTGGGAAGAACTTGGCACGGAATCTGAACTGGAGGGGATTCTCCTTTCTGATTTCTTGAGCAGAAACCTGAGGACAGAGGCGACACCACAACTGAGCAGGTGTTTTTTTGCAAACAATAGATTGCTTTAAGACAGAAAAAAGAGTTTGGGGTGTTTGCCATAAGAGGTGAGTGACTGGCAACTCTTTAGTGGAATTCCTTAATTCTCGCTGCTTACTGATAGGAGAGAACATGGAGGAGATGCATTATGTTTTCCGACTAAGCCAGTTAAATCCTGTTTGTACAGCAAACATTGGTCACTGGAGAATGATTTACTGTGATGTATCAGATGGCAAACCCACCTGTGTACTGTGTGTGTTTGACAGAGAACAGCCCCCTGACATTAACAGGTGTGTCACTGACTGCCCCACCAAGAAAAGCAGTTCATGCCCTCATAAGAGCTGGGAACACAAAAACAGGAGCACATCAGAGGCATCAGCACTTGGCAGCCCAGCTTGGAAGTGCTTAATTAGGACACAACTGATCCTGCACAGGTAGGGCCTAAGTCCATCCTCAGCCAAGGTGCTCCTCCAGCCACAGAAAGTGCAGTTGCTTTTTCCCAACAAAGTATCCAGGTGCTGCTGTATGTGTGGCACGTTTCCTGCAACTCAGAGAGGGAAAGGGCTTCTACCATGTCAAACCTCACCCATGGAGATCACAGTGTTATCTCTAAAAACAATCCTGGAATTATGAAAAGTAGGGCACAATCAATCAACAGCAGGCACAAGGTGTATAAAGTTGCAGCCAATAACACATCAGGAAACATACAAGCTTTAACCTTTGGCCAGCAATTAGCCCAAAGTCTGTTACCTTTTTATCAAGCTTCAGCCAAGTTTGGAATCCTTTGTTGTCCACATACTGAAGACCAAAGTACCACACTTCTCGCAGACCTATGGTTTTAACCACCTGCAACAGAAAGGTAAAAAAGAAAAAGCTATTGCAGGAAAAACTTCACTTGAGGTCCAGGTATCCTTTTGAGTCCCACATCACCTGTGATTGGTGCAGGCAAGAGCCTAAACCTAGTCATCTCTTAATTTCACCTTGCAGACAAGGATGTACAGCTGCCATTGTAGATGATGATGACAGCACAGGTTAAGACACTTGTCCCACCCAGTTTCTAGAAGATGATGATCTTGGGGAAAGCAGGTGAGATAAACAGCAAGTGACAGGCCACCAACTGCTAGACTGATACACTGGCAGAGGGTGGGGCTTCTGCTTGCTTTTTATCTACTGACCCATCTTAAAATCGTACTTAGTGAAGCAGATGAGTTATGTCACCAAAGTTTTTGGTGGGATGGTCTCCAATGGCATTAGTACTAACTACAACTAGTTAGCAGTACTAATGGCTCAAGTGACCTTGTCTGCCAGTCACCAGAGACTATTCCTTCTAGAAGAAGCAATTGAGAGCTGCTTCATACCCCTGCTGTGAGGCTCTGAGAGTTAAAATAAGATGCAATATTCTCAGTCAAGGTTATTATTTTTTTAAATTCCCCAAAAGGCTGAGTTTATGAAGGACAAAAATACATTGATGCCCCCACACTAGGACAAGTTTCATTTCATATATTGTAAATACTAACCAGCTGAAAGACACAGAAACACCACCAACACTTACTAGAGAAGCAATCCTTTTTGGAAGTGTTCCACTTCCTCAGTGGAGGACAGAGCCAACAAGTCTCTGACCTTCACCTACTCTTGACAGCTTGTTCTTATAGCCAAGTGCTTGGCTGCCAGCTCATCTACCTGGAAAGCTGTGCTCTAGACACAGCCAAAATCTGCAAAGATCAACTACATACATAGCTGGATTACTTCCTTTATGTTATTTGCAGAGTAGCCCCTCAAAAAGGGATGTAGGCATCACTACAGGGAGCTCAACTGAGTGGAAGACAAGAAGAATTTAAAACCACTTAGTGAGTTAGGTAAGTGTGACTGACTTGGGAATGTGTAGTTACATGTGCTTTGACAAGTCTAAGACCTCAACCAAGGATTTGTTTCACCTTCACATTTATGGTATTGCTGGAGACACTCTGGCTGGAGAGCAGACTTGAGAGAAACAATGTCACATTAGCTAAGACTAACTAGAGTTTATCAAAAAGACAATAAAACACACCAATCCAAACAAACAAAAACCCAAACCCCGTCTCCTTTTAAAAGAAGAGCTGGGCTCTGTAAATAATTCAGCTTTTGCTTGACTAAAATTCCTTTTCCCTCCTCCCTCAAAGTGGCTTGTTTCATCATGGAAGAGACAAGTTTTCTGACAGCTATAGAAATGCTCTATAAACTTCCTCCATGGAAAAACAAGGAAGAAATAAGAAACGAGGCATTATATACAAGATGAGAGACACGTCCTCTGCTTCCTCCAATGCATGAAGCCGCAAATCTTGAGTCTTCCCATTCCATCCAGTTATGCATTCACTTCCAGAGAATGCCAGTGACACCCTCCTCCATCTGAATTTCTTTTAGGCATGGTCAGGAGGGCACATGACAACCTGGGAGATACTCCAGCCATCTGCAGAGCCCACTGGGTTGGTTCTTGGGATGCCTCAGACCTCACTGCAGCATAAACTCTGCACAGGACTGGCTTGAGTGGAGTGGAACTTAGTATTCACAGGTTTCCTTATTTTCCCTCTCCTGTAAAAGGAGCTATAGAACACCTTACATGCATGATGCAGACATGCTAGCAAAGCCTAGCTCTGGTTTCTGACAACCAGGCCAAGAAATCACCTTGTAGTTTTTAAAAATAGCTTGCTTCTTCAAAACCCCCACAGTGGTTCTGCAGTTCCAGTTGGGCCACTCCCCATACCTGTGAAAACCTGTTGCCTCCACAGGCTTTATCTGAGTGTAAACTCCACCCGAGATAAGGGCCTAGTGAAAGGCTTGCTCAACAGAACTGAAGAGAGAATGTATGGTCTTCACCTTTTCTGGTTTGTGCTGCTCAGTTCTACACCAGCCTTCCCTTGATATGCAGAAGTATCCCCCAACAAGGTATGAAATACGGATAAGAATTTCCAGTGACAGGTTTTAAACCCATGCCACTGGATGTAAGGAGTAGGTCTATCCCAACCATGCACTAAGCGCTGCAGTAAGCATTCTTCAGAAATCCCTAAGTATCCAGACAGCAAGCTAAAATAGAAGTATCTTGAATCTGAAACATCCTGCCTTTTCCATGTTCTCAGGATGTTCTCAGGATTTTGAACATCTCAGCTGAAAGCAGAGAAAGTAGTTTCCCTTCTGCCAGAGAGATGACCCTGACTCTGAACAGATGTAAGCATCAGTTAATATACATGGAGGAGGGAAGCACTCATTGAATGCTTGTCATAAGGACACACTTACAGTCTAATCTAAAAGCATTGCTTTTAAAAGCCTGGCTTTCAGTAATTTGGATTTTCATACTGATGGAGATAAAATCCAATTTCTCTGTTTTGGATCAACATGAAAGGGCCGGGGGAAGAAGTTACTCTGATGCCATGGTGATCAGCATGAGTGGAATCATAGAATTATACAATGGCCTGGGTTGGAAGGGACCTTAAAGATCATCTAGTTCCACCCCCCTGCCATGCACAGGGACACCTTCCACTAGACCAGATTGTTCAGAGTTCCATCCAAGCAGACCTTAAACACTTCCAGGATTAGGGCATCCACAGCTACTCTGGACAACCTGTTCCAGTGCTTCACCACCAACACAGTAAAGAATTTCTTCCTTATATCTAATCTAAAGATGCTTCTTTCAGTTTGAATCCATTCCCCCCTGCCCTGTCACTACATGCCCTTGTAAATAGTCTCTCTCTAACTTTTTTTTAGGGTTCCTTTTAGGTACTGGAAGGCTGCAGTTAGGTCACCCCAAAGCCTTCTCTTCTCCAGGCTGAATAATCCCAATTCTCAGCCTTTCCTCATAGGAGAGGTGATCCATCTCCCTAATCAACTTGGTGACTCTCCTCTGGAAGATCAAGCAGCAGGTACTGTTTCCATAAAAATGCAGGTTTCAAATGCACTTCAGCAAATCTCCAGTTACAGAATCTAGAATATTCTGAGGGAAGAGACAAACAAGGATCATCAAGCTCAACTCTAAAATGAATGAACCATATGGGGATTGAACCCTTGGCCTCTGTGTTCAATGAATACTTGATGTTTATCCCACATCAGTAGTAATGAAAAGGAATTTAAGTTAGATTTAATGCTAAACACAAGCTGGACTACTCAGTTTTGTACTGTGAAGTTCTGCAGTGATTAGTATTTGATTTCCTTCTTTCATTCCATTCAAGAACTCACTAAAAGCTTTTCCCTGTTTGTTTGCTGGGGGTTTGGAGTTTTGTTTATTTTTTATCTGATTTGTGGGTTGTTTGTTTGGGGGATTTTTTCTGGGTTTTCTTTTTAAGTACTTCTCAATGCACAATTGCCATAAGGCCTAGCAAGTTTAGTCAACTCACTGAAACAAGAATTGTACCAACAATACCCCAGAAGGAATGGGTGTTGTTCAGCCAATACTGCCTGCTTGAGTAGAAGTACAACCACCCTTAGCTATCAAGGTTAGTGGGTACAAGGGAAGAAGTACAAACAACAGTTTGTGAACATGTTAAAATGAGGGACTGAAGTCTGCACAGATCAATTCTTATTTTTCAGGTCTACAGCAGAAATGACTAGAAGCAACTATTTTTTTTTCCTTTGAGTTGCAGAGCAGTAAGTAAATTTTTTTTCTGCTAAAATCTAGGCCTTGCTTCAGTTTTATAACAGCAAGCTACTTTAATCAATAATAACAAAGTTTCACAAATAGCACACAGTTTGTTTTAGTTGTCTTTATCTGATCTTTGCAGGTCCATCCTCAAATAGACCTGAATATTGTTAAAGCAGTAGCAGGAAGAATAATAGTACAGGAGGACAGTCATGGCCACTCAAGCTCTCCACTTCCCTGGGAATCCCTGAAGGCAGGCTGCACTAATCTCTGCTCCATCCTGCTGCACAGGGGCTTCTAACAAGGCATGCTGTCTGTAAATGCTGCACAAAAATCACAAATACTCTCCTGATTTTCCAGTATTTTGACAAACTCAAACACCTGTGCTAACTCAAACCCAGCATTTGAATGAATGCAGCCATGCCAATGCCCTCATCAGCCACCTGAAGATCTGATTTGGAACAGTTTTATGCACAAGTGCAACATTTCAACCTTAGAAGTTAAGAACTATGTAAGAGCTAAGCAGTATTTCAAAGTAAGAGGTACATTTTTACATGCTAGCTATGCTGTCTAAATATTTTAGATCCCTTGTGACAGTTCATCATCCAACATGCTGGGAAGACAGGTTTCACTGGAACATAACATACCTGCAGGGGTTTTTGCTTTTTTCTTTCACTGTGATGGAATTTAGAGATCTTAGTTCAGACTGGGGCCATTTGATTAGGAGGTAGAGAGAAGAAAGATAGGCTTGGAATCCAGTCTAAAGAAAACACTATAGTCCAAAACATACTCCAAAATTAAACAACAAGAGCCCACACCAACCCTTCACTGACCTGGTCAAACAGCTGTTTGCCTGTAGTGTTTGGCTGGATGGCAAACTCCAGCTCTGCATCCATAGTAACAACTCGAACGTTGATCTAAGGAAAAAAACAAAAAGCATTGTTTAAGATGCACTGAAAGTTACTTCTAGGTGTTAACACAGTCCTTTGTGTACAAGAGTCTCCACGCTTTGATGCACTCCTGTAACCTCTATAATAAACACACTTAAGCCTCAATTAGAATCCTGTTATCACACCAGCAAACTTAATTGGGGCACTCATTCTGCTGTTTTAACCAAATTGCTCCACAGGTTTTCTTACTCAACACAGGATTGGACAGATCTTCTGGTTCAACAGGAGGGTATTTTAGACCTGACCCTTTCCAGGCCAAAACCCTCTTGGACTAAGAGCTACTGTGGGTACACATTATAGCTGCCTGCCAGCCATCCCTTGGATTACGAAAGGCCCTAATGACTAAATTAAATTTAAGACTTATAATTTAACTTCCATTTATATTAGAGCTGGAATTAATCTAAGGTTTTAAAGGCAAAAGGCTGCAGATTATTCTTACAAAGCAATCAGCATTAACCTGATAAATGTTCATTCTTTCCCTCATAAAAATATATTCAGCACATAAAAACAGCAGTAACAGGTACTGAATGATTCTACAGGGCAGGAGTTCAAAAAGCTCTTGCTGTCAGTGAAGAAACAACATAACTAGATTTACTGCAATGGCACTAGACTGCAAGAGAGAGGTTACTACTAAATGCAGAAGGCAAGAGTGTTTAATGACTAGAAAAAGTCTATTAGCAGTTAATCAGGATGCAAAAGCAATAACTAATCTTGGAGGGAATGACATAATAACCAGTAAAATGGCAAATCAGGAAATTATTATCTCCAACTGTTCTGAATACAGCTTGTAATATTATACTACTTCTCAAAAAACCCAACAGTCCCAAAACAAATCTAAAAATCCCAAACATGTATGATTGTGTAGTATAGTTATGCTACAAGGCCAGACAATATGTAAGGTACAGGCAGATGAGATTTCATGACAATTTCCCAACAATCTGTAAATGCCACATTACAGAAAGCCAAGAGGCCAGGAGAGCCTGGCCCACATCTGAAGAAATGAGAGGTAAAAGAGGTAGGAGAGGAATAGAATCGCTCACTACAAAGCTCTGGCCTTCAGCAGTTCCTAGCAACTTAATTAATGCATGATTAAACTCTAGGATAAATGTCAGGTGTAACAACGTTACAATTAACACAGAATTGTGAATTAAACAAGTTGCTTCAGCTAGTTTTAGTAAAATATATTACAAAGCTTTGCACTCCTTTTTCAGTGAGACACTGAATGTTGAACCAACCTTCCTCAGTTTAATAGTGGACCTGGCAATGTTAGGTTAGTGGCTGAACTTGATGTTAGAGATATTTTCCAAACTAAATGATTCTATGAAGGCATCAAGTATCTTTATAGAGTTGTTTCTTTTCTTCGGCTCCCACATGATAGAGTATCCTCCCAAAGAAAGAAGACTGAAGGCACTTTCCAAGTCACAGGACCCCAGAACTGAACCAGAGAAGATGACTTAGTGACACCACTTTCAAGATGTATTTTTAAAGCACTGTCCTTTAAATTAGGACCTTAAAAACTTTCTTTAACTGCAAGATGGAAGAACAAGCAAGAAGGTAAAAGGAGTTCTTGGAAAACCTAACAGCAGCATTTGAGATCATAACAGAACACGGGATTATGCTTAAGGTTTTCTTCCTGCACCTTAAGAATCAAAGGTTTCCCAAGCAAAGAACCAAAGGTTTCCCAAGAAATGTTTCCAGTGTAGGAGGGGAGGGGAAGTTCAGATACCAAATTCTCTGGAACAGCAAGTCTGCAATTCAAAGATGTGACCTTAAGAAACACCTGTTGCTTAATCCCTCTCAACAATAAATCCCTAATCATATTCTAATCCCTTTCTACCCACTTCAAGAAAACATATGCTCATTGTCTTAGTTTTGTGCTGAGCAAGTTATTTGTACTTCTGGCTGAAACACTATAGAAGTGTAAAATGAGTATTGCTTTACAAGCTAAAGAACTTAAAAGGAGGTGCTTCTTCCTCCTTACCAGAAAACCTGCAGAATGCTGGCTGAGTACAAAATTCCAGCTCATTCCAGTATGTATTTTCCTCTACCTCTCCTTAGTGGTTATCTGCTAGTAAAGAAAGTTAAACCCCCTAGTCTTGTTTTACTACAATCCTCAAAGACTGTAGGATCAGCTATAGAGTGAGCTATTTAGTGCATTTAGCTGCTACATATTTCATGAATTATTTTAGTATTAAGACCAAAAAAGCAGTAGTCATCTGCTTTTCCACTTCAATCATTTAAAGTTAGAAGCATGCAGGAACATGACTACTTGGTTATCCAAAAAGCTTCCAAGGACACTTGTGGCCTGCAGTAAAGGTTAATTTCTGTGTTCTTTAAGGGCTGCATAACCATCAGGACAAAGAGGAATTTCCCTGGTGCCCTCAGACAAACTGCCAGCCACATGACAGAGCAAGAAGAGACCTTCTGTCCCTTCAATGAGTTGATGACTGCCTGAGTCTCCTTCCTGCCCTATTAAGCTCTCCCAGTTCTCATCTCCAAACCTTAGCCTTGGCTTCAAGAACATAATGATTTTAACAGTGTTTCTAAAGGGATGTCCTACAACCACTCCATACAAGCTTTTAGCCACAGAGAAAAGAGAAACTCTTAGTAAAGCAGCAAACAGAGCTTAACCCACATGAACCCTGGTTTAGACAGCCTGAAGAAACCTCGATGCCTGCTACACTGGGAGTCGATCAGTTTGGCACTCAGCTCAGACCAGATGGAACTCCCCACGGTGCCAAGATGATTAAATCAACACCTGATGTGCTAACCAATTCAGGTTTTGTTGGGGAGGAAAACAACCAAGAACTCAAACTAATTTCCATGAGCAACAAAAAGAGGAAGACACAGTTAGGAGAACTTTCACAAGTGAAGTTCTGCTCACCCTGTCTAGGCAAGGCATGTCCTTTATAAGATCCTACCAAATCCTGGCAGCAATCCAAGACAATGTTGAAGCCATACCCAAAATGAAAACAGTTCTTCATTTTTAAGAGCACAAGGGTGTGGAGAGAACAGCACATGGCTGTTATACATTAAATAAGGGTTATATTAAAAAATATGTGCTTTTATGCACAAAACACACTAAAAATCCTGGACAGCAAAACGTAACTTCTTTCATGATAGGCCAATGTCATAACACTTTATTATTCTGGGGGTTGGAAATAGATTATATTTAAGGTCCTTCCCAACCTTAACTAATCAATAATTCTACTTTTATGTCTGAGGCTAACACACCTAAAATGACAAACCTTTAAGGTTTGCTTGTGCATACAAAAACATTACAGAACAAAAGTTTTTCTTATTCTCCTGTCTTAGGATGCATAAAATTTCTAACAAATTTGATCCAGAAGGAAAAAGCATGCTGTTGAGAAGGCAATGCCATTTACATTAAAAGGAAAAACTGTCCATGAAGCTGAAGAATTTAGTACACTGAAAGACTGAACACCAGTTCCATGACTTCATACTGGCCTGTAACGTGCTAGCTACCTTACCAACTCCAACAAGAGAATAGAAGATGAAGGCCAGAGGGAGAGAGAACTTCAGAGTACAGTTTAAAGGATTGTAACAGGATGGAAAGCAATGGTAGTTAGAATGGAATCTTCTGTGCTTTAGCAATGCCCTTAAGTCATGCATTTGTTTCTTTTGTTGCCGATAAAACAGCATCTTTTCTAATGCTAAGTCAGTAGATCAATCTGTGGGGCAGGTGCAGCCTTTCAGAGTCCATGCATATCAGTAGAGTAACTAGAAAAATTAAAGTGTCATTTGAAAAACATTCAGAGAACACTCTCTTAAGGAGGCAACACACTGCCAAGCAGCTGAGTGGCACCATGTCTGTGGAAGAATCCAGACCTAGATAGGAACCCAAGAAGACATTGCCTCTTCAACCCCATCCTCTCACAAACACCCAGTTTTCAGGTGCGTTGGACACTGAACATACAGCTGTGGGGTTTTTTTAAGTGCAGAACCAGTATCTGATTGCAGGCAACACTGTATCTTTGAAGTTAACCATCCCTTTGCTGATACTGCAGCTCCACCGAAAAACATCACACACTAAAGGGGAAAGGGCAGGGAGAACAGGATAAAAAACCCACAGCTCTCAGACACACTATGCTATTGTGGATATTTTGCACCCTGATGCATGTAATCGAAGAGTTCACTTGCATAATAAAATAGTTTAGTGAAACCACGAAGTTGTGCAAGTCATTTAAATATGACCATACAATTTAATTTTAGTAAATACATATGATAAAGGGCACTAAACACCAACTTTTACCCATTAACACAGGACAAACCGGCACTTAACTGTGTCACTTATCATTGTCATTAGGCAGGTCTAAATGCCTTAGACAATGCTCAGGAATGTTTCCTTCCCCTTTCCAAGGAGGAAGAAAGACCAGAGTCTCCTAAACAGCAGGTTTTCAAGTGCAGTGTCTTCCCAAGTGGTGGCAATTGGCAGTGGAGAAATCTAGACAGACATGCCTTGTTTTCTTCATTCACTGGACGTCTGGAAATCCCAGGAGTCACTGGTACCTTTAAGCAAATCAGCCACATTTTGAACTGCTGTACTGCAGAGCACAGCACAGTCTATGAAAAACAGCGTGCAGAGCTGTTAAGCCTTTTTGCACACACACTGACTGTATGGAAATGGACTTGCTTGTGCTGAAGGAACACAGAAGTTGTAACAAGGAGGATGCAGTGGCATTAATAATAGTATTAAAAAAGTAGTAGCATTAATCCTCACTTCTGCAGGTCTACTCCTTCACCAGGCAAGCAGCAACTACTAATGGAATAAACAACAGGCAAGCTTCTTGGCCTGGGCTGCAATGCATCTGCAAGGACAAAGTAATCTCATTTTGACCTTAGCAACCAGAGCTGTTCACAGATGCGTGGAGTGATTAAGTATCTGGTAATAGGAAAAACAACTTCATGCAGCAGCATCAGAAGAGTAATGAAACTGCTCTCTATTCTTCCACATTCCATTCAGCAGTGTTCACTGGTTCCAGGTCCAGCAACAAAGAAAGATATTGTCCTAACTGATGGAGTAACTGTTGTCCCAGCTCCTGGAAACTGTTATGGGAAAATTTTCAACTTTGAGGAGGGAAAAAAATCCTAGCAGCTTCAGAGCTTAGAGCTAATCTGCTAACACTTCAGTATCTGCATTCCTCTGTCCTCCACAAGTTACTTAAATCAACAGGTTCAGAGACTGTGCAGGGAAGACAACTCTGAGAAGGTAAGTAGCACAAATAACACAGAAGCAACTGCAGAAATATTAGTTCAATTTATGGTATACTTCTTAAGAATATACTTTATGAACACCAGCATATCACGAACACAACACATGGAGACAATTCTGTTTCTTCTCTGACAGAATAACCTGCCTGATGGATCAAATAAAATCTAATAACATATTTGATGTGGTGCCATTCAACACAGACTAGGCGTACAACAAATCTGAGCCATGTGAAATTACAACCAAATGACAAGATGTGTACCTACATTTTCCATAGCTTCTTTCAGAATAGGAGACAAATGTCATGAATATCAAGCAAATGATCAAGTCCATTCACTGCTGCAGGATTGCCAAAACACAGCTTCCCTCTCAGCTGGGCTCAGCACCTTCGTCTTGCTGGAACTACAGCAAGGACACATACTCTGACCTTTTCCTGTCAAGTCAAGGTCTTGAAAATGGGATGTGAGTGTGGTGGGAGTGAGGGAATAAGAAAACAAAGTTTTCTCACAATCCCTGGAAGATGGAGTGCACTTACAAGATCATGAACAGCACCTAGTCAAGAACAAATAAATCTTTTGGGAGGACAGTACTAGAATTCAAGGATGTTGGTAGGTCTGAAAAATAGCTACAAGTGTTACACTCAGAGAGGTGAGAATGGATAAGAGGCAAAGATGAACAAATTACAGGCTTGCAAACAATGGGCTACAGCAGAAGTGTAGACGAGGATGTGGTTTATTATAATCCCCAGAAAAACACCATATTTCCTGGTGTGATGCTATTACATAGAGGGGAAAATTACATTCTTGAGCGTATTTGTCACCGGAAGCCTTACAGCAGGTGACTATTCTGTTCTGCCTGCCTTGATGACTTGCTAGATGGAATGCTGTCACCCAAATCCAAATGCTTCTTTTGCAAGGGGGCAAGTTCATCAAAGGAAAGTCTACACTGATGTACAGTCAAGTGTTTCTGGGTTGGTTGCCAGTTGGGGTTTTTTTTAATCTGTGTGTGTTTGGGGCTTTTTATTTGTTTGTGGAGGTTTTCTGTTTGTTTCAAACTAGATTTTATTTTTAAACATGTCAGTGATCCCTTTCCAAATGGGAGTTGTCTGAAACATGACATGTTTTATATAGAAGACTATAAAAACTTCTAAACCCACATGAAGGAAACCAGCAAAAAGCCCTCTAATTGCAGGCTGGGTAACATGACAAGCAACAATAATTGCTGGAGTGGTAAGACATTATGATATTATGTAGCCACTTCCACACACCCTTCAGAAAACACAGGTCCAAGTCCTTCCCAGTGCTACATTTTTATGATTTAAAGCACGTCCAAGAACTTGAAATGAGAAGGCAAATGACAGACCCACCATTTCTCTTCTGGGGGAAAGAGAATCTGATTCCTATGAGAATGGGAAAGAACTGCACAGCCCAGCAATGAAGAAAGCCTTTCACATGCTCCTCCCCCACTCCCACGTTAGAACCTTTCATGCACTGCCTGCCTAACACAGAGCATTTCAGAGAGGGCAGTGGCAGCACAGCACAGCAGCCAGGAGCCTTCCCTTGCACACTGGGCAGCAGTTTGCCGACAAGGAAGAAAAGAGCCTCAGCAGCTCACAAAATGTGAATTGGAGACGGCCTCACTGGCATCCCCTTGGCTGACAAGGCAAGCTGGTTGCACCCATTTGACCGACCCAGTTTCCCAGCATACCATGCTAAATCAAAATACCCCTCTGTGAACTGAAGGACGTGTTCCATTTCAGATCTCATTGTGTTAAACATTGCTTCCTCATTGCAAATAAATGGGAACATTAAGTCACGTTCCAATGGAATTCCTCAGAGTCTATGAAGCAGTTAGGTATTGCTGCATTTGCAACAGGTAAAATTAGAGCCGAGTAGGCTGGTCTTTGTTCCTCAAAACCTTGCATACCTTCCCAGGAGACGGAGAAATACCACTGAGGTTAAATTGAGTTGTATATAATAATCTATAATCTAGTAGTTACTTTAAAATTGTCCAGTACTATTAACTACTAGTCAGCTTTATTGCAACAGCTTGCAGAATCATATTTTTGGGGGTACTAGTCCTCAGCATTTAAGGAGCAATACCTATATCAGTTATACTTAACTGAAACTTCTTAAGTTTAGTCAAGGCAATAGGAGCCCAGGTATTTGCTCTCATGTACGGTGAAAAACACAACTTCCTTTGTGGCAGTTTTTCGGAAGTGAAAAAAACAACTTTGAGGGGAAGCCAAGAAAAATTTTGGAGTGAAATCTGAAAGCCAGACTTCTGGATGAAGTGGAGGGAGGGGGGTTCACGTGAGCAGGAAAACCTTCGATACCCAGATGTGGGGAGTCATCCAGAAATTCCAGTTTTAACAAAGTGGGTAGAATTTTCAGAATGACCTTCCCCCTCCCTGCCTACACACACAAACAGGTCACAAGACAGCAAATACATGGAGTTCAATATTGCAGCCATGCCACTTAACTCTTCTTTGTAATATAGCATGAAACTGTCCTTATAATTAAACATGAACATAATCCTAGAATGCAAATTCAAACTTTTTTATGTTTAGATGTGCAGAAGATGCCAAACTAAATTACATGCCTATCTCAGTTCCCTTAATGAAGGCCTACTATCTCTTCTGTCAGCATGTAATAACTGCATAGTAGGCATCTGCGTGAAAAATCAAGAAGCAGCCATGGCTGCAATTCAGTTCTTTATCTTAGGTCAAGCAGTGACACTTTGCATGCCAAAAGATTATGAAGATTTCAGGCAGGTGTGGCAAGTGCAAGTGACAGTACATCTCTGATAGCCCTGGCTCCCAAATGCCTAGGCCCCAGACAGACTTCCAGCATTCTCCACCTCTGGTCAGCTCGGTACAGTTAACAACAACTGCTCAGTGAAACAGTAAAACCAAGCAAACACTCTTCCCAGGAAAAAAAAAAAAAAAAAAATTAAGAATCTTTCTCCGGTCACTGATCCCCCCCCCAGCTCTTTCCTGACAAGCAAACAGCATCATTCTGTCTCAAGCCAGGAACAAGTTGAAAAACTGAGAGACAGAGGCCTATCTAAAACTCTAAAATTAAATTTTTTTAAATGTGAAATTATCTAGGCACAGCTCTATGTTCTGGCAAGACATAAAGCAATGCAGAGTAAGTCTGAAAGGCCCCAGGATACTGCCCTTGAACAAAGCCCTGTACAGTCAAGGAGCCCAGGTGTTTTTCATGCAAAACACTTGCCCTCACTCCATGTGAGGGATGTAAGAAAGATTTACTTTGAACACAATATTATGAAGAAGCAGGAGGGTTTATGGTGTTTCATTGAAATACATTAATGTTCACTTTAAAGACTCTCTGATGCTGTATAATACTCCATTAGCATTTTTAGAATATCTGTGTACAAGCAGCAGTCTGCTCTTTAAAGGAGGAACACACAGCCAGTGACAACAGGCTCAACATAGCACCACTGCCTGGATGTGTCACTTGCCCTCAATGGATGCTAGGATGGATTTAGGAACACAGAGTGCAGCAACAATGGCTCCTTTGTACATAAAGAATAAATACAGAGGAAAGCTAGAGGCCACTGGATCAAACTCCTGCATACACAGACTGTTTTATCATGACAGCTGTTGCATCTAATTAAACATAATGAAGTTGTGAGACTAGGGCTTTACACATGAAGTTTACAGCAAGTCCCACAAACAATCCTCAAATAAGCTTTATCACAAGAAGTTGCTCAGAATCCAAAATGGATCAGATCTGCTGTCTTCCATCAGAAACATAAGACAAGTGCAGATAATAATGAGTTTATCAAGTTTCATCATAATTTCAGAGTCTTCTAAATAATTTAACATCTCCAATATTTACACTACATAAAGCAATATCAACCTTCTGCAATCCCCTTGAGAGAAAAGAAAAAAATAAATTAGTATCTTACAGTCTTGATCTGGAACACAAACATTGTTTTATGCCTCTGCTTGTTTTTTTCATTTGGAAGCAACAAACACACAACGATTTCTACAAAAGGTAAACTCCTCAGTACAAACAAGGGCAGGATCTGAAGCTGTGAATAATCTACATAAAAGCTACAATAGTCTTAGAGCTTCCCCTGAATCCGAGCACCAATATTGGTGCCTTTTATTCCAATGCTTAGGCAGAGATCTATTTTCTAGAGGGCAATGTGCATGGAAAACCCAGTGCCATTACAGAATCAGAAGTCTGACAGCAGCAACACAGCCTGACTGTATACAGCTCTCAACATTTTCAATAGACCCTGTGGTGGTTGTTCTTCTGGGGTGGAAGAGCAGCACATTACAATGGAACAGGGTGGGCTGAGAGGATACAAGGATCACCTGTGACTTACTATCTCACAGGACTATGACCTGGGAGTTAAGGGCATCCAAGAAACAACTACTGGAGAAATGTTCTCAGTAACTGTACTCTTCCCAGATAGAGACGTTACAGGATGCAAAGCTGTATTTTCATCAGATGTGAACTGGAAGAAGATCAAGGATGCTCAAATAATTACCATGCAAGGATCAACTAAGCTAGCTAGGACTTCTCAGTTTGGAGGGAAATTAACTGAGGCAAAGACATAAGAGCATATAAACTCCTGAGCTACATGAACAGACTAGACAAGGAACTCGTGTTCATGTAGCACTGTAGCAAGGAGGTTTGTAGATAACTTTCCAAACAATGTGAAGGTTATCTAGGACAGCCTTTGTTAAAGTATACTATGGATGCTGGAGTTCACAGGGTTTTGAAGCAAGACTGGACAAGTTCACAGAAATCCATTTAGTAACTCATTATATAGGACTTTTCAACCTCCAATACCTCAGAGGAAAGCAACAGTGCGTATCTTTGAAATACTCTTCCTCAGGCATCAGCTTTTGGCCAACATCAGAGGTGTACTATTAGGCTACAAGGGCATCTGCCTGACCTACAAGGCCAGCCATGTTCATATAGACATCAAAGTGCAGAAGGAAAATGAACTCCATTTACTTAGGGAGAAAGAGCAGTGCAACAAGTCACACAAGGCCCAGTAATGATGTTTGTTCATTCTGCATTCTAGATACAAATCCTTTTGTCAGAGAGATTTTTGTTTGATATTCCACCTTTCTGTTTTACCTGTTCCATATCAGCCTCCTTCATTTTACTCACAGACTTCAGTGGAACACACTTCATGGCATTTGTGAAATTTCTTAGTGGGGTTCTGTGATGTGATCACCTCTGACAGATTGATAATCTGATCTATGAGCAATACACTACAATGCTTCCACTTCTCAAGCAGGTACTTCAAACAGCATGCAACAGGTACTATTTGCTCCCAGATAAAGGTAGGTCATGGCAAGTCCTGGAATGTCACCTAAGCACAAAGGTATTGCTCTTGAGCAGTTACAAATCATCAAGGAAAAGTGATTGCAAGAACAGGCAAAGTACCAAAGTACCCCTTCGTAACCCGTAAAACAGCTTAAGGGCTTCTGAGATGAAACTCTTCCCACTCCCCTCACTATTGATGTGTAATGGCAAACAAATATGCTCCAGTGGTTCCCAAAGTGTACTTTGAGCACAGTGACAGCAGATAAAGTACCTTTCAAGAGTTTGTCTGCACAGCTGTGACAGTTGTTATGGAGGAAGATCTATCCGCCCCCACACTGGGATCACTGAGTATCAATTATGCAAATCACCCCACCACACACCACAGTTTGTGCAGCAGGAACTCTGTACAATCACTTATCTCTACAGAAACAAAAAGTTAGGCCAGCTAAGTGTACTCAGCTAGGTGTTGAAGAACAACTTTAGCTCCCACAAATAACTCTGAAGACCAGAACTTACAGTACAGGCTTGAAGTCAACTACTGGGCTACACAGGCTAAATTGAGGCACCTGGGTTCAAAAGTGAGATTTTTTTAGTCTCTGCTTCTTCAGGTATCAGACAGCTCACAGACCTGCTCTCTGCATCTACGCAGCAGTGGTCTCTTGGCAGAACTGAGCCACTCTAGAGTTTTGTAAGCCTGCTCAAGATTCAGCAACAGGACATCCATCCACTCATCCCCAGAGAATTCTCTCACACTCATTTCACACTGAGGTTAGAACAACTACAGCAAGCATGGACTTCTTCTAGCAAAAACAAGAAAAGAAGAGATGGTGATAGCAACGCCTCAGAGTTTTACACAATAGCTACAGCACTTGCTTGTGAAAGTGAGAGGGAGAAGTAAATGCACACAAACCAAACAGGGCAATCACACACTCCCCTCTCAAAGAAAGCAAAAGTCTACAGGCCTTGTGTAGGTGAGTTAGTATCTCTTCCACTAAGCCTACACAGCAGGCAGCCAAATACAAGTCCATGGTTATCAGCAAGAGTTTTTATTATTTACTCAGTTAGAAAGCAGAGTCCTGCATGTTAATTCTTAGAGTCAGGATTTTTCCTTAATGGACAGCTGTTACTATGAGGTGTCCATCAGCCTCAGCTGAGCACCTGAAAGATGAGAGCAGATGCAGAGAAGGCAAGTGAATTTCCCCACTATGAAGTAGGAACTAGAAAGAGAAACAAAATCTGGATCTGAACAGATGAGCAATATGGAGGCAGCATGGTTAGTAGTTACACTTAGCTATGCCTTGTTTCCAGCCTCATATAGGAACAGTTTTCCTCTCTCCTAGGTGCATACACTGCTGTTTTCCGTACTTCTCAGCTCACAGGGTAAATGTGATCTGTTGCAGAAACCAGGCTTCAAAGCAAGCACACAACACAGCTAAAGCACATTACTTAACAGTGTGCAGTGTGGTTCAGTGATCCTGCAGCACTGCCTTCCATCAAGGTCAATCGAGTGATTATGGGATTTACAGTGCATGTAAAGCTCTCTGGGCACAGGGTGCCAAACAAGAATGACACTGATGTGGGAATCTTCAGTGGTCATCAAGAAGTCTTATTCTCAAAAAGTCCTGACATATCACAGCTTTTTTTCATGGACAAAGGAAGATGTTCATGTGGGTGGAGGAAGAGAACAGAACAGGAAGGCTTATCTCCCTCCTTCTGACCTTTAAGAAGGTTAAGAAATTCTTTAATTAGTGACTAACATAACAGTTAACACCCTCGGTTTCTCTGTAGCAGCTAACATCCCACAACAACGTGCCCTCGGAAATGCTTACTCAGCTCACACAGTAAATAAGGGTTTTGGTAAACTGTGAACTCATTCTCTTATAACTTTATTCATCTCTTTAAATTTACTACTCATAGAATCCTCCACCTTTCTTTTGCAGCCGTGAGTGACACATTTGGCAAATGTAAGGGAGTTCTGGCATTTGGCAAATGGAAGCTTCCTTGGGTTTCCATTTTGCCCCAGAGTGAGTATACATCTCCTGGTGTCAAATATACCATACACTGTATCACCTGATGGAGTGCAATTGGTGCTTAAAAGGGTAATATTTTATTCTTGACTAAATCTACAGCCTTCCATAAGCTAAGAGTATTTTAATTGATTGTGAACACTTAAAGATATGAAAAAGTATTTTTATTTCAGTCCACTTACAGGAATCTGCTGTAAAGTGCTCTGAGATAAAACCACTCTGTGTAGTTAGAAGACGCATAGTCAAGAATAAATTGAGAAGATCTTGGAACAATTAATAATATTAATTGTTTATATTTAGAAATAAATTCCTGTCACTGCACTTGCATATTTTTTTGGCCAGCTTATCGAAAACTTGTTAAATTTTAATGCCATAGTCTGCTCACGGACAAATAAAGGTTTGGCAGAAGACCTGTATTCTGAAAAACAATTTGAAGACAGCACACATGTATATTCAACATCAAACAGGTATGGAGGACTTGTCTAACCACTTATTGCCTAGCTCACACCAGCCCATTATTAACAACACAAGGCTGGGAAAACCCTTTTGAGACATCAGTCCCAGCTCCCCACTCCTACAGGCAGCAGCATTAAATTGTGTACTGTCAAATTTTATCTTAAGGATGGTAGGTCTTGGAACAGTCTTCTAACAAGATCAACAAGGAAGGGAAAAAAAATCCTACCCACTCACAACCCCCTCCCCCCCATACATGCTTAATTGTTCTAAAAGTTTAAAGTCTTTTAAACCACAAATTGTGCTTAAAGCAATTCTTTCTCCTCTTTGGCATTTAAATTCCTTACATTTTACTACACAGGTAAAGGAAGAGATAGCTCCTTGAATTCTACCAGGCTGAAATAGCCAAGCACCCTCTTATCTTAAGGTGGAATTTTGTCTGTGGTCATCCCAAACCCACTCTCTAAGTTTTGCTTCGAATTTGTCTGTCCTGGGCACAGGTAAGTACCTACAATAAAGGAAAGTTCTCACTAGAACCTTCTATTAATGCCTTCTGTTAGAGAAGCCCTATGCATTGCAGACAACATGCACAACAGGACAGTTATACTACCACTGACTATCCATCTCCTTCTAACCTATTTAGTGAGGGACCTTCTTTCCCCACCCCTCCAAGTTTAACTATGTGCAAAGGGAATTTATTACCCCAGTCCTTCAATCCCCTTTACATGTTGGCCCTCTGCATCAATAATACTTCCCCCCAAGCAGAATAACATGAACAGATTTCATTACTACACTCAGCTTTCTGACCACAGGCCATTAATAAAGGCATTAAAAAAAGGTGCCTCTGGATATTATTCACTTCTATTTTCTCTCTAGGACCAAAAGCTGCTAGACTGCATTTACTGCTGTCCTCTCTTTACACAGTTTTATACACATTCACACAAGTATTAGACGTTCTTGTGTGACACCACATCAACCAAATGCGATGCTGCAAAGCTAACTTAATTTCTTGTGAAGATTTACATTTTGGTTTTTTCCCCCCCAAGAGGAAACAAAAAACCCCAAACCCAAACCAACCAAACAAAAAACCATCCACCCTCAATAAAGTAACCAAGAATGCTGGTAGATCAGATCAAATTAACAACTCTATAGACCCGAGATCACATTTCCTTCTCCTTCGGTAAGTACTGTTCATTAGCCCGCAGCCATGCTGTTCTAGCCACAATTTATTAGATTGGCTTGTTTTGCAAGAGGATATAATCCACCTAAAGGACCATCAGAAATAAACTAGAACCATGAATCTAGGAAAAATGCACAGAGCACACAGACACTCCAGTAATGAAATGAAGCAAGGCTGAGTAAGTAAGTTTATTTAGCATTTCACTCATTTCCAGATAACACAGCAAGACTTGGACAAGATGACACCTTTTGCATCCCCTTACAAAATAATTCAGTACCTGTAAAGCCTAATGAACCTCTGTACAGACTAGATAGAAATCATGCATCTGAACTGTTGATGAACTCCCAGCCATAAACCTCATGAACTGGGTATAGGTTATATATTTATAGCTTACCTTGGAGAGAGCTCATTACTTTGTAACTGTTACACATGGCAGAATGGCTGTGTTAAATTACATATTAACACGTGTCTATATTAACAAATATACTTATTTCAGTATTATTTTCTAGACTTTTACTAACATTTATTTTGAGCATGGTAAACATGCCTCAGATACAACTAATTGTGACCAAATGTTACCACAGACTCGGGAAGTCAGCTTTCTAGCACTTCACTTTGGTACTCAATTAAGACACAAAATTACTAATGTCCTGCTGTTAATGGATTCGCTAATTGTTTACTGTGAAATAATAAATTACAAACATGATCCGTAAGTTTTGTGGGCACATTAATAATTTTTGTTAAAACAACAGTTTCGTATAAAGGTTTAGCTTATTGTGTTGTGGGTGGAGTGGCCAGAGGGGAAGGTGTTGCCAAAATTTTGCTTTCTGTCACACACTGGTCATTAGTTATTTACTTGTAAATAACTGATGACCAGTGTGTGAGACTTCACACAGCAGCATGAAGTCTGCCAAGCAATACTGTATTTACTTATGCCATGTAGACAAGACACATGCAAACAAGCACAGGTAATAAATATTTAGCATCCATGCTAAATACCCAGCAGAAACACACTGCTTCCCTGTGCATCCCAAGAGGTCGTGCTATCATTCCTCACACATGCCAAAGGCTGTTGTCACATTCGTCCTGAGTACAGTTCTGCCTCTGGAGTGACAGCTTTACATCCTCTCTCCATGCAAACCGACACGAATCCTATTTAGCTGTATTAAGAATAATGAGCTGAGTTGGGAAGGATCCAAATCCAGTCTCAGTCTAAAGGAGACAGAGTGAACAGTGTGTTTTACTAAAACAGCCTCTGCAAAATTCCTCTCTTCCATTTACAATAAAATGGCAGTTAGCCCCACTGAACAGCAGATTAAATAAGGAAAAAGCTTATATTTACAAAGTATTGACACAGAGTCTTGTCCATAAATCCCAGCCAGTAGGTCACATCTCAGAAGTCTTTACAGTACTACTGTCCTTCTCCATCCACCTTTGTTATTCACTGGCTACTCAGCTAAGAAACAAAGAAAAATCACCATCTCTGAGGGAATACAAACCTAGCACTGCCAAGCAAAAGGATAAACACAGCTGTATTTTTTTAAGAGATTAAAGAGTTTTTGTACACCTATCCATGGCTTCCAGTGCAACTTAGTCCTAAACCAGGATTTGAGATTATTCTAACCAGGATATTTCAAGAAAGCACTCTGTAATTAGCAACAGCTAACAAGGCAGAAAGAGATTATTCACACACAACCTTTTATATCCATACTTTATAAATTATATATTTGCTTCCCGAGTTACAGAAGGGCCCTCTCAGTTAGATGTTATTATATGCAGCAATATATCACCTCCTACTGATGAAATACAACTAGAGAGACTGAAGATTTATCAGTTCTTAGGACTGAGAACAGTTTGGTTTTGGAGAGTTTTTGTCTTTTGTTGGGTTGGCTTTCTTTTTTTTTTTTTTTTGTTAGGTTTCTAGAAACTGTTATGTAAGTTAACCTAAATGCTTTAAAAAAAAAAAAAGTTCAACTAACTTTAACGTTATGGTGATAAAACATCAATTACTTATTACCACCCAGATAAGCTTGTTTGCTCTTATTTCACATTTCATTTAAGTGAGCTAATACTCACATAAGTCCTTCACTGCATTGCAATTTAAGAAATACCGCCTCTATTGAAAATAGATAGTAACAACAATCTGTTCTGATTATGCTCTTCAAAGTTCAAAAGTGCGTCTGCTCCAACGACTGCTCAAAGCTCCGCATTAGGCAGTTGGCTCCCCAAGGGAATTACCGTCTCTAACCGGCACAGTAGCAGCAGACTTTAAAATAAAATAAACAGACCCACTAGAAGGTCGGAGGAGGAGGCGGTGAGGAGGTGGTGGTGTCAAGAGAAAGGAGGGATAAAAAAGACCGTTCAACTGAAAAAAAAAAAAAAAAACAACCAAAAAAGGAAACAGGTCTTCGATAATGACTGGTAAAGACCAGTGTGGAGAACTTTTCTTAAGAGACCCTAGCATTTAGTTTTTAGATCGCAAAACAAGGAGGGAACAAGCTTTTTCCTATGTTTACAGATGCATACATGCTTCCTGTAGATAAATGCATAGGCCACAAGCATACTAAATGGCAGCCGGCGCAGTTGAATCATTTCATCATTTTAAGCGGGAGCGTGATGAAAGCTCTTCTTTCTAGAGTTACTCGGGAGCTCTGTGCATGTCTAGCACGGAAGCGCTGCAAGACCGAGCAATCCACCGCCTGATCTCTGGAGCACGGAGATCCGGGGCTCCGTGCTCCCCTTCCCGGCGGCGGGACGGCCAGGAGATCCTCCAGCCCACCCGAGGCGCCTCCGTCCTGCCCGCGGCCCTGCGCCCGTAGGCAGCCGCCCTAGCGATCCCTCCCGCTCCAAGCAGCCGCTGATGTGGCTCCCGAGCGGGGCGCCCGCCGCTCCCTCCCGGCGCCGCGCAGAACTTCCCCGGGCGCTGGAGTCGCAACGCCCCGTCCAGTCGCGGGAAGCAGGGACCGGGGCTCAGCCCTTCCAGCCCGGCAAAAGCCCGCGCCGCGACACCCGGAGGTGACCGCCCCGCCGAGCGCCCGGGCTCGGGCGAGCCCCCGACGCCCAGCGCCGGGCGGGCGGGCCCCGGTGCGGCCCCGCGGAGCGCCTCCCTCCCACCGCACCCCGCTCACCGGCTTCGGCATTTTGAGGGCTGCTGGTGCTTCTGCTGCTCCCGACACAAACGTTCATGCAGCGCCTGCCTCGCCTCTGCCGAGCGCCCCGTGCGGAGGAGGTGGAGGAGGAAGGAGCCGCTCCCGGCCACGGCGGCAGCGCAGCCCGCGAGTGCGGCGCCGGCCGCCCGGCGGCGGGTTAAGTACGGCAGGTGGGGCCCGGTGGTGACTCACCGCCGCCGGCCATTGCCCGCCGCTCCCCCCGGCGCCTGCCGAGCGCGGCACCGGCCTCGCCCAACCGCGGGGCACCCCCGCCGGCTTCGCTTCGACGTCCCCGGTGCGCAGGGGGCACCGCGGCCCTCAGCCTCCGGCAGCCCCCGAGCCGTGAGGGGCGGGCGGGAGAGACACAGGTGCGGGGGCGGCGCCGCCCCGACCCCCGGGCACGGCCGGGCCCCCCTGTGCGGCCCCTTCGCGCACGGCCCCGGCCCCGCTGGAGACCCCCGGCCCCGCCGCCCTGCCCTGCCCTGCCCTGCACCTGCCGGGGCCGCGCCGGGCTCGGCGCTTCCCAAGCCCGTGGAGGGCACGGGGAAAGCGTGCGTCCGGCACAGAGGTGATGCCTTAGGGATGGCCTGTAATAGTTGCTGTTTCTTGAAGTGTGAGGTCAGAAAATATGATTACTTAACAAAACACAGGCTTGCTTTGTGTAGTAAAGCATATTTTCAGCAATGTCAGCAAAAGAGAAAACTTTGATAATCCATCTAAGCTCAGAAACTCTAGAGTATACTTCAGATGGTTCTAACCTTTCATAAAGCCCAAAAAAGTTCATGCAAGTAGCTTAACAATTAGTAAACATACACAAATAAGAAAGTTTATGTCTCTGCCCCTTGTTCCTTCTCCCTCCTCACCCATGAGTGTAATGCACTTCTGCGGATAGTGTCTGCCAGGAGCTGCTGGCCTCCCTCTGCATCTCCTTGCTTGGCTGGTCACAAGAGCACATTGATTTACATAGTCATGGGCAACGACCGGCCTGTAGGACACAGCTCTTCCACTGTGCCAGCAATGGCACGTAGTTGAGCTGTGAGATTGAGGAAATTGTGCAGCCTGTCCCCAAGCTGCCATCTGCAACACCCCGCTTCAACCACTGTCTGTCTGTTTGGCATCGGACATAGGATGAGAACAGGGAGGCTCACAACAAGGAGAATAACACCCACTACATGGAAAATATATAGGGCAGGAGAGAGCCTGGGAAATATCAAGGGATGGTGACAAAAAGGATAGCCCAAACAATACAAGTCTTGCTTTGGCAGAGTTCCAAATGGTGTCTTCCCCCACAGAGTCCACCAAGCAGCACTTGGTTGTGCTACATTAAAATAAAAGAATCATTACTGTGTCAGGTCTGTGAAAGAAAGGGGAGGGGAACCCTGTTGGAGGCTGAGAGAATTCATGGTAATATTCCTTTCCTGTTGCATGATCCTTGGAGATTAGAGGCGGCTTTAGCATCAAAACAGAGCCATGGGGGTGGCAGCTTGCAACAGCAGGTGAGAAGAAATAGTCTAAGCTGAACAGCTTCCAAAAAAAGGGCCATGGGATCAAACATCCTTGGGAAACAGATATGGCCTCCTTTTTCAGTTGAAACAATTCCACAGAGATTTACTTGGGTCAGGTTAATTTAACAAAATAAGCTGACACTCAGTTGGAATGGGTCAATTTAACAAATGTATGATTTGTGAAGACACTTTCTATGCTCTTCTGTTAAGCAATAAATTTATGGTGGGATTCATGCTTTATTCAGCAGGATGACACTGGAAATGAACCAGACCAAATTATCACAGTGTTTTGGGTAGGTTGCCAAGCACAAGGAATAACTGTTCCAAGTAGCAAGTGCTGTAAGAACCCAGCTTCTGCAGCTCTCACTCAGAACCCTAAATGACATTCTTAGATTTTTTTTTTTGGGGGGGGGACTATTTTTGGGGGGGAAAGGATAGAGATGAGATATTTTCATGCCATAGTTTTAAAATCCAGATTTTGGCTGTGACTGGAAACTGAAAAGTCAAAACAAGTGTATGTGTGTCTGTGTCTGCATCCCCTTGAAACAAAGCATTGTACGGATTTAATGGGAAACTCATTTCCATTCTGGGTGATTTTCATTCCCAAAATCCTTTCCTGTCCATAGGTCAACAGGGGCTCAGAGGCCATCACCCTGGGGTTTCATGTTGATGAAACTCCATGTCAGAGAGATGTCTCATTTAATACATCATATTTAGTCAGGTAAGTATTTGTTTCCATATGTTAGTTACATATCCAAGCTTAAACCACTGTTTTTGTTGGGTTTTTGTTGTTTTGGTTTGTTTTTTCCCTAACACTTACCATTGCTTCTTAAACACACAAACCTAGGGGCAAAAGGAATTTAGGTGACTAATAATTAAGTGTGGCAACGTACAATCTCTAGGTTCCTGTTTGCCACAGCACATAAACTTGTGCCATTCTCCCACAGTCACCTGCAATACATGGGGAAAGGTAGATACCTCAATGGCATCCATAACTACCAGCTTGCCCAATACCACTCCACCCAAAACCAGCCACTGTGAACATACTGAGCTTGCACAGGAAGAATTGTCTTCAGTATAAGGAACCAGAACAATTGCTAGCTTGGAGTGTTTGTTAGACAGCCTTTGCTTCCTTCCTGGGCTTTTGCCTCGTGCTAGGTGTGTTTTCAAACCCTCTTGCCTGCAGAGCTCTGTACCTTATTGAAGACTTGGCTAGGTAGGTATCTTTGTGACAGTATGAAACTTTTCTGCAGCTGGGTCACTCAGCTCCTTCCTTTTTATTTCTCTCCCCACCTTATATGGGAACATATATAATGCAAACTCCTTCTTCCCTTTTATACAGAAGCCTTCTCATCCTTTCCAGACACAGACCAGTTTCCCTCTGCTCCAGAGTGGGGGTAAAAGCCCTCAGTTCTCTGAAATTCCTGAGAGTGCCCTGAAAATCAGTATATTGAATTTTGAGAGTATGGACATTGTGTATAATACTGATAAGCATTGTCTAAGAATGCTTAGAGACTGGATCCCCTTTGGAGTGTGTGTGTGAGGGAATACTGCAGAAGGCATGAAATGGGCACAAAAAAATCAACCCATGTCGAGACATCGTGGGGCAGAAGTACAAATATAGAAAAAACAGATGCAAATATGCAATCTGGGGAAAATTCCACCTTAAAACACTATGGAACTTGGTTACTTCTAGATTTAGGCATTAGCTAAGCAAGAGAGAGCTTTTACGGCCACCCTAACCACATCATCTTCGGTCAGACCTCACAATTAAGCATAAGACCCAAATCAAAATGAAGCCTTTAAGTCACAGGATTAAGATCTGCTCTGATCCACCACTTACTCTTAACCTGCTTTATTAAGAGGATAGCATTACCAACCATTTACAGGAATTAATAAGGCAGAGGAGGTGACGAAAGAATCCCGATTGCTCAGCAGGTCAGTAGCAGAACCTAGTTTCTGTCTTCTTCCCTGTAATAGTTCCTGTGACTTACTGACCCCTAACCAGACTGTGTCATCCTCATCACGTCTGCCTTCCCTGTTTTAGAGAGAAGACCAATTTGATTTTCCTCTTATACTTTAAGTAGTAATAACATTTAAACTTGATGTGGATCATTTATGAATTCCAAGTACTTGCCTGGGTTTGCTCAAGCAAGTCCCTATCCCTCTAATGTGGCATTTGCTTGACAGGCTTCGTGCCAGCCAATTTTTAGTCAACATAAAACTTCCTAAGTCAAATCATCCTGGAACTGGGAAACATGGAATCTTATGCCCTAAATCCATCCTTCTTTGTTGCTCATGCATAATCAATAGTCTCAAGAACAGACAGACCTAAACTCCCTGTTTCTCTGAATATAAAGCTTCATCCAGGTTAGACAAGGCATAGCTGGAAGAGTTTTGCAGATTCTCTGCTGGTTTGTTTGCAGATTCTTTACTAACAAAAACCTATAGTAGCTAACTCTGTCCTCTTGACAACTCATAGACTATGCATTTAGTATAGCAGCTAGAAGAAAGGACGTTCATCAGAGTAGTTAATGGAAAGGATGCCACATTCTGAGACATATATAGATTTAAGGAGATTTGCTGTCATGTAGGACAGTCAAGAGTCTTTGATTTTCTTTGTGAACTGGAAGAGCTGTAAAAGGAAAAAGAACCACATGGGATTACTGACAATGGTTTCTTTTTCATTGTGCATAACTGAATAAGCAGTTTATTACCCATTGCACATTCTGAAATTTTGGCATTATAATGCCTGAAATGTCAGACTTCAGGAAGAGTGACCAAGGACATGGTGAGTTGTAGTTCTGCACTGAGAGCTACTTCCCCACTACCCACACTGAGCTTACTGAAAACCTGACAGAATGAGGTCACAGTGGACCAGCATCTATTGGCAAAGCCTCTTGAGACATTCTCTGGGTTTTTTATAGGGGATAAATGGTGTAAAAGAGCACAAGGCTTGTGCCTCATTTTCGCTTGTTACTACGAGAAGCTGCTGCCAAGTTCAGTTGCTTGTTGTTCCTACATGAAAAGCTGCTGTTGCCAGGTTCAGTTGTTGGTTGTTTTGCTATTTTTTTTTTTTTTTTCAGTAAGCATAGACTGGGTTTTTTTTTTCCTGCACCAATGAGAAGTTAGGAGCATTCAGGCCTGGAAATAAACCTCATTCAATGATCTAGAGGTTACATGCTGGGAGACCCTTATTTTTGCCTTCCTAATTGATGATCCTAATCATCAATTTGTCTTCCAGCAGCACCCCCAAGTAGTCCTTGGGATTATTTGACTCTTTGATTGACTATCATGGAGCCCTATGAGGAGAATAGTATATATGATGAAATTTATGAAGGATTATTTTAAAATGTAAGAAGGAAAAATAATCAGACAAGACTTCAGGCTTTTATCTGTTGGTTATTACCCCTCATAAAAGGAGAAAAAAGCTTAAAGGGAGATTATGTTTCTTCTCAATAAGTTTTAAGAAGGCCCAAACACAGTTTGCTTTCAGTTCCCATGAGAGTAGTCTTAGTAGCCTCTCTAGTAACACATTCTTCTTCCATAGGAAAATTTCACAGGTAGTGATGCAAAGTACACAATAAAATCTTCTTTCCAACTGAAACAAAATATAATTTGGCATTTACATTTTGTGTACACTGAGACTGAGAAATTATTAACAATGGATGGGGAAGGCAAGACTTAGTGGTAGGCAAAATACAGATAAAATATTACTCAAAGTAAAGGCAGGTTTAAACATGAAAGTGACCAGGGAAGGAAAGTCTATGGTAATCATCTTTGTAACTGAAATCCACAATGAATTACTGATTTACCAACAAATAAACAAATAGAAAAAAGCACTGAGAGTTTTCTGAATCTATTGAATGAGAACAATTATGTCACAAACCATTGTTTAGAAATGTGTGAAATGACGAATGAAGTTCATGACATACTGAATTTGCAGAGATTATACCACATGTGTAAATCCAGCCATGTTTGTCCAAGGCTCAAAGCAAATGGAAACTAGGGCCAACACAGCTTTTACGTCTTAAAATGAAATTGTGATCTTAATGCTTATGATAAGAAAGGAAAGAGGAAGGGAGTTCCCCTGGTTAAGTAATCTCTATTTCACCTTGATATCTTCCTTTGTGCTTTCTATTTGAAATCTGATTAAAAGCAGAGCTGAGTGCCATGTACTGCAAATACCCCCTGCACATCCAAGCACCTTCTTTGGGACCAACTCTTTTAGTGGCTTTTTTCCCTTTTTCTTTTTTTTTTCTTTTTGTTTTTTTTTTCTGGTGGTTGGTTTTGTCGCATTTTTTTCGTTGGGTTGGTTTTGGTTTTTAACATAAAAGTAGAGCTATGGTGCTGACAAAAACTGCATGTCAAATAACATTAACTTACTTGGTTCATGTCCTTCATAGACAGAGCACAGATCCATGTTTAGAGCAGGTGAGAGTGGTAAGGAAGGTGGAGGCAAAACAAATGCCCATTGGTCGATAGAGGGAAGAATAGTTCATAGTCTATGTACAGTTGTTATTTTTATTACAAGTTGTTTTATAATTACATATATTGCTGACATTTGTATTGCTCTGACTGTGGGAATGAGGATGTAAGGGTTCAAAACCACAAGTAATAACCTATTTCAAATTAACTAAGAGTGCCCAAACTCAGAATTTCAGGGCTAAGAGTGCAAAGTTCAATGTACAATTTATAGACAGGGTACCTTTTCTTTTCCTGCGATATGATACTGACTCATACCTTTTAAGATCAGTTTTAAAGTCACATTGTTTGACTTTCAGCATAAACTAAGCTCTTGAGTTTCACCTAGTGATTCTCAAATCCAGTGTGTAACATTAGAAAGGCCTTAAACCCCAGTCTCAAGACTGAATGGCAGTGATTCTACCTCCTGATCAGTTCTCTCCAGAGCCAAATGCTCTTTCAGTGTAAGCTTTGAAAGTTGTTTGCATTGACTGGTACTTGTATTTCTCATTCAATTTCAGAAGCTGCATTATCTATAAGGCAATTCACAGTTAAATACTCAGCAAAAATAAAACATCTAGCATGGATCTTGCCTTTGTTAAGTCAGTAATATAAGCTGGGCATTACTGTGCAATTTGGTGCCAGACCATTTTCTCATATTTTTCTCTAATTGAAACAGAAAAAAAAAATTATGCAGAGGTTACTAGGTAAAGTTCAGAAGTCCCAAATATCACTCTAGCCTATTTTGCCATTCAGGACTAGCTCTCCAGATGAGATATCTTCTCACATTTTGCCTAGCCTGATTTAAGTGCTCTATGCAACAAGGCTCTCTCCCTTTGAACATTAGAGATCAGGTTTGTTTTGTAGTGTAAGACTAGTGAACTTCTTGTAGTGTAAGACTGGTGAAAGACTGCATCTAACAGCAAGAGAAACAGAAAATATGTAATATTGGGGATGCAGTTTATTACTGGTCCATGCATGATCTCTCCTGCTCTGCATCACTTGTGTCTGCTGCAGACATGACCATTTCCAAGTGCCATTAGGAGATGAAGTTGTTTGTCCTCTCCTCAGATCGCAGCTTCCCAACAGCAGTGCAGGCTGCACAGGGAGCTCTCAGCACTGAGTAAGAAGAGAATATACTAATGGAGATTCTTCACACAGATAAAGGAGAGTAGTTTTGACCTCAGTGTATCATGAGTAAGACACCAAGCTGGAGTCTGAAGTACAAGTATCCACCTGTCTCTTGGGAAATCCTCTGTTTGCTCTGTGATAACAATAATGCTGAAAACAGGTGGGCACTGATGAAGACGTAAGACCAAGTACAAGGGAGGTACAAGCAGGGTGACATTTCTAAACAAAGTAGAACACTGCCTAATTTCACCAGACCTGAATTTTTACTCTGATTGATAGTTTGCAAGGGCTTACCTGGAACTGTACCTCGATTAAATATTCATTCGTGAGGAAAAAATATTTGTGTTTCATAGCAAACAGCTCATATGCAATTTACAAATGGCTACATATATCCTTAATTGGTTTTCAAGCACCCTGCTAAACAGTGAGGGCAAACTAAATCCATTTTATGTCAAGACTGCAGATACACAGTCACCTTATCTAATCAGCCCCAGCTGCCTTAAAGGCAGCAACTCAGAAACAAAGAGGCTACCAAACCAAATAACTTCTGTGAGGCCTTGCTGGAGGAGAAGGGGATCAGGTTGATTACTGCTCACCTGCCACACTGAGGCATGCAGGTAACCTGAAACAAAGGGAGTTTTCAGCGCTTCCCAATGACACACCTACCCTGTGAAGTAATTACCTCTGACGCATGACACAAAAGATAAACAACAAGTCTTGTAGCATGTTGGCTAGCAACTCACCAAAACACTCTGGAAAATATCAGCGTGCCTCCTTTAAAATACTGAGTGAATTTCACCTGTTTACAGCAGGTAACTGCTGGTAAACTGCACCTGTTTACAGGCTGACATGCTGCCTGGGATGTAACCAGGATGTCAAACAGACTTGATTTGTTCCTAGGAAGAACACAGCTCAGCAGTTCATTTATTTAATAAGCTGGTTATCTTGTACGGGTGGCATGATGAATTCTTTGGTCTCTATTAATAAAAGAGAAATGTCAAGATGAGAGGGGAAGATCTGTCATATGTAACCTTATGAACACTTTCTGTGCTATGGTTTCATCTTTGTGATGTCTCAGCATTCACCAGCAGCACCTTTGGAGCCTTTTGGAGCTGTTTTTACCTTCAAGTGCTTCTAGTGTGGGAGGAGAAGGGTGAGGTGCTGCTGGACTCCAGAAGCAGGGTGTTGTGTCCCTCCTCCTGGTATCAGTTGAGCGTGAGGATTAGGTGACTCCAGAGCTGGTGCTTCATGAGCTAATTGTTCAGTGTGCTTAATTATCTTGGAACGGTAAAAACGTTGTTGCAGCAACCAGAAATGAAGTAGAGTTTCTGTATCCAAGAAGGCTGGCTGGTTTTCCTACCCATGCTGTTCGGCCTTACGGACCTTGCTTTTTGGCCTTATGGACTTTGCTTTGGGTAATTTAGTACAAACATATATCCATTAGAAATCTTCACAGTTGTACCTTGGATCATCTCCAAAGCCAGGCCCAGTTTGTTCCCCAGTGAGACCAGGAGCACAAGAGCTGGGAACACCTTGTAGTCCTGGATGAGCCATATTGTCCCTAAGGCACACTATGCTGTTAAGTGCAACATTTTCCTGTGAGAAAATGGGCTGTCCTTTGTCGCTCTCAGTGGCTGTGTTCTGCCTGCCTGGCAGATGTAGAGGGAGGGGGAAGTACAGCATCAAGCTACGGCCTCCTTTGGCAGCATTCCAATGTAGGGCCATGGCTGAGAGCACTGGGGCTGCTGTCACAGTAAGGGCCGTGCCAGGTATCAGAGCCTCTTTCTGACCCAGCATCTTGAAGTGCCCAGGGCAGACTCACTTCAGAGTGTCTGAGCGCTCTGGATCGAGGGATGCAAGTGGCTTCTTGCCTGCCACCCACAGGGAATGTGGTCTTTGAGCCCCGTTTGCAAAGCCTGCAAGAAGGGCTCAGCTGTCTCCGTGTCTACACGGCAGTGTTCAGTGGTTTCCCTGCCCTGTCCTGCACGGCTGCTCTGCCAGGCAGGACAGCAGCGCAGAATGGGAAAGCTGAGAGTTCTGGCCGCTGGCCTGGTTTCCCTTTACCTGTTTGACACGGTGAGGGAGGAAAACACCAAAAGGGCCTTAGAGATGACAGCAAAACAGGGTGTGCATGTACAGCTGATTCACAGGGTGGAGCAACAGCTGGACACACTTGCAGAGCAAGACACTGATCTCACAGGTGGAGACTCTCCGTAGAGAAGATGTGCCTGGGAGGGTTCAGAGACCTCCTGGAGAACTGCACCTAAGGTGCTCCCAGAAGGTCATCTGGACTAATGTAGTCACAAGACTAACGAAAGCACTTCACACACTTTATTTCTCTCCAAGTGCAATCACCTCTAACAGCACACAATTTTTTCCCATTGTGTTTGAAGTTATGGGAACTCTCCTGATCCCACAAGCAAGAAATCTAATAGCAAGGAATAATCTTCTAATGTATTATCTTTCCAGATATCTAAATGTACTCCTTCCCTGCATTCCTCCCAATGCCCTCCACCCCTGTCGCCTGAAATAACTGCTCACTCATCACTAAAGTTTAGCCATGCTGTGCTGTACAAATCCAGAGAGATAAGAAACAATATTCTTTAGATAACAGCACAGAGTATTGCACAATGTTCTTTCTTGTCTCAGAGTTCAGTCTGCACCCTTAGTTAAAAAAAAAAAAAAAAAAGGAATGTCAAAGCAGAAAACCAACCCCTCTTTACAGAAACTGCCTTAAAATGCAGTGTGCAACAGTTAGTGCAGTGCTAAAGACATTCAAAATAGTGGTGTTGTTTCAAGTATGGTTGTGGCCACCATTTTCCCCAAGGTTTCCAGTGTGTAGTGTTTGAAATGATGTCTTTTTCTGTGCTTCAAGTAGCAATTAAGTATTGTGTTTCAAATGCCACCACACATCAATGGTGAGTAAATAATGGCTTAAATAAGAACAAAAAAAGAGGTTTGTTTGCTTTTGCAGGTGTTAAATTTCAGCAGGACAATCTAACTCAAACAAAAAGTCCTAAACAAAAGTTACTGGAATTCCTGACAACCTGAGTTTCATGTTAGACAAGGCAGGTAATCAAAATAATCTCTGCTGCCTCTAAAATCTCTAACCACTGATTCTTATTGTGGCTGTAAATTTCTGAGATTGAGTTTTTTAACTTTAGTCAAAACTATTTTGTTTAAATTGCTATTGCATGGGAAAATGACTGCAGAAAGTGCACGAGGTTAAAAGATTTATTTTGTAATGACTATCCTTAAAAAAATCCAAGCAGTAAAACTCTCACTGAGAAGTACAAGCAATATTTAAATGTGGATTTAAGTTATTTTCTTATTGTTTTGGTAACTTGCTTATTTCTCCCTTGAGAAGAAATGCATCCAGTACCCCGATGGATTCAAACTTGCATCCTGTAAGCTATCACAGAACAGAATCAGGAAAAATATTAGGAAAAAGGTAATTTAATAATTTTAGACACAGTAATTAATTCTGTGTAACTCTTTTATGGTAAACTCAGCTGCAGAGAAACCCTGCTCGTGGAGAAGAGAATGAAAGCTGGAAGTTGTTTCATGCAAGCTAGTGATGCCTGTAAGTGAGCCCCTTCCCACAGAACTCAAGCTTGCAATCCTGCCAGAGCCCTTCAGTCAAGCCAGTGGGACCAGGCCTGTAACCAGGAGGTTTGGTGGAGAAAATTCCATGACTTCACTTTGATAGGCTTCCACGGTAATTCTTAATTGGTTACTTTAGATTAGCCTCTCAGCCAACCCTTGTTAATGTGAAATGATAACATTGAACTGTGTTCATGGTTTAAGTATAATCCAAAGACCTGCATGAAGTGCACAGGGACAAAGTCAGAAATTATTTTGCTTGTGTGAGGACAGAATCAGGCTGATTCTGTCAACTCAGCCACAGGATCACAGCAATCCAGCTGTTTATGGGCTTTATCAAACACCAGATTAAGACTCCATGTCTGTGCCAGTCATCTGTTACCAGCCTGATTCTGCTACTTTTAGCCATGGTGCTATTACCTGATTTCTTATGCAATCTTATTTAAACATGTAGAGGTGGAAGAGGTGAGTTCTATGTCTCTTAGAAAACTTGACATGACATGAATGGAACAAATTAGTTGTTCAGCAATTATAAAAATCTGAAGTAATCAGGGAAAATTGAAATGGCCCTGGTCAGTACAGTTTGTCTTCAACTCAAACTAAATGTCTATGTTTTTTGTCCCAGACAGGGACAGAAGAGAAAGTCTTTAAAATAATAGATTCCTTTTAATCTGATGCGTAATGGAACGATTCTCAGGCTGACTCCAGGTGCTCTGGACTAGAAACAGGCTGCTGTAGGTTGTGCCAGGGCCTTCACTAGAGCATGTGTGCAGGGCAGTACATGCAGGATGCAAAAGGGTGTGCTATAGCAGTCAGTAAACTTTAAATTATCCTAAAAGTATAACAAGTTGGTTTAACTATTCTTCATGTCTTTTTTCCCCATTAATATTCAGTTAATACAGCAGTGAGGAGAATGTACTCACAGTTCTATCCATAAAGGAAGTAATTTACAGTCTGCTTTACAACAGTGTTGTGTAAACACTTGAGATGCATTGAGTACTGCATTTCTGTGGGAGTAGTGGCACATTTGGGTGAGCAAACACAACGCTTTAGAGAAAACCAAGCACTTTCAGTCCTGCCCCAGACTACACTGCTACCAGCCTGCAACGGTGTAAAAATAAATCAATGTTTCTAATTAAAAAGACTGAGGAAGTGAAAATTACCCCAGCTCTTTAAAATTCAACGTTTGTCTTAGTTCCACAGCACTTTTGCTCGGTGCAGCTTGAATACAGCATTAGAGAGACCCTGGGTTTATCCCAAACACTCATGGATTTCATTCAGTCAGGGTCAGGCCCAGGATGGGTACTTGAACAGACGAGGTGAGGAAGAAAGCCCAAGGGACAATCATGACTTCCCATCATCAGGGTGGTTTCTTACAAATGCCTTAAAATACTCTTCAAAGTTACAAGTATTATTAAATAAATAATACAAGCCCAGTATTGTTCTGTTACAACTACCTCTGTATGAGAAGGTGATCTAGATTGCTCTGCTCTTGATCCCTCAAATCACAGTTCAGGTTTCAAATGTCATTATCCAATTGTTTCTTTCTTGACAGATGTAATGCTGTTTCTCACAGTGCAGCTTCAGTGCTGAACAGCGACTGGAACTGACTCACATGGAGGATCTACAGGATCCTCCTCGGATTTGCAGCATTCCATGCCTTAACGTGCAGATCTCAGCTGTCTCTGGGACCCAGTGGCAAGGTGTGTTGTACCTCACTGTGGGGCTACTGACTTCAGCCTTGCTGGCATTCTCCAGGATTCAGTGAAATGACTTGTTTAACCCTGTGCATGTCCTTTAAAAGTCTGGCAGAACTGGAGCCTGAGTAAAGCCCAGGCCCAGCAGGCATTCCTGTACATGCTCAAGGATAATAGTTGACTAATGAGTTCAGGGAGAGCTGATGGACAACTTATAGTGACTGTGATCTTCAGTACAGCTAATTTACATCCTTAACATTTTTAGAATTTCAGTATGGTGTCTGTACATCAGAAGTCACCGTGGCATACATACTGCCCTGTTTTCTTGCAGACATAGGAGCTTCAAATTCTTACTCTCAACCCTCCTACATTCCAATGCAATTCCTTTCCTTAATGAGCATGCACCCAAAATGACCTCGTGTTCCATTCTGCAAAATGGTGCACTGTTTCCCTGAACGCTGGAGCTCACACTTTCACCAAAAAAAGTTGCAATTATTTTTCTGTGCAGCAAGATTTGCAACAAGATAGGTTTTGCAAACATATTTTTGGCCTCTCATTAGGCTGACAAGAATTTGGTCAGCCTGGTAAGAAATCTTTTGCATATGGCAAATTAATTTTATTGAAGCACCCCTTTATATTAGTCTTCTTTTAAAAGAGCCTTCTGAATGCAAAGGCACATACTACTCCTCAGTCTGCCCTTCCCTGTGCTTTACAAATTTTTTATTAATGAGGCAGGTAGAATCTGACTTTGTGCAATTGATCATGACATTGTGTTAACAACTGTAATATAAAATTAGCTCCTTTCATGACTATAACATCATTTCCAAACTTCCCTCCATGCTGTACCTTATTTTTTACTGTTCATTCTTTGTCCTTTTGGAGTCTCAGAAAACTGTGTGCTGTGCACTACACTGCTGACCAAGGCACTGGCAAGGCAGAAACTGGATCCATCTAATCATTAAGCACTAGTCAGCCTTTTCCCCCCACAGTGAGCACAAAACCTCATTGACATTCCCTGATGATACCTTTGATTTGTGGTGGTGGCAAAGCTGCTTGTCACAGTAACCTACAATTACTACATTTAAGTGATAAAACTCACACAAATCAACATCTCCACCAACAATGCAGCTTCACAATTTTAATGTTGCAGAACTACTTGCATTTTACTTTTGGCACAGGTTCTGATTTAATTCCCAGTTAAGTCAATGGGAGCTTCAAGAATCCTTCTCTTTGCTTCAGTGATAGGAAATAAGCCCTGCAGTCAAGGTTTATTCTCCAAATATTAGCAGAAATGCTCTGCTTATCAGGCAATTGATACTGTTAGCTCAAAGGCAATAAAATCTTTGCATCCAAACATAAGTTTTTGTTAGATCTTAGCTGGCAGAGGGATTTATAAGTTGATAATACAATCTTCAATTTCTTCTTAAACTTTGTCGAATTGAAGCATTTGTGAAGTATGAATCTTTCCAAAATGGCTCTTTGAGGAACAATACTGAAATTGTGATGCTGGTGAACTTTGACTTTCCAATCATTGTAAAGTGTCATTAAAAGACTATTATAAAACTGGAATCTAGTTTTATTTTTGTTTGGATAAAACAACTGATGACATGGACAAGGGCAGAGCTAACCAGATATGAAGTAGATCTCTACTAAACCTGCAAACTTAACTTTCTGCTCCCTCTAAGCTTTTTCCCCAGTAAAGACAACTTAGCAGTGGGCTCTATAAAAGATTCCATGGACTTTTATGTGCTGAGGGCAGATCCTCAAGCACTGTGAAATTCCTGGAAAGACTCTCATAGACTACAATGGACTTGTAATCAAGCTCTGAATGTGAGCATGAAGAAATTCCCCAATTTCAGTTTCTAGATATGCTAACAGTGGTGGAAGTGCCCAACTTTGTGAAATGTGTTATTTCATAGGACGCTGTTGTATATGGCTCAATAGTGGTCCCAAAGTGGCAGCTTGGGAACACTTCTAGAATAGTACAGGTTAATTCCTGATGAACAGTTTTTAGAAGTAGATTTTCTTTTAATGGATTAATGAGCAGCAGCTATTGGGGGAAATGCATTTCTCTTTATTTTAACAGTGCTTCATATGTAGAACAAACACACATGGTTTGTGTTAGTACAAGAATGATACGCTTCTAAATATATGGACAAAAGACATAGCCAAGATTGTTCTTTAGGCATTACAAAGCACTGCCAGGTAAACAGTAGCATAATCTTTAGTTTAAACAATTCAGTACACCTGGAAATAAATTTAAAGCCATAACATAAATGGGTTCTGAAACCCTACAGCGGCACATGGACAAACAGAAACGGCTTCTGCAAAGTTTATGTATTGCCCTCTACTTGCCAGAAATGTAGTCTAAGTCAGGAAAAGGTGTGAACCAAATTGTTCAAAGTGCAACTAATTGATTATTTACTATAGCTGCTAGCAGACAAGGAATGTAAAATGTCATTCCCGGTCTGTGTGCTCAGCATGTGATAGACCTATGATCTGGCAGAAACTGCCCAGGAGTCTTTTGGCTCAGGCTCCAGATGAACACAGATCTTGCCTGTGCAGACAAAATCCCGTGGGCGATGAAGGGCTTACACAAATGACTATTTCAAGGCTATGCCAATATGTTGCTGCTTTTCCAACCTGTATTGCTCCGAGAAGATGCTAGGAGCATTTTTTTCTATTGGCTGTAGAAAACTGGGGATTTGATTTCTATATTCTCCTGAGAGTTACATCCAAGAACTTCAGGGATGATGACTCCTGTAAGACTTAAAGAAGGTAATTTGCACAGCTTGTTCCATCCCATACTACATTTGCCAAGCCAATAATTGCACCTTTCCTGAAGCGCTGTCTTAGCTGAACAGTTTGGTGGACTGGAGAAACTTCCACATTCGTGTAGCAATACTGGGCAGTTGGATCTTGACACTACTTACTGTGCAGCTCTTCAACCACATGAAACGGCAATCTGCTCTTTCACCTTTCCCCATGGAGTTTTCTGACCCTCCTCTCATGTGTTCACTGATGTATCCACCAGGCCTGGAGACTTGAGGGACTGCAGCTGCCAAAAATTGTATATCCCACATATCATCACACACTGCCTATTTCATGCTCCTATAAATGGAGCATGAAAGTCACATATGGCTTTTATGGGCGAGGTGTTCTGGAGGCTATTTTTGAATGGCACTGAGTCCTGGTAACATTCAGCCCATTTGTTAAATGTTTACAAAGCACTCATGCTATAAGTAAAAAAAAAATAAAATTAAAAAAAAAAAATTCTGCAGTGACCTGAGCCATTAGACTCTGTGTCATCCTGTCATGGAGGACTGGGGATGAGAGGATGCTCCTACCTAGAGCTCCAAATCAGCAAAACTGAATTAAGGTATTTTAAGGTCCAGAAAAGGGCAATGAAGCTGGTGAAGGGTCTGCATCAAAAGTCCTATGAGGGATGGCTGAGGGAGGTGGGGTTGTTTAGCCTGGAGAAGATGAGGCTCAGAGGAAGCCTGTGATTCCCTGAAAGGAGGTTGTAGCTAGATGAGGGTTGGTCTCTTCTCCCAGACACTAGTGACAGTACAAGAGGACATAGTCTTAAACTGTGCCAGAGGAGGTTTAGGATGAACATTAGGAGGAATTTCTTCACAGAAGGGGTGATTAGACACTGGAATAGGCTGCCCAGGGAGGTTGGTAGAGTCACCATCCCTGGAGGTGTTTCAAGGAAAGACTGGATGTGGCACAGAGTGCCATGGGCTAGTTGACAAGGTGGCATTCGGTCATAGGCTGTGCTCAATGACCTCAGAGGTCTTTTCCAGCTTAGTTACTTCTGTGAAGGTAGCCTGTACACCTAGAGATGGATGCAGCCTGGCCACTCCCTACCCGTTCCTTTTGCTGGTGTCAGGGGTAGCCAGGTGCCATGGCACACTTTCACAGTTAGACCAACACCAAAGGCAGCCGTGCCTGGTGTCACTGCTCCCTCGCACCCAGCTCCCATCACACTCACACCTGAGCCCAGCTGTCCCTGCCAGCCTTTCAGCGCTGCGCTGCCCGACACACGGACATGCGACTGCCGACCTTCTCCCGCTCTGCAGGTCCGGCTAGGGATGCACGGCCTGAAGTGCGCCCCTGGCGCCCTGCCAATCCCACCCTCGGCCGCTGCTCCCGTCCCCAGCAGCAGCGGACGGGAGCTCCCCCAGCCGCGCCATCCCGAGCGGCAGAGGGGCTCGGCCAGGGACGGGCGGTGTGTTCCCCGCTCCAGCGGGGCAGGAGGCGGCAGGGAACCCCTCGGTGCTGCTCGGAGCAGCCCCCAGCCCGCTCCCGGTGCCCGGGCATGCGCGCAGAGCCCCGGGGCGCCGCCCGTGCCCCCCCGTTGGCGGGAGCGGCGGGAGCGGCGGGACTTTGCCCCGGGCGCGGCGGTGCCGTCACGCGGCGGCACCCAATGGCCCCGCGCGCCCGAAATAGCGCGCTATAAATGGCGCCGCCCGCCCGGCCCAGGTATGGCGCTGCCCGAGCGCGGGGGCCGCCGCCCCGGCCCCGCCGCCACCGCCCGGCCCTCTCCTGGTCGCGGCTCACCCACGCCCCGAGCGGCTGGCTGGGCGCGGTCCCGGTCCGCGGGAGAAGCCCCGGGGCAGGGTGTGACGCCCTCGGGGCCCTTGGTGCCTGGCTTAGTCACTTTGCCCTCCCTCAAGGACTCGCTGACTCTTCCTGCAGGTCTTGGTTCGTTCCTCCCTTCAAAGCGTGCGCTTCACCTGCCTCTGCAGCAAGCGAGGGGAGCCGGTGCCACGCCATCCTGAAAACCCCAAACCCGTCCTGGCAGCCGTGACCTGTGGGTGCTTTTAAAACAGCATCTGTTTGAGACCTGAGACTGCCTGTTCCCAGTGAAGGAAGCGGGCTGATAAAGCTTATCGCCTTGGCCCGTGCTGTTCCATCTCTCCTGCATTAGTCTGAGCCCTGGTGCCACGGGAGAAGGCTGCGGAGATAGCACAGGGCCAGGCCCTTTCTGGGCAGGATGCTGCGGGGAGGACACAGGCCTGCCCTGCCCTGCCGGCAGCTCACAGCTCGGGGCTCCCCAGCCGATACAAACACGCACCATGAATACATAAACCCAAACCCACCTATGGAAAATCTAAGGAGGGATTTTCTTTTTATCCCCTTTCCAGCTGGGAAAGATGGGGATGCACCACCAGGAGGTAAGGAGAGCAGAACTGTGAAAACTGAAGTGACTCAGAATGAAAGCAAGCAGTCTTCTAGTTGAAGATGTGTGCCTTTTTAAAAAACACATGATAAGGAAAATGTTAAAATTATACCAAGTTCCTGACTACACTCAAGACTGCAAGGGCTGTAAGTTCAGCAGACCCCTTCAAAGATGTGTCCCTACTTGCTTGAGCTGTGCTGGTTTTGTGGTCATGCTCCCAACACGTGTTCTCGGTCTGCACTGTGCAATTGCACCTGTTCTCACCCTACTGCTTGGACATAGTCCTTTGCTACTCTCAGATAAGGTATCTGCTGTAGGATCACCGGGTTCAGATTTGGGGTTGGGCTTTTTTTTTTTTTTCTATTGTGTGTTTGTTTGGTTTTGTGGTTTTTTGCTTGTTTGTTTTTGGGTAGTTTTTTGTGGCTTTTTTGCCTTTTTTTTTTTTTTTTTTTTTTTTTTTTTTTTGTGAGACCTTGGTAAAATAAAAAGAATATGCATTTTCTGTTGGGGTAGACTATCTTACATAATTTTTATGCACATATGATTTCATACAGCTGAATTCTCTAACTAGGAGTTCTCTTTTTCTTGTTGTCACTGGATTCAAGGAGAGGTATATACTGAAATGCTTAGCGTAACAGCTGGGGAAGAAGAGTGATCATCAAATGAAATTATGAGGCGGTAGGTTCAGAAGGAGGTACCTCTTCACACAAAACATCTTGGAAGTTACTGCTACAGGAGTCAGGAAGCAGCTTAAAGAGCAATTAAGCATGATCATGGAAGGAAAATCTGCGCAGGGATGTTCAGCACAAACACCTCTGATCCAGGAACTCTCTGAGGTGCAAATCCTCATCCTGCAGAAGCACTTTGGAGAGCAGCCTCCCCTGTGCTCACGCTGTCATTAGGCAATTCCTGTTGGCTCCTCTGGAGATAGTCCTGGACTGGACTTGAAACGCTGCTGTTCTGACCCAGCACAGTCATCCCTGCATTTAACTGTTGTTTCATTCAACATGGGGTTTTTTCCCCCAGTCTTTAGTAAGTCATAGACAGCAATTCTTGCAATAAATCTTTGTGACACAAAAATGCTCTTATGTTCTGTACCTCTCTTGTTCTTTCCTGCCTGTTACTTCGATTGAGGGATGGAAGGTTGCTTTGCTATATGTTTGTATAACTCCACATTATCAAGTTTTGCGCTGCTCCGTGCCTGTATTTCCTAGTTAATTATTTGATATAAATAAATAATAATAATCTGTATTTCTGAAGGTGGCCACAAGCCAAAAGGCTTGCTGCTTGTTTAAACACTTGAAGTAAGAAACTGTGGAGCTCCTCCAGTCCTTGTGTGCTGGCAGAATGAGACAGATGGGCCATTTGAGAAAGTGATTAAAATACCAGCAATACCTGCCTAAACAGTTACAAATTCCACACTCCACATCTGCAAGGGCTTGTATTTATTACCTAGGACACGGAGCAGGCCTTGTGAGCCTGCTGACACTGAAGGGTGAGAGCAAGGATGAGGTGCCAGTGGTGTGGGGAGCTGAATGATGCCAGCCCCCCGCCTCTGCCCTGAGCTGTCCAAGCCTGGCTGAGGGCTCAGGGGGAGCTCCTCTTCCAGCCTCGCTGCTGGAAGGAGGTGAATTGCCACCTACACTTTCTGTTGAGGAGTCAGTTTGGGCATATGAATGTTTGCAGGGTTTTTTTTCCAAAAACAAGACAAATTTTAGTGCTCAGGAGTGGAAGTGCCCCAGATCACATGGAGAAAAGGAGCATGATCATCCCATGGTATTGAACAATATTCAGGCATGGGTCTCCTGAAAAAGATTCCTTTCCTGTCAAGGCTGGAGAACCTCTATAGACTCCCATGTGCTTTTGTAAACATAGTGGAAATCCAGTGTGTCTGTCATAAGGCAGGGAGGAATTATCTGAGGGAAGGCCCTTTCCCTAAGGAGAAGTGAATAGAGGTCCTGTTTCTGCTGAGGAGTATCCTTGCCACATGGATTGGATTTTATAGCAGTGTTTGGCTCTTGGGTTGGAGGCACAACTTCCCTCATGTACAAGGATCCAGCTCAGGATGGATGTGGGCAAAAGCCAAGCGGTAGAGCTGTTGTTCTTCCTGTTTGTCTCACCTGTGTTCCCATTGCCCTGCTGATTGATGGTGAATCAGCAAGGAGCTGCATATGGAATGGGAGACAGCAGCTGCTCACAGAGATTGACCATGCAAGCCCATCCTGCTGAGAAGTCATGTTTCTTTTACATGACTGCCATCTCTGTTGCTGATAACCATGCAGATTGTGGCTTTAGCAGCCCCTCAGAGACAGCTGCTTCATGAGGATGAGGAGTTCCTCAAAAGTTGCTTAAACATGAAACTACCTTGGGCTTTGTACAGTGCTTTTCTCCAGAAGTGAGTTAGCATATACTGTAAATAAAGTAAATTTATTCTTTAGTTGGAGGACACAAGCCTGGAAGGGATGGAATAAGGAGCTCAGTCCCACAGAACCAGCAACAGGGATTGGGCTTCAGCCCAAAAAAAGGGCTTCAGAACAATTATTCCACCCGCCCAACACTCAACATACATTTATACCACATTGTCTGCACTTCCATAGCAACCGTCTGTACTTCCCAGTAACTTCTTAATGGACCTCAGACTGCTAGTAGGTGTCCAAAAGTCCCAAGTCTGAAGTCACACAGGAAGAATGGAGAGGTCAGGGGCATTGGCACTGCATCCCTGTGGTTGATGGGAAGAGCTCTACTGATTCCTGTGAGTTGCAGCTCCTGACTTAGATTCCCTTTTAGTTTTCCTTCAGCTCATCCAGTCCATTCCCACAGACACTGCTGCAGCCCTGTACTGTCTGCAAGGCTGGGCAGCTCCTGCAGCCCAGGCACGGGGTGTAGGTGTGTTCCCACGGAGCAGTTCATCAGCATTTCTATAGGGACTGCAAGTCACCTGTGACTGGGATGGCAGGAGATCTTGTGTCTTAATAGCATTTGGAGGGCAGCAATATTTTCTTGGAGTGGGGCAGTAGCTGAGAGTCTTTGGAAGAGGAAATCAAATTGCCTAAAGGTACAGAGGTGGTGCCACAGAGGCAGAAGGAAAGAAAAAGAAATTTTTTTTTTTTAAATTTTCCAGGAGAAAGGCTTATCTTTATTCACTGGTATGTCTCCAGACAGTGCTGGAGACATTTACAGGCACATATATAACATTTTCATTCAGTCTGTGTTTTCCACTAACCAGAACTAGACAGTGCCTATCATTTGGGCAGTTATATACATAAAAATACATGAATTTGGATTTGTAATTTTTACATTTTAGTAAATTATATTTTTGCTTCATTTGGTGTGTCAAATCTGCTGGGGACCTCAGGCACAAGCACTGTGCTGTAAGAAGAAGAATGTTGGCAGAGGTGGCTCCCCATGGGAGCCATGGGCCCGTGGGGATCAGGTAAACCCACGCTGGAGCTTTCTCTTCTTCCTTAACCTTTGGCCATATGAGGGTTTTGGCAGGCAGCTTGCAAGGTTGGTCACCCTGGAGTAACCTCACTTCTCCAGCCTCAGGACATTCACTGCCTCTGCTGCCCAGCAGAGAGCCCAGGGCCAGCTGTCACCTGTCAGGCACAACTCCTGTACCCTTCAGTGCCCCCCAGCTCCCTGCCCGTTTGTCAGCTTGTCCCTGCTGCACGAGGCTAACGCTGCTCTGTGCAAATGTTTTGGGGCAAGTGGAAGGAAATGCAGCAGAACCTGCCCAACAACTGATCTGTCTACTAGCAAGATGCCCTCTCTGGGTCAGTGCAGTGCAATTTTATTGGCATAGGAGCCTGTCTGGCTCCTAAGTAAATTCTGTTGCCACTGCTATCTTTAAGTTAGAGCAAACTTAAATAATTCCCACTCAGCCGAAGGAATGTGACTGCCAGGCTGACTGCAGAGTGCAGTCATGTCCTTTCACCAAGAGTCACTTGCAAAAGCTGTCTTGGGAATGGCCATTATAATATTTTTCTTTTAAACTTGGGTACACCTTATCCATGTAAAGAAATATTTTTCATCAAATAAGAATTCCTGGTGCCCATGCTGCTGTTATCATTAAACAAATATTTCATTTAGGGGGTCTGGAAACAGATTTATGAGGTTTTTTTATCAAACACAACCATTACCTGTTGACAAAAGAACACAGATTGCACCATATTTTAGGGTTAAGAGAATTGGCTCTCCTATTCTAATATACTCTGCAAATTTATTGCAAGGTAATTTTTACAGTGTAGTAATATTTTCATGCCACTTTTTCTTAAATACAGATTTTGAGGTGTGGGTATTATTTACAGGCTTGGATGTATTTGTAAATTCTAATGATGTAAAAATGGCAGTCATATAAATGATGCTAGAGGAAAAATATCTACATGTAAGTTTTCACAAAACTTTCCACAAGTGCCCTCCACCCATACTACAGCAGGTAGGGGGTGAAATCCCAAGCAACATTAGCTGAAACACCTTAGGCTAACCTTGTAATCTCTTGACAATTTCCACAACATAAAAATCCAAACAAGCTCTTCACATTCTACTTTAAAAAAAGAAAGTGATATGAAGTGAGGAGCCTATCTTTCTAGATATAACCAAACTTTGCTTTCTTTTCTATACTTGTGAGTTGTTCGTATCACTTCAGGTAGGTGAGGATAGGGATTCTTTGAACACCACTTTTAATGTTATGTGAAGATTAGCAGTGATGTACAAACTTTGGAATTTCTCTTCAGGGTGTTCTTGACCTTTCATGAACCAATATTACTGAATTATTGCAATTGGTATAAATAATTATTTTTTCTTACAACAATTTAAAAATAAAATTAACGTCACAGATAATCTAAATACTACAACCCAACACCCTCTAATTAAATTTTCCAGACAATAAAACCCAAGGTAGAAATGGCAGAAATGAAAATCTTCTAGTTGACAATTGTCCCTAGGATAATTCCTAAAATAAATATTAAAAGTGGCTTGAATCTTTTTGCAAATATCCACAGCAATCCTCCTAGTGATGCTAAGTCTCTTGTAAAGGTACAAGAGGACATCCAGTAATGAATAATCCCTAAAACTGATATTTAATATCCCACTAAAGAAGCTAACATAGTTATAGTTCTCACATGCCACACCTTAATGTCCTTTTTATTTATTTTAAATCAGATAAAATAAGCCATAATAAGACTGATTTATGTGAAGTCATGATAAGAGTGTCCATTCTCATGAAAACAAAACCATTGTAAAGCCCTGGTCCCATTGACTTCAACATCTAAACCAAATTTTCACTGCCAGCCTTTGACTCCCATCTTGTGTGCCACCAGAAGAAACAGAGCAATTGTTCTCAAATACTAGCAAGCAGATGGGGTGAGCATGGAAGGTTCTAGTTTCAGAGAGGTGACATCTATTTGGATACTTTTAGGAATTAATGATAAATGAAACATAGAGCACAGTATGTTGAATTACTGTGACATAAACCCCAGAGTTTACAGAGGAACACCTGTAGAACATGCTAGCCTAATTTTGACCTCACACCATCTGACTGTAGACACTCAGTTTAACACATTCCATTCAAACCTGTTGATCCTCAAACTGACAAGTGGATTTGTTGGTGGTTACATCTCATTTGGTGGTTACTTCTGATTTTTAGCCACCCACAGAGAGGGTGACACCTTCCATGGGAGCTTTTCCATCTAAGCAAGAGCTGCCCTGATTATCACTGAGGAATGCAGGGCCTGCCTTTGAGGTCACATATCTAGGTGGTCCAGTGAGGTCCAGTGGACCCTTTTGAGGGTATGGGGTGTGGATCAAGTCCTTGAATGGTGTCATTCCTGATACTCCACTCTCAGACTGGGATCTACCCTGCTAGGTCAGCACATGTGGCAGACAACATTCTGAAGATCTTTAGGAACAGTAGCCTTTGCTCCATTGCCTGCTGAGGTGCCTGTGTGAGACTGTCAGGGCTGAAGAGGCAGATGTGATGATAGCTTTAGAGATTGTCTCTCTAAAGATCATCCTAATCCTCTGTTGCCCATTTGAAACATTTAGGTCCAAGCCCAACAGTAGAATTTTATTACCATTTCAGTTTTCAGGTTTTTGATTTTTACCTTAAACTATGGAAAACTTTTTTTTTGGTACCTTGCCAGGTTGCATCAGTAAGCCTGACACTGGTCTCCTGGTCACTGCCACAGCTGTAGATTTAGGGAACATCTCTCCCTAAGCCTTGAGAGATCTGGAGAGAAATATTATACAACCCAAAGTGTGTGATAAGCAGGATGGATACGAGAAAGAGCTTTACACTGAATAACCTCTGCATGACAAATGCTGAAGTAATGTCTGCAACATCAACCACCCACGGCCATGGTGCAGACTGTGGGCAATAAATATGTGGGAGTGCAAGCCTGCCTTTGAGGGAAGGCTCTAATCACAGGTAAAGGTGCTTTGCTTAGTGTTATCAGTGACATCTGGTGGCGACAGACAGTAAAGTAATTTCAAATCTTTTTAAAGGTTGTGTAGGAGTTTGAATGGCTCATCCCAAACGAAATATTTTTGACAAAGATGTATTTCCCAAAACGTATTTCTTTCTGACAAAACCAGATGGTGACCATGCTCCATGCCAGGAGCAAACACCAAGCAGATCTGTATATAGCATGGGATCTTTTGGTGGTGGGAAACACTGGAACCAAGGAAGCCACCAAAATATTTAGTGTGCCTGAAAAGCAGTTGATAAATCCCTGTTCTTTGTTACGGATAGCTACATAGAGCCGTGTAAGTGTTCCAGATCTCACAGCCCTTCTGAATCAATGAACATGGCAGCAATTCAGCAGCTGTGGGTGGGGGACCAGTGTCAGCTAAGGCAGGGAGAATCGTGAGTGCTGCTGGGGGTTAAGTGGTGAGTGGGCTGGCCTGAGACACCACACAGCCTCCCACAGCCCCTAAGGGGACTGCCAGGGAGAAGCTGAGCACTTGCCTAAACCATATTTCTGTGTTCCTAGTCCCTTCTTGGGCTGGACACCTTTTGTAGAGGACAGCATTTCTCAGTGATGTGGTTCTGAGCTGAAAGCAGCAGAACCAGTGCACATGGAGACACATCTTCCTTAATTTTGCACTTAACCTCATGGTGTAAATTGAAGACTTTTTTGTTTCCATACCTTCTGTGAGGGGAAGTTCCTTTCTGATTTTGGCCCAGTTTTGCATCAGAAGCTTTGTTCATACAGGAGACTTGTTTTGACAGTGGCTGGGGAGCTGCACCTCTCCTTTTCCTATTTGCATGGCCACATGTACTCCTCTTTCCTCTTGGGTGAAAAATGGAGAGGGTTGTCTCTCCAGAAAAGTACCTTCTCACTCCCTGTGTGCACCTCACTTGCTGCTCTCCTGAATTCACCTCTAAAAAGCAAAACTGCAGGACTTTACTGTGATTTTTAAACTTGACAATTCAGTAAGGTAAGCATTATCCAATAAATGAACAGTGAAATGAAACAAAACCCAAAACTCAAAACACAACTAAAATCATATATGAGACATCTGTGCATGTTGTAATGTCACATTCTCTGTAATGTGTTCTGCTCTTCTGAAAATGGTTCTTGAGAGGACATTTCACACCACAGATTTCTGAAGCCAGCCATTGAAACTTTCAAGTTTCATCTCACCTTGAAGAACAAACAGTTCTTGAAGCAGTTAACTTTGATAAGGCAAGTGCAAAAAAGGACAAAGATAGGATATCAGCTATGCTGAAAATGTGTCTATCTTTTCATAGCCTGTTGCTCCTGAGAAGCAGTGACAAAGTAAAGACCTCTAGATCTGTTAGGTTGGGAGAATGATCCTCTCTTTCAAGCCTGCCGGAAAGGTTCTTGAAATCTCAGCACACCTGTAAAAAAATGTGCTTGAATCAGATGTTTAACATTGGGATTTAGGTCTGGTTTGTGAGTGTTGTAATTTTGAACTTCTGGAAGGCATTCCTGTAGAAAAACACTTCATTAACATATTGAACTCTCAGCAACTCTCTGTGTTTCCACAGATATATTCACATATCAAATTCAATAATGTGGCCCAGCAGCCCAAGTTGGTGACATCCCCAGTCCCTTCTCATACCTGTGGAGCTGTCTGTGTGCTCTGGTGACTCCTCAGCCAAGGCACAGGCAGGGAAGGCAATGTCCCCCTCAAATATTTCCAAGCAGTTGTTTATGAGGAACTCCACCAGCACTGTCACCTGCACACAGAAAACAGCCCATTTCAGTCAAGACAGATTGAAGATTCTTTCCTCACCCTGCCTGCTATCTTTGTAGAAAGGACAGCACAGAGCAGGTGGGCTTCTGCCAAAATCCTGGCTTAAAGCCCAAGGGTGAATCCACCATGGAGGATAAGGCCTGATGCTGCAGACAAATGGATCTGCCCCAATACAGACAAAACACCATCAGCCACAGCTTTGGCCTCGCTGCCCGAGGGCCCAGGGGTGACAATGGCCACAGGTGCCCCTTGCCCTCCGCATGCAAAGTCTGCAGGAGCTGTGCTGTGACTTTTGGGGCTGCAGGGCAGCTGCTGCTTTTGCTCAGCACCCCCAAGGCCCAGGGGTGCTGTTCTGCTCAGCTGCTGCAATGGCAGTGGGATGGATCCCTGTGGATGGCTCTCAATTGCCCCAAGGGAGCGGCCGCTCAGTGAGTTCAGCGCACCTTGTCATTCATCTCCTTCTGCACTTCCAGCGGGAGCGTGCTCTCCGTGCCTGGGCTCAGCATATTTGGGCCAATGCAGATGGCCAGGTTGCTGGAGTCCATCCTGTTGGTCTCAGCATTTTGGCTGATGTGGTGGAGCAGAGAGAGCAAGAGCTTGAGCAAGACGAGGTTTGGCCTCGGCAGCTTGTCAGCCACCCTGCGTGAGCACAAACAAAATGTCACATTAGCTGATGGTGCAGTGGCCTCTGCTTCTTGATTTGAGCAAGTCTCAATTAAACTTGAGCAACACCACTTCCTCCAGAAAGGGGCATGTGTGTGCTCTCTGTATCTTTCAGAAATCCCCATCTGCAGCTGAGTGTGGGGTTAATTATGAGACCTTGAATTACAAGGTCTTGACTGAAGGGCAGCATCGCAGAAGCCCATGTCCTGGAATGGACAGAATGATGCCAAGAGATGTCACCGGAGGCTTCCCTACACCCGTGCTTGTGCTGTGGGGCTTTCAAAGCACTCCCAGTCAGCCCCCACACCTACTGTTCCTGAAGAGCAAAACATGGTGGTTGTCTCCATGTGCCCAACCTCACCCCCAGCAGATGTAGAGGCTCTGTGTCAGTGCCTGTCCCACAGCACTGTGACTGTATTAGCTGAGGCACTGTAGCCTCTGCCCTGTTCCTCTGCAATTCTTTTTTATGGCAGCCACCAGCAGGGTCTGCCCTGGACAAAATGGAGGGCGAGGGTGTTTTCCCATCCTCACCAGTTAGAGGCTCCTGAGAGTGTTACAAAGTATTCAGAGACACATAGATCAAGCAGAACACTGTGAGCCAAAAATTCATGAAGCCAGGGGACAGGAACATGAGAGGGATAGGGATATCCTCTTCAGAAAGCCCATGTGCTGCCACCACTAAGTCCAAAATCAAAAAAGTCATTCAGACCTTCAAGAGGTTTTAGAAAAAGAGACTGTGATGATGTGATCCATCACCCCAGAGCTGAGGACACACAGAAATGCAGGTAGGTGGTTGGATGTAGGTCTTGGCTTACAGAGGGACTGCTGCTCCCCAGCACATGGGTCTGGCACACAGTCCTGACTGCATATGGGACTGCATAGCCAGGCACGGGTGCTGTAGGGTGCCTGGCTGCTGTAGAAATTGTCATCTGCAGGTTCTTTTGAGCATTGAGGAAAATTGCACTCCTGAATATGTCAGCCGGAAGGAAACAGTTTGGACTTTGTGTTTGATAAGAAGTCTGCCTCCTCTGTGGATTTGATAAGAAGCCTTTCACTTTCTCACAGGGCTTCTCCTCCAGTTTGGCTCTGCACTCATCATCGCACGGGGGAGGCCACGGGGGTTTCCAGTTCCTGTTCCGTGCTCGGAGCAGCAGCATCATCCCTTGGGTGAGAGAGCGTGTGCGCGGGGGAGCTGAGAGAGGCCAGAGGGATCGGGCGCTGCAGGCACTAGAGGGCAGGACAGCCCGCGGCAATGCGGATGGAGAAACGGGTGCGAAGACATTAAGGATGTCACCTATTGCGCACTGCACACCTGCACTGGTGACAGCCGTCTGAACTTCCCTCCTTTGCTGAACCCCAATGGTGTCGACCCTTTGGAAAATCTGATCATACGTGATCATACGTGAGGAACCAAAATGTAGGATCACCCTACACTGTCCACAGTATAAGCACAGACTCAGAACAGTTAGGGTTGAAGGGACCTTTAAAGATCATCTAGTCCTATGCCTCTGACAAGTCCACATGTCCTCTACTCAATCCCACAGTTGTGGGTTTCAGGGCTTTTTAACTGCAGCTGCCGAATGTTTCCACACCACGCCTCAGCTTTCAAAAAGTTCAGCAGGGCTGTTTCAGTCTGTCCTTTGAGATTGGAGGAAAAAACACATTATCCTGCATATATTCAAGCATCTTTTTGGATGTCCCAGTAAGTATCCCTTGTCACCTTCTTGCCAGAATTTGGTGGTTTAGCCTTCTGCCACCATTATAAGGTGACTCAGCTGAAGGTGGGAGGAATTGTGTGCCATAGCTCCAGCACACTTTGTGAGAGTGAAGCAGAGGCTTCAGTACACAGATTGGCAGGGTGCTGAATTTCTGGTTTTTTGTTTGTGGTTGTCACAGAAATCTTCCTGCAATACTCATGAAGAAAAAGGATGTGGCTAAATTAAACCACTGAAAACCAGAAGTTGTTCTCGGGAGCAAATCTTTCAAAAAGTTTGTATCCCACATGGTCTGCAAAATAAAATGGGGGAAATTTTCAGAAGAGCTCAAGCTCCTGGGAGCTTTGAAAAATGTGTCCAGGAACATTGTCCATGTGGAAATCTAATCCCTGAGTCCAGTGGAAATGACAGGACACCCCCTTCTTTCTACTGCTTAACTTCTGAAATCAAACACACAGACTCAAACCCCAATTACATCTAGAGCCCACTGTATAAAATCAAATTAAACACTCAACAGCCACCTGAAAAATGCATGCTGTACCTCAAAAAGCACAGATTATCAGGGGCTTGTTACCAAACCCTGTGCAGGGATCTTCCTTGTTCTGTTGGCACACTGCATTAAACTCATTTAGTCTGCAGTCCCAGAGCTGCCACTGGTGATTCATTTCCTCCAGTATCTCTGGCTGCTTTCCCAAGAGCAGAGCTCCCAGCACAGAGCCTTGACACTGCTCCTACCCCAGTCCCCAGCTAAGTAGCTGCCTGCATTAAACACCAACATTTTCTCCTCATGGCAACCTGGAGGGAGAGCTCAGCTAGCATTATGCAATGCACTTGTAGCAGTGTTTCCAGAAGGAATGCATTCCTGCTATCTCACTGCTCAGGATTCACCAGCAACTCCTCTGGTGCTCCTTGGCCTCAAGGGACAAATTCTGCCTCATCCCATGCTGCCTGATGCCAGATTCCTCCAGACCGTGAGACTGCTTTTGCAAGCAGCTCTTGCCAGTCAGGGCTGGAAATATGAAAAGGATGCAGATGTGCCTCTTTTCCAGTGCAGATGTGCCTCTTTTTCTTCAAGATACAGCTCCTGAGCAGTGTTGCAGGACATCCTGACTATATGCAGATCCAAATCATTTGCAGTGCCTGATCTATGTGCAGCAGTCCTGGGTATGATCCATGACACACCTCCACCTAGTTAGCTGACCTGAACAGGAAAGTCCATCTGGAGATGACATGGACTTGGACATAAACACCAGAAGAGTCCTTCAAGAGCAACTGGAGAGCTGAGCAAACCAAGCCAGGCACAGAGGTTGCCTCACCCACACTACAGGGTGCCAGCCACCAGCTCTGCAGGGAACATTTCCCCAGGGGTAAAGTGTTCATGTGGCCCCATGCAAGAGTCAGGTACTCTCCATGCTAAATCTGCTAAATCTCCTTCCAGCAGAGACCTTCTGGGCTGCAGATGTACACCCCTGCCCCAGCACACACATGAAGTAAGATACTCCTTCACTGCATGGTCCCTGCTAAGGGCTCAGCAGATCACACTTCCCAGTCCTCTGATCCAATCCACAGAGCAAACAGCACACAAAGCAGAGGCTGCACCTCTCTTTTAATAGAAGCTCAGGGAAAGCAGGATTATGGTGTTTGTCTTCCCAAGCTACCATTACACGAGCTGAGGCTCTCCTTCCCAGGGTGTAGTTGGACATCTGCCTGCTGATGGGAAGCAGGGAATTAATTCCTCTTTCTGCTTTGGTTGCATGCACAGATTTTGCTTCTTTTATTAAACTGTCTTTGACCCTTGAGGTGTTTTTAACCTTATTTTCTCCCCCTGTCCAGTTGAGGAGGGGGACTGGGAAAGCATCCAGGTGGATGTCTGGGAACCAGCCAAGATCAGCCCACCAGTCCTTTTCCTTGGGCACGAGATAAAGCCAGTTTTGATCCGGTTGTACTGTAGCTGCCGTAGCTGATAATTGGCAGGCTTCTGCATGGCTCGCAGGGCTCGCTTGACTTACAGTGTAACAGAGCCTCGGGCTCAGCAGTGGCTGCTTTCAGCTCCTCTTGCTGCAGTGCTTATCTCTGTGTTTCACCATGCCTGGAAGCATTCTGATAAATGCAGCAGCCCTGCATTGGCACGGGCACTGCTCCTGTGCCAGGAGGGCTGTCCTGTGGAGAGCTGAGGGATTGCACCTCTGTCTTCCCCTCCGGGACTGATGTGCCTGCCTTCCTCTCCAGAGCTCCTCACCACATTCTTATCTAAGCTGCTTGACTAATGTCATCTTCTTGTCATTTGCATAGAAACTACTTTTGGTCTGGTGTTATGGGGAACTAGTTTGCCAGTGAGGTGACAAGCTCTGATCCCTGGGTGCCTGCATGGTGTGTGGGAGAACTTGGTGAGTGCCTGGTGGGGTTATCACATAGCCTGTGATCTTGCACCTCTACAGGCATGTTGAACTGGCACTTGATGGAAGGGTGCCTTGCCTGCTCCAGTGAAATCCAGCAGATCTTGGCACTACACTGGGGCTTTCCTTGTGCTTCTTGAGCCTCCCTTCAGCACCATCAGAAGAACGTGGTCGAGACAGGGATCTAAACCACATGTGGCAACACTTAGCAGTCAAAAAGAATCACTACATGCAGAGGTCAATGGGTCCATACCAGCAATTAGTTCAGGAGCAGGAGGAGGAAGGATCTGATCAGGCAGCTGGTCCTTCAGCAAGAGAAAAAGAGGAGGAAGTGAGAGAAATGACCAGCCCCAAAACTTGGGCAGACTTCAAAATATGTTGAAACATTACAGCCACCAGTCTGGCAAGCAGATTGCTGCCAGTAGCACTGAAGAGGGCATCCAGTATGTGAGACTACTAGCAGTGCTGGAAAGTCCCTACGGTGACCTGGATGACAACCACGTCTCCAAAGATGCAGATGGCCACTGTACATGAGCAGGTGCAGAAGCGTTGTCTGAAATTCACCAGCATTATATACCATCTGCCTGGAGACAATGGACTGACCAAGTCTGAATATTTGAGCTGTGGAGAGAGCATCCCACTAACTCTGACTTTTGCAGGAAACCTGTCTTTCTCCCTGCCCCCACAGGTCAGGGCCTTGGCCATCAGGGGCACCCAGACACACGCTGTGTGCCACTCTGGTTCCTCCTGAACGACCTCACGAGGAAGTGGGATGGTGACCCTCCTCTGAGTTAGGAGCCCATGTACGCAGATTGGCTGGGAAGAGAGATGATAAGGAGGGCCATGCGCGGCTGCTGTCAGTTCAGCTGCTGTTGAGATGGTGGAAGGCAGCCAGCAGTCTCCCTGGTATAGAAGAGGATTAAGAGTGCCTCTCTTGATTTTGGTGAAGGGACTTTTGGTCTGACACTGCAAGGGACTCCAGCCTAGAATAGAGGGTCACTGCCTTTGATCAGAAGGAGAGGGGTGACCAGCTTTACTGGGCTGTGTGAATTTTATGGCTTGGCACACTGGATCCACAGAAGTCTAAAGTATTACTAGACACTGGTACACAGCATACCCTAACTCCATTTTGGCATGTCAGAGAAGAACCCATCTGGATCTCTCGATTGACAGGGAGATCCCAAAAGCTGTACTGGGGGCTGAGGTAAGCTTTACAGAAGACAAATGGCAAAAGTACACTGTTGTGACCAGCTCAGAAGCCCTGTGTATCCTTGGCATAGACTGTCTCAGAAGAGGGTACTTCAATGACCCAAAAAGGCAGTGATGGGCTTTTGATGCAGTTACTATCGATTCAGAGAAGCTGAAACATCTGCTTGCCTTGCCCAGCCTCCTGGAGGATCCTTGTGTCATGGGATTGCTGCATGTCAAAGAACAGCAGGCGGCCATGGCTGCCACGATGGCACACCCTTGGCAATATGCATCACCCAAGGCTCCCAGGCTGCCTTCCATGATTCACCAGCTCCAGAGCCAAGAACTGATCAGGAAGACTCACAAGGTTTTCTTTTAAATCTGCTTTTGTCCCCCTGCCCTGCTCAGGAGGGAAAATGAGAAAGCATCTGGGTGGGCATCTGGCAGCCAGCAAAAGTTAACCCACCACACTCCTGTGCACATACAGACTCACAGGCTGGCACATATGCTCATGTACCTGAACGTACATATGCTCTCCTCTGAGCTGATTCCCTTAGTGACAGCAGGCAGAGGTGACTCAGCTTCAGATGGTGCAAATAAGTGTGAAAGAAACTTCAGGTTGGAGAATTTGCATAAATTCTTTGAAATAATTAATATTGTTAATAAAACCACCACCAACAACAATAACAATAAGACCACTAACAACAATAATATTGCTGCTGTATTGCATAAAGCTTCCAGGAGGGAGAAAAAGCCGTCTTGAGCAAATGTCAGTGAATTGCCATCCCAATCCTAAGGAAAACCCTGGAGCTGGCACAGGTCCTGCACTGTTCAGGTGGTCGGAGCAGTGCTGTTGGGGACACCTGAGGGGAACTGTCAGCACAAGCGATGGCAGCAGAGCCTGGGTCTCAGTACATACAAGACGTGGCAGATGGAGTGCAAAAGCAAACGGGCTGGCGAGCAGCAGGCCCTTTAGTAATGAAGCGTCACAGGAGCTCGAAGACTCCTCTCTGATTTTACTGGGCTGCGTTCCAGAATGCATCTTCACCTTTTTTTTTTCCTAAAGTATTCGCAAATGAAAACCTGCTAAGCTCTTGGATAAGTGTCTCTTTAACTTCTTGGTCTCTTTTGAATTACAAATAGCAGTTTTTTGTTATCTTAATTGGTGAGTGCCTGTTTTAATTAGGCATCCCGGTTAATCTTGATCTGCTAAAACATATGAGGCTTTGTGCAGATCAAAATGGTTTCTTTTTTTAGCATAAGCATCAAAAGAAATATGAATTGTAAGAAATAAGATGACCATGTTTGCATTTCTGATTTCTACCACTGTAGTCTTCAGCTGTCACGTTTAAATTAGCCAATATTTTACATAAGGTCCTGCCCAAGATTTTGTGTGAGCTTAGAAAGATTTTCTTCCCTTTGCAGCAATACAGAAAACATTTCTGATCAAAACAGCAAAGCAATGGTCTTTCTCATTTCTCTGGAGGTCTCTTATTTGTCCAGTTTGAGCTAAAGTAAAATAACAAACATTTGTAAATGCAGAAATCAATCACTGCTGATCATGCTGTCCGGGAACATATTGCAACTTCCTGAAAATCTGGCCTGCATTCATGTCCTGGAGGGCTTAACTGAGCCTTCACAATAGTTGCAGTGATGATGCCAAATCTCATGTAACTTCCCTGTTGATTTTTTGCAGCCTGCCAGAGAATGTCACAGAGCGGACCCAGCAGCTTGAAATGAGGTTTTGTTAATATTTGGTACGAGTGATGTTCTCAGTAATAAAGCTGAAAAAATACAAGAGGAAAAAACCCAAACAAACCCTCCAGAAATCCCTGAATCACACAGAGCCAGGAAAGGGAGGAAAATGCTGGCAGAACTTGGTGGCTGATTGGCAGCAGCTGGCTGTACACAAGCAGAGGCAGAGCTGCTGTCATTCGAAGGAACTTAGTACAGGTATCTGTATCTACCTGTCCTATCAAGGGGTCTGAGTAGTTTTGAAAGGTGCTGTTTTTTTGCTGTTTTGTTTGGGGTTTTTTTCTTTCCTAAGGAGTGCCTTGTGGGCACTCAGGGACATGATAATTCATCCCTCCGCCTCCTCAAGGACAAACTGGAGCTCTTATTAACCAGCCCAGATTTGACAGGATATTTGTCCTACTCATGGGAAAGGGCAGTTCCTATGATTTTTTTTCCTAGTGAAAATACCATAATCCAGACTGCAGGAGCAAGTGTCCCATCTGGAGACAATTCATCATTACTTGAAACAAATCCTGCAAATTTAGCTGCCAAGCAGCACAACTCAGTGAGAACAGGTCACTTGTAAAATACGATGGTTAAGTACAGGCAAATCTGCAGAAGAAATAATCCACTTTGAAGTGATAAAGCTTCCCAGCACTTGGGTCACTTAGATTTCAAGAAGAATAAGGAGAACACTGGGTAGTAGAAAGCCAATCTCAGTTTCTTAAGAGCTTTGTGCCATTCGTCACAGAATTAAAAGGGTGATTCCCCAGACCTGTGACCAGGACAATGAGAATGTCCTAAGACCTAAGTGGACACTAGTACGGATGATGAGAGCATTCCAGAGTCTTTACATCCAAGTCAGTGGTGACACAGACCCCTGTACCTTATGCCACTTGGTCCCATCCCTCATTCCTTCATTCCTGATGGACGCAAATTTCGTCCGCAAGTTGCCCAGCCCTCGTGGTGCTCGCTACGTCTGACGCTCTTGCGGTGTTACATTCATACCTGCCACGCTGCCTAAGGAATAACCCAGGCAGGGAGGGCTTGGCTGTGAAAGGTTGGCTGTGAAGAACCCGTGAAGGGTTTTCTCTTTGTAAGTCACTTTTCACTTCATTTCTCCCTGCGCCCATTGACTTTTGCCTCCCCTTTTCCGGCAAGCCCTGCCCGCGGCCCGTTCGGCATCCCGGCGGACCCCCGGGGTTTGCCGCGGGAGGGAGCGGCTCCTCCCTCGGCGGGGAGGGCCGGGGGCGGCCGGCGCCGGGGTCTCCGCTCACTCGCTCCGGCTCCGCGCCCGAGGCGGACCCGGCCCCGGAGCCGGCGCTGCTCCGGCCGCCTCCCGGCGCGATGCCGGGGCCGCGGGCAGGCGGCGGCAGCGGGGTCCCCGCGCCCGAGGCGGTGAGTGCGGGGCGCGGCGCGGGGGGCGCGGAGCGGGCAGGGCCGGGGCAGCCGCGGGTGTGAGGGGATGCGGCTGCGCTTGTCGCGGGTGACCTGGGCATAGAGATAGCTAGAAATCTGAGCCTGGTCCTGAATCTGGTGACAAGCAAACCCCAAGACTTCCCGCGCACTGGAGATGGGCTCGCAGGGCACTGGGCCGGTGCCGGACTGCTGGGCTCAGAGGGGTTCGTGGTCCCTGCCCCGCAGGGCAGAGCTCTCCTCATCCCGAGAAAGGGGTCACGGGAGCCGGCTGGAGTCAGGGTCAGATGAGCGGAGGTCAGGTCGACGTGCAATTCCTCCCTTCTTGCCAGAAATGGAATTTAAAGAGAGTGCTTGACGATATCACTGCACTGTCAAACTGCTCTGGCACCGTGCTAGGGCAGTAGATTCTTGAAGAACGGAACAAACAAAATAAACATTCACTCAGCCACGAGTAAATGGACGTCGGTTAAAATAAAGCTGGCTGGTTTCTTGGCTATATCTATGTGAGGAGAAGAGTTTAAGATTTTTTTTTTCTGTTGTTGTTGTTGTTGTTTTTCTTCTTTTTCTGGAAAGGTTTAACATCGTTGTAAGAAACATGTTTCACTTTAGTTCATGCTGTGAACGCTGTCCCATAGCACCTGGTAGTGTGGTGTAAGTCCAGGACCAAAGCCTGGTCCCCGGGGGGGTCTCAGCTGCAGCGAACGCTGCTGTCAGCAGGGAGAGAGGCCCCGGCCACCAGCCCATCGATTGCGAGGCCAGAAGGGAACGTTGCATCATTTAGTCTGACCTCAGACAGGAGCGAGGTGCTGGCTGGAAAACAAAAAAGAATTTTGCCGAGGTCTGAATCTCCGCATTGAAAAGTGCCATTTTTTCATGACATTGTCAGCTCTGACATATAGACTTTTCTGCAAAAAATGAGGGGCTCTCTGCATGGTTTCCCTTACACAGAGATGTGTGGATCTTAAGTGGTAGCTTCAGTGCTTCCAAATATAAAAGTTTGTCATTTTACATGACAACTGATCTGGTTTTCCATTGTTCCTCCTGCTCTTCAGAATAAGGGCCGCTAGCAGAAATAGGCTTTTTGTCCAATAAGAAAGAGTTTATATTAAAAAAATAAAGCAAAACAAAAATGAGTGAAGAGGAAAAAAAAAAGAAACAAATAATAGTTACATTTTCTTCAAAGTTGTCTGTAGAAACATTTTAAAAAGAAGAAAGTTTCAGATATGCGTATTTTCCTCTCTCTTCTTCCCATTTCTCTCTTTTTGACCATTCTTTATTCTTCTGTTTCTGGTGAGACAGTAGACAAGAAATAAAAAGAAAAGAGTAGGTGATTGTTTAGCAGAGAATGTTGGGATGTTGGTGGCGCCAAGATCAATTTTTACTTAACTTTATTAAAAAGTAACCTTTCAATATACATTGTAAAACATTGCTATTTTCTTTGGACATAACACAGCCCCAATAATTGCACTTACAGCATGGGCACAGATCCATTTTGCTGCACTTTGACACTTCACTTTGGGTTTTTTGGATCTATTTTGCTTAAGCCTGATGGTGTTTCAGAATAACAGTGGGCTCTGAAAATGGAATAAGACAGTAGCAAAAAAGGCTCTTCACCTTACCTCCCACTTTTTTTGATATTAACAACATCCACAAATCCCTTGCAATGGCACAGGAATGGAGCATCACAAGGAGGGCCAGGCTGTGCTGGGACATGATCCCAAGGGGCAAGGAGGGTGACTCGCTTCCCCAGCCCTGTGCATCCATCAGCCTGGTGCACCATCTGCCACAGACCTGTGGGTCCTCCTGGGAGCTTGAGAAATGTGTATCTGCTGCCGATAGTCATGGATTGCATGCTGTGGCAGGAAAAGGGACGGCAGGGTTTGCGGTTAATGAGGTCCAGTGCAAAGCTGCTTCCCGCAGTAATTTATTATCTTGGAAGGCAGGGGTGTGATGCCAGACAAATAACTGGCCCCGTGGGAGGTCAGGACACCAGGAAGGCAGGATCAGGAGGGTGGGAAGATGAGGGGGAGGAACAAGGTCCCAGAACCACAGCCGCTGTCTCCAGCAGCAGTGCCCAGCAGAACTTGTGGGGGGGATTTGTCACAGCTGGGTCTTGGAGAGCCTTCAGCAAGGCCCCTGCGGAGACTCTAAATCACACTGATTGCACAGTCAATAAAGGAAATCTCATCAGCCCCCATAACCAGGCTGTCAGCTTTTAAACCTATTTAGACAAAAATCTGTTTATTGCTGTGTTGTTAGAAGCACAGAGTAACTGCACTGATTCGAGTGATGATAGTGGCACAAAGTAGCTTTGGAAAAGAGTTTTACTGTACACCAAATCAAGGCAAATTCCAGTCTGGTTTATTCTGTGTAAGACTGGACCCGCACATGGGATGGTTAGTTTAAATTGGGTGCTGCTGCTTATTTCAGAGGGACCACTCTGCCCACACTGATACAAAAAAGACCAGAAATCCTCCTCTTGCATGTGTTTGTAAGTTCCTTCCCAGCCAGCTTGACTGAGCCAAACAAATTCCTAAGGCCACATCCACAGGGAAGCTCTCATGGGTACTGCTGCGGGCAGTGAGGTGGCAGAGCATCCAACAGATCCCAGGGGTTACACAGGTGCCCTGGTCCATGAAGGACAAAGGAGCCAGAAAATGCCACCCCTCTGTGTGCCACTGGGAAATACTCACAGAGGGCTGCTCATTTGAAATGTCAGCTAGTGGGACTGGCTGCAGAAATGGCCAGTGCATGCACCATTCAGGGTTTGTCTTCACACAGATTAAGAAGCACATGAGAGTGCTGCCTGGCACTGCAGCATAATTATCTAAAATCTGTATAAATTATAATATCACACATAAACTATTAAAGCTAGCCCTGAATCCTCTTTGGCCCATGACAAATAGCACTGACATGCTCAACCCCTGCCCTCTTCAAGGCAGCAGCATCCAGGGATGTTCCCAGTGGGAGCAGAGCCCTGCCTAAAGATGAGCAGCACTGGCTCACACAAACACATCCTGAGCCTTGAAACCAGGAGCATCTGCAGGTGGTTTGGTTTGGCAGTGCAGCAAAACCAATGTCTTGAAGAGTGTTTGGATAGCATCCCCACACCTCTTGTCACCTCCTTGCTAGTGACCTCAGGTGAGAGACAAAATTGGGAAAAGGTCACGGAAAAAACTCATTTAAAGTACTTTTTGCCCTCAGGAGCCCTTTTTCCTCCCCTTTTTGGCAGCCTGATCTGCTGGGGTGGTCACAACTGCCCCTGCCTCAGCCTCCTCTGCATGTGCATGTATATGACATGACTGGGGAGAGTCCCTGGGAATTTCATTGTGTTCCCTGTTAAAACTTGGTCAAGGAAACACAGGTTTACCTGCCACCACACCTCCTGGAAATCATCTGGGCTGTCCTTTCTTCTGCTTTTGGTGTCTTGTGGGCTTTGGTTTAGGTGATCACTTCAAGTGAACTGGTGTTCATGTTCAATCTTCCTGCTATTGATGGATTCTTTCAGGAGAAGAAGGACAGGAGTTTGCTGTTTTCACAAGGACTCTCACCTATTGTGGTAGAAGAGGGTAAAGAGCCTTTTTGTTTTTCCTTAAGGACTGTAGAAGCATGTTAGTAGATGTCAGGGCATTTCTGAAAGTCATGAAGATAGAGTAATCCAAGGTTTTAGAAATGGCTTTGGTTTTCAGCTAGCACTGGCTGTTTCTTGCTGAAGAAGCTGGCCACCCAAAAATCTTTTCAGATGGCAAAATCATGTCCCATGTGTCATAAACACACTTTGAAAGGCTTTCTGAATGAGTGAAGACAAGCAATGCATTTGTGCCTATAAACCAGTAGGATGTGGTTAGCTTATCTAAGGAAGGATGACTGAACTCTGGATTTTCAGGGTTTTTGGTGGAGTGCTTTGAGATAATAAAGGAGATTTGATTTCTGTGTCAGTTGCAAAAAGGAAATAATTTGGTGCAAGGGTTGTTGAGCACCCTCAGTAATCTATATCCCACTACAATGTGCAGAGCACTGGGATACTTTTCAGACTTTCCCTGCTGTTTTTCTGGTTATGGTTGAGTCTTCAGGCAGATCTCCTTGTGGGTGTCTGGAATGAAGCCCTTGCCTGGGGTGAAGCCCTTGCATGGTGCGTGTAGGTAATTTTCTGGAGCAAATGGCTCTCAGTGAGTACTCCTGAAATTCTGCCACCTGCAGATGACATCCTTGCATTATTTACTATGTGCCTCAGAATGAGAACAGGTCACAGCCAGGAGTAAGAAGGGCTGGAGTTAAACTTGTGGCAGAAACTGTGATATCCTCTGTTAAGCAAAACAAGATTTCTGTTAAGTGGAGGAAAACCCCTGAAGAGAGAAAGTATGATGTAATTGATAATGAATACTGACATAACTGTATTCAAATTCTCCCAGATCTTGGAACACAGGGCAAAGTTAATTTGTCCTCTCTGCACCTGCTGCAGTGTTAAGTAAAAATATTGGATTTTCCCACCAAAGTAGCAGCAAAACTGGGGAATAAAGTTGTTCTTCATGACATGACATTACCTTGTTCAATAAATCAAATAATAAGTCCCTTGTATTTGGAATGAGAGGAGGAAATTAGGTGTGATATTTACACTTGTGTCAAAGAGTGCATGTGTATACATACATTACTTGAAATACACAGTTTATTTAATCTTGTCCATATGCATTTAGTAGATGAAAATTGTGGTAACTCTAGAATAGAGTTAACATAAGAATAGCAGTAACAGAAATAATTTGCTTTACACTGATTTGGGGAGAGGACAGTACAGAGCTTGTTCCTTGCTGTCCTGTGACACATCAATCCTGCACCCTGAGCATCCTGCTGCCCCCAGCTGTAACCCCCATGCCCACTCTGGGTGGGTGCCAGCAGGGTTGCCATTCCCTGTCTGCTCTACACAGACAGTGCCTTTTGGCTGGTCCTAGGTGGGCTCAGAAGAGAGTCCTGGCCGACCTCTCGGATGTTGCACCAGATTAAGAAACTGGTGTCTGCCCTCTCAAGGGCATCTTGTTTGGAGTCTGCACTGAGCAGTCCTTGTGGATTTAAGTGGAGGCAGGATGACAGACAGCACTGATGGTGTTATAAGCTGGTGTGGTCAGAGCTCAGGATACAAGGGAATAAGCTGGGGAGAAAATGGGCCTCTGCCTGAGTCAGGATTCATCCTCGCTTCCCCTGGAGGGTGCAGCTATTTCCACTGCTCTATCACTAGGCTGGTATTTTATCCTGATACTGCAAAACCTATGATGAATAGACCATGCCTTCCATGAACATGGTATTTCAACTGGAGCTAGAGGACTTCCCCCAGCCAGAGTCCCAGCGGGCTCAAACATGAAGACAACATGCTACAACATCTTAGGATGATCTTAGAAGGATAACCTTTCTCCAAAACACATTTTACTCCATGAGCTCAGCAGTGACTGCTGTGAGAGTAACACAGGCTTTGTCATGTACTGACCTTTTGTTGAGCAGCACCTGCAGAAGAACTTCTGGTAAGGATGAGTCAATACCTAGAAAAGACTTGCTGCTTTGAAAACAGACAAAATTAGCAATTTCAAAGTTCATTTCTTTGAGTTCAGATTGCATATATTTAGGTATTTGTCAAAGGTAGGCACCAACAAGGGCCATGATAGTACAGGCATGGGAACGAGCATTGCCTTCAGAAACCAGCTCCCCTGCAGGCATGAAGCAGTGTCACCTACTCCTATCACACAAGGTCTCACATACACTGGGATAAATATACCAGTGTCAAACTGGTATAAACCAGGAGAAAATATACAAATCTCTCCTGTCTTTCACTGTTGCCAGGAGGAAGTTGTTTTCTAGTATCCCAGTGCAGTGCTGCTGCAGCTTCATGGCCATGCATGCTGGCACTTTTCCCTGCAGCCAGAGCAAGGTGACTTCTCCTGCTGCTGCTTTACTTTTTTCTGCTGATGATAACAGGGAACATCACCCATCTCCTCTGGGAAACTGCAATTGCTTGGCTTACATAGGCCATGGCACTATGGGGTGGCCTCAGTTAGCTGGGCTCCCTGTCACCCTTCTCAGGGTCTCAGACACCTTCAGGGAGCACATGGTACCTCCAGCTCTGCTCCATGTGGTGCAGGTGCCTGCCCTTTGTGCTGGGCTGGTTTGCACTGAGACTTGGTGAGACTGTTGTAGAGGAGATCTGCAGACACCACCAGCAAGGCTTGTTTGCCATTTGTATACTGCATGGGGTGGTATGCTGCTAACATACTTTCAGGAGTAAAAATTGAGAGCTAGAGGTTAAACCTGGTGAAATTCTCATGAATTTGAAACAAAGTTCAATAAAAAGCAGATGGTGTTTTTAATCATTCCTTTTCCACTCAGTTAATAAGGCCAAATGTTCAGAAAGTTCTCTGTAAATATATCACCCTGCTTTCCAAGTATCTCAAAAAAATTCTGTAACTACAACTTTAATATGACAGGCATCCTCCCAAAAGGGCAGTAACCTGCTCTTTATTGGCCTCATGTCAACACTTGGCAGCAAGGAGCCATTTCTTGCCTCTGATGTTCCTCTGTTGTGTCACTTGTTCCTAAAATAGCCTCTTTCCTTAGCACTCATACTTGTGTTCAGATGGCAGGCAGCCACACAGAACCTGCTGTCCTGAAGCACAGATTTTAGATTTTCAAGAGGCCAGGAGCTTCCCTGTGGATTTGGAGGCGGCAGCTTACCCACCTCTAATTCAAACCAGCTTGGTTGCCTCTGCATGCTGGGCTCACCAAGTGCAGCCTCCTCTCACCCTGCATTACAGAGTGTGGAGGTCTCTATCCACCCCTTTTGGTCCAAGGGCCTTTTACAGTCAGGACAGAGAAGTGGGCACTTCTGGGAAAGGACATGGCTCCTGTTCTCCCAAACCTGCTGCAGAAGTGGGGAGGGAAGAACGGTGCCCTGCAAGTGTCCATGTCTCCCCACTCCCTGTAAAAGGAGCTCAGGTTAAGCAGCCCCTGTGCCGACACTGGTGCCGAGGTTGCCCCAAGTGGGGCAGACACCTGCTGGGGTGCCTCAGCTGGTGGCCCCAGGGCTTTGTCCCCAGTGCTGTGGCTGTGCACCAGCCTTGGCCAGTACCCCAGAGCTGAGCTGGCCCTGTGTGACAGCAGCTGTGGGGCTGGACCCTTCACACTCGAGGGGAAATTTGGCAACATCCAGGAGTTAAGAGCACAAACACATATTCTCCTCCCATACACACTTTGCAGCAATGACTCCTATAAATGCTCAAATCCCTCACCTTTGTGGGAGCTGTGCTGTAGGATGGACATTGATAACAAACTTATTTTTGTTTTCAGCCCCTCAAGACTGTCCCTTCCCGCCGGTGTTCAGCACCATCGCTCTTATTCAGCAAAGGTTTGAGCAAGCCATGGCTACCTTCAGCCAGGTACGTACAATGAGTGGCTGCACAGGTGTTTGATGCCCAGGAGCAAGGTGATACACCTTGGCTTGCCCATGCATGTGTCATGGGGCTCTGCTGTCAGTGTCCTGCACTAGAGGGCCCCCGGCGAGTGGCAGGTGTGGGAGCGTACCTGTGGTGCCTGGGTGGCTGAGCTGGCAGAGTTGTGGCTCCAGCAGTGAGGGCTGCTGGTGTAGATGGGATGGATGGGAGAGGTGCTGGGAACTGCACTTGCTGGCATTGCATCCAGCTGCTCTTCTTGACCTCCCACCAGGCCTGTGCAAGCCCAGCAGGAGATAAGCCTCTTCCCTCCATCTCTCCCACCCCATGCCAAGGGTTGCCAATGCTGGCTCCTTGTTCATATTGCTATCACTAGTTTCTGCTAGTGCTGTTGAGAAGTCCCCATTGGCAGTTTCTCATTGGTGCACACTGATTCTTTGTTTTCCTCGTTTTTCTTTCTTTTGGATAGCAAAGCCTTCAAAACAGGCAGAAGAGTTGGTTGTGATGGCATTTATTGCCTCATTTCACTACAGGTCACAACTTACCTCCACAAATCAATGAGTGATGGTAGTGGCAGTGCCTTCTTCCTTGGTTAAACTATTTCCAATGAGCAGAACACTGTTATTTGAACTGCAGCTATTTCACTTCAGTGCCCTGGTTTCCCCTCGAATAAACCCAGTGCAGTCAGTCAAACAACTCTGCTAACTGGGCATGGTGATGTTGCAAGTGGGCTCATTATGTGTTACAAAAAAATCTTCCAGGGGAAAGGCAGAAAGGGTGCCAATATCTTGGGGTTTCATTTTTCAAAAATTCAAGGCCTTGAGCATTCCTTGCATGGGGAAGGGACAAGGTGTGCTGTGTGAGCTCTTATTAATTATTTAGCAGTTATGTCACTCTTCAGAGAGAGCACATTTTTTTGCATTCATTTCTTGACATGAACATCAGGACCTGTCAGACTGTGAGAATGGCTGAGTTTAACACATTTTTCTTTTGCTGGAAACATTCCTGATTGAAGTCTGTGAAGTGGCTCTGTGTGACACCTCCTGGCTTGCCATATGGCTCCATCTCAGAGCCCATCCTACAGCCCAGGAGGACCGGAGGAACTCAAATACTGAACGAGTGCCTAGGACTCACTGCTCTGTTTTCGTTGATACCATAATTTGGTAGGAGTTATGAGAGAAAAATACTATCACACACCCCACCCTACCCTCCTCCCCACAACAGCTACAAACTCCAGACACCTGCAGGAAAAAGGGGCTGTTAAAGTCGCTGTAGGAAGGAGACAGCAGCATCCCTGTGTTAGCTGGGGATTGGGGTGATCAGCTGAAGGGGTAATTGTGCCTCTTGTCCAGCCCTGAGTTCCTCCATCCTTCAGCCTCTGGCTTTGGTTTTTGGACATCTGTCTATGAAAACAGAGTGTGCTGGGCAGGAAAGTTGTCCCAGTGCCTCATCCCCACTTCATGCTTAGTATGGGCCCTCCCTCTCATTTCTGCAGGAGGCAGCATTTACCAAGAGCTCCTGCAGAGCATTCTCAGTGGTCTAATCCACATTGTTGCTGGAGCCATCAGCTAATTTACAGCTCGTGCCAGCCCTTAATTTTGCTCCTCCAAGCGGTGGTTCAGCAGTAGCTGCCACCTCCCTCTGTCCTGAGCCTTGCTCTCCAGGCAGCGTGGGCAGGAGAGCTGTGATGGTTTTCACACTCTTTCCTCCTGTGGGTGGCTGCCTGCTTAGCCTATCCCTGTAGCTGTGCTAATCCTAGTAGCCTGGACAGAGCCCCAGTTTATTCATCAGCACCTGCCTCACAGCACTAATGGCTGTCAAGGCCTTGAATCAGCTCATCTTATAAAATGAAGTATCATTTCTACTGAATACAGAGTCAATGAACACACAAAACCTCTGAGGTGCAGAAGAAAGTTGTGAAAGTCAGGTCAGACCAAGCTTCCTTTGTGCTGCACACACAGTCCCTTCCTGAGACCTCACAGCCTCGTGACCAAGCCACTGGTGGCTTCACTGTGACGTGAAGCAATGGAAAAGGCTCACAAAGCCCTGTGGAAAGTGATGTTTTGAGTGTCTTTGATCAGCACAATCTAATCAGTCTTGGAACAAAAAATGTCAATTGTGTCTCAAAAAATGCTGCTATCTTGGACAACACTCCAGACTTGCTGTCTGCAGACATGGTCTAAAGCCCCAGTACCTATAGAAGCATAAAGAGAAAAGCCTCTATTACACTTCACAGCAGGAAGGTGGAATTGTTACAAGTAACCCACCTTCATGAAGCTGTCACCTTTCAGGATGGAGAGCAGTCACAGATGAAATATTCCTTGATTTTTTTTTCTGTAGGCAGGCAGTAAGCTATGCATATGCCATGGAGCACTTACTGGAACACTGTCCTGCACAGCCACTATAGAGTGAGGATGAATTTCACATGGCAGCAATAGCCTTTGTGAATTGGTTGCCAAACTGTGAACTGTCCAGTCCTGACTGTTCTCAGTCTAAATGTGATTTTTTTTCTTTCCCTTTCAGAATTTCACAACTAGACTGGGCTAATGCAGGTGATTGTTAGGACTGAACCATTAGTAATTTCCAGAAAATTGATACATTTATTAATCCTGGAGGTTCAATGGTTTGGAAGCTGGTATCATCCAGCCCTCAAACCAATTCCTTATTGCAATAGCATGCAGGTTATATTCTAATCAACCAGTGCAGACCCAGGCATTGCATGAAGAGTTGGCTCATGAGATAAAAGTCACTTAAGTGTCTGATTTCTGAACCTATTGAGAAATTATCAGTAGCATTATGAAAAGGTAACATAAGCATAATCCTGTGCTTACTTTCTGGTTATTAACCAACAGGCCTTTCATAAATCCTTTGGATTTATGTTGGAAAATTACCAATGACTAACTTCAGGCAGTAAGGCAAACCTTTTGCTTTAAAGGAAACAGCCTCCTTAACAAACTGAGACCCTAAAGAAACTTATTCTTTGTGATGTCTAGTGGATATTTTCTGAGAATTGATGTTTATTTTGTGTCAGACATCTTGTGTACTTCTGAGGCTGAGTTTGCCTATTGCTCATTTGCTGCTAACTTCATTGCCCACTCCTGACAGGGAAGACATTAATTAATGTGCATCCTCTTCAAATATTCATGGGGACAGGAATCCTACCCTACAGGGTTTTCACTGAGATTTCCACTGATGTCATGTTGGAGGTGTCAGTGGACCCAGACTAAACCTTGCCATGACTGCAGATGCAGTTGCAGGAGCTGAGAGGAGCAGTGTACTGAAGACAACACTCAACTGTCTTTCAGGAGACTGAAGCAAGTCTTATCTGCAGCCCTTAGTGTGACATTTGGGAAAGTAATTTAACTAATGACTCTCTTGATTTCCAGCCTGATAATTAAGCTAGCACTGCATTTCCTTGTGGAGAAAAATATCATTTTGGGGGGTTCTTCACACTGAAAGAAGTGGGGGAACTTGTGCTCTGTGTAGTCTTTTCTGTGTTACCCTTGCTCCTTTTCCTGCCCAGGCAGCCAGATCTAAAGCAGGAAGGCACAGCATGTGCTGAACTCCCCTACAGAGATTCTGGATTCCGTCCCAAAACTGAAGATCTGATATCTGTCATCATGCAACCCCATTTATTTGCCTTTTTATTTTTGCCATGACAAGCTGAGAAAGCTCAGGCAAATGGCTGCAGAGATGCAGAGGGGGTGAGTCATGCCGAGTCTGGGGGCTGACAGCAGAGACCCCAGTGTGGAAGGCTGTGGTTAAGGGAGGTAGGAAGGTTTCTGGCCGGCCACAGAACTGAAGTGGGCAGGTGTCAATGTGTCAAGTGAAGGTTCCTGCCAAACACAGTCTCTGAAGGTGAAATCAGTGAGGTTGCTGGTAACCCCACGGAGTTTTATTGGTCAGCTTGAAGCTTCAATTTCCTTTCCATACCCTCCCACGACTCCTTGGCAGCTATACTGCTCCTGCCCTTCACTTTTCCTCTTCATTCAGTTTTAGTAACTTTATTTTTCACCCTTTGTGCACTTATAGTAGCTAAATGTTTTAGCTCCCTTTTGTAACCAGCTGATAACATACTGTGAGTTTCCTTTCATAGACTGACCAATGGGAAATTAATGAACAAAAATGTAATACTATCACAGGACCAGCTGAATGGAAGCATAGCAATCAGGGTGCTGCTTTTAGGGGAAGAGTGGGCATCCACCCCCTGCTCTGGCTCAGACAACCTTCAGCATGACATTTCACCTCTGCACCACAAGTCCCCATCTATAACACAGGGTTAATAATGCCGCCTTGCCTCATAAGGATAACAATATTGTGAGGAATGGAGAGGTTAAGAACTCAACAGAGAGATGGGGATGATTAATTTGGAGGTAGGTATAAGACATTCAAGGACTTCAGAAACCTGGAGCAAACTCAAAAGATGAGGCTTTTTCAGGGTAAGATTTGTCTTATTATTAACCCTTAGCATAACAGGGCTCTGATCCATGCAGGATCCCACTCTTTTTATAATACAAGCAATATGTGAAAGTACTTCATATTTATTAAGAGCAATTTCCTTGAGAATGAGTTTTGTGAAAGCAGACCTATTAATAAACACAGAATAATGTGTCCAGCTTCTTGTGTGGGTTGGTTCAAAACAATTCATAGAAATTGTACTGCTGAGAAACTTGGAGGCTGGCTAACATTATTATAGAGCATGTCTGCTTTCTTTGGAAAAGTTACATTTGTGTTGAAAAAAAGTAATACTGAAAATATCATCCAGACTAAAAAGTTTCTCATTGGGAAAAATATGTCATTGTTGTTGGTAGAGATCTTTAAACTTTTATTCTATCTATGACCTAACTTAAATGTGAGCTTTAGAAACTTGGCTTGTGATTCTTCATTGTGCTTTTGATAAATTACAATTTCACGAAAGCTGCAACCCAAATGTATTCAATAAACTCCAAAAACATGGGAAGCAAATATGTTTTTAAACGACATTGCCCCAACAGTGGCTGATGTTGCCACAAACATAGTGACTCCAGGAGCAGTGCCAGTGGGTTCTGATCAGAAGAGTTCAGTGGGGTGAACTGGGAGCATGTCCCACCAGGGATCAGCCGGCAGCAGGATGGCCTGCAGAGCCCACATTGCCATGTGACCAGAGGTGTACCACTTGCAGTGGACCATAAAACCATCCATGCAGCTTTAAAAAGACTGGAGGTTCTTCAGGTGTTACTGCCCTGTTCCCACTTAACACCATTCCGTGTCTGGGGGTTATAAACAGCAGCAAAGGCTGCTGGGTGCTCTGGTACCAGTCCTGCTATTTCTGTATTACAGTGCTGCATGATGGGGCTTGAAATAAGCTGGAGACCTCCCACTGGAGATGAACTTGGGAGCACTTGCTCTGTTCCACTTGCAGACTGGGGGGAGCAGAGTGCTCATGAGGTGGCCAGTGACAAGCCACACCCAGCTTCTGGGCAGATGCTGACCTGAACAGCTGCTCCATGCAGGGCAGAATCTGTACTTCCACCAATACATCTTTTTAAAACAGTAAAACTTTCATTATGTGTCCAAGCCTCAGTCATAACCAGCTTATCTCTAAACAGCTAATAATTTCATTTTACTTCTAAATGAAACTCTGAGGTTTTCATGACCTTTCTGCACACACAGAGCTATTCCTATCTACATACCACAAGGAATGTGCAGCAGCATGTGCAATGTTGCCTAGGACTTAGCTGAGTCCATCAGCACTGCAGACCTCTGGAAAAACTCCATAAATGGCCAGTGGTACTCATGGGATGCTGGTAGAATACAGGGTTCTTCATCACTATTTTAAAAAATTGCACCTAGAGAAGACCTCAGAGGGATTGGGGCTTCAGTGCTGTGGACCCTCTTAAAACTGGGTATGAGAAGAGAGCCTCAAACCGAAAGACACACTGATGGAAATCGGGAGCATCGCGTTGCAGGCTAATTAACACCCATGACAGCTAACATCCTGTCTGCTGCTGGAAAGGAAACATGCTGTGGGCGTCCCCAGGCTGACACTCACACCTGCCATCTCCCCTATGCTGCTGCTGCAAGCTGGCCAGCACAGCCAGCAGTGTGCCGGACATGCAGACCACTGGCACCGTGGGCACTCCAGAGCCTCCCCTCCAGGACCCTCCCATCCTCTGCCGCATGAGGCAGCTCCAGAGGTCTCCTGGGGCTCACTGGGGCACCTGCTCTGCTAGCAAACACGTTGTTGTCAAGGCCTTTCCCCATCATTTAAACAGGATTGTCCTTCTCAGAAATTGCTCAGGGGTTGCCAGCACAGCTTCACCCAGGCCAGCCAGCCCTTGCCAGCAGCATCTTGACACCATCTGGAAACTGGCACAAGCTGGACCGCCCCAGCAGGCAGATTGGATAAGGTCTCCTTTGCTTGGCAGGGTGATAGCCTTGGATAGCAAAAATGTGGACTGCCCCATGCCAGGTCACCACAGAACCAGGCTCGTGCCAGTATTGCCATGGTCAGTGTTTAGCATCTCCCCGGTCATCAGGTGAGGACACTGTGAAGAAACACCCTCTGCCCTGAGCCCAGGGTGTGGGCAGGGCCCAGCTGTGCCAGCAGTGCAGCCCTGGTCTCTTTAGCTCCCTTCTCCACTTCCAGCAATGAAAGGACATTGCCAATCTGCATAGATTCACTCCAGTGCCCTGAGCTGACCTAGGTGGGATCCCAAGCTAAAACCAAAGCAAAGCCAGACTAAATGTTTCAGGCTTAGGAAAACTTGGAATTTTCCTTTTCCACATTACTTCCAGTCCCACATGATTTCCTGCATGCCCAGAGACAATTCACTTTGTTGTCCTCCTCAGCATCCTCCCAGGGCGGAATACTGAGAATAATGGGTGAATGAAAAGCAGATGAGAGCTGAATCCTGTTGTTACCCCACTGCAAAGGCACTTGGCACGTCCCTGTGCAGCCCACTTATGACAGTGGCAATGGGTACCTACCTTTGAGATCAGGAAAGACAATGGGCTGCAGGGCCATCTCACTGCTGTGAGAAGCCCCAGGGCTGAGTTGAGCCACATGACATTGATCCTTCCCTTGCTCAGGTGTGCCTGAAGCAGTGCCTGTTCCCTTTGGGAGTCTTTGGTGTTTGTTGAAGCTGGGAGGGCCAGGCAAGTCTCATCTCATCAGGGTGAGGTGTCTCCAAGTTTGTTTGGAGATCAACTTCGAATTGTGCCACGATGTCACCAGCAAGAGTGGAACCAGAGGGTTTCCTCCCACTCTCTGCCTGTGGTCTCACATTTGGCAGGGTTTTTAAGTTCAGTCACACAGTTATGCAATGCCTCTACTGCCAGGCAGTCTCCTGTTAACCAGCCCCAGGAATACTTAGCTCCCAGGTTTAGCCACACATGGGTGCCTGTAGCCTCACCTGGCTGAGGGACCCAGAAGGGCTCTGTCTGTAAGACAGCCAAGGTCAAAATGTGTAAACATGCTCAGACAGCTCTTACTGGATGACACTTGCTACTCCCACTCTTTCTCCTTTCTACACATCACCTCCCACAAACAGCATCTTTCCCTTCAGTCTCCACAAAATTGGTTAATAGTTAAATGTCAACCATAGCAGCAAAACCTTTGCAGTTCTTGGCAGTCCTGAGCTCCCTGCTAGCACTCAGCTGGCACAGCAAGCAAGGGCTGGGGAGGAAGCAGTGTGTATGTGGGTGTGCTCTTGTTGCACGAGAGAAGGGGATTAGTGGAGCATCATCTGTGTTTTTCATTCCACACGTCACCATGTCACCTGCCCTGCAGAGGAAGAGGGAGCTAGGCAGGCAACAGGCAGATGAAACAGCAGCTGGCTGCTGAAGGAGAACCTTCTTATGCCTTGGAGCTGTGCTTCACACAGTGTCTCACTCTGATTCTGCTCTCTTTGAGGTCCCTGAAGATTTGAGTGTTACCTGATATGGGAACCAGATGTCAATGAGAGAGAAAATACATTTGCCCTTCTTAACCCTGCATGAGAGAGGGCAGACTGAAAGGCAAAAGATCCTGAGTTGGTCTCAGCCCAGTTCACTTGAGGATTTGCAGCCATGGAGGGACCCTCAGCTTGCAGGGGTGAATGTCCTTTCGTCCATTCAGGGCAAGCACGGGTGTCTGTAGGGCACCCAAGCCAATGGAGGGCTCTAGTGTACTGTAGACAGGACCAGGTGTTTGGGTTTTATGTGGCAACACTCTGTTAGAGTCTCAAACCCCATCCTCTTCTCTTTCATCCCAGGCAGCAGTCACTTCCTACTGTCCCCTACTGGAAAACTAAGTGGCAGGCCCCCAGCCTACAATTAGACCTTTTGAAACCTAGGCACTGAAGGAACCAGGGCTGGGGTGCAGTCACAGGAGTTCCACTGCTCCACATATATTGGTGGATTCATAACAGAAGGGACATGGGCATGGAAATTAATTCATTCCATAAAAGTGTGGCCTGAGGAAATGCTGCTGGTTTTGGCACATGAAAAAAATAGCAGTTGCTTAGATTTCAAGCATCCAGTGAAAAGCCAAGGACTTGAGGAGCTCCCGGGGGAGGATAAAGTATGACTTGGTGCTTCCCGTGCAACACTTATGGGTGGATGGACTATTTAATTTTAAATCTGTCACAGCCATAAAAGCAACATTCCACTTACTAGAATGGCAAAATAGAGTCTTCCTGAGTTGCCCACCTCTGGCTAGGAGGAGGGATTTTTTGCCAAACCCATTGCATCTATTTCCTAGCAAACAATATAAACAGAATATATATATATATATATATATATATAGTCAACTATTGTATTTTTAAGTCTCTTGTACTGTCTGATTCCACAGAACTCATCCAGGAGAATGCCTTAATCCTGTCCTCACTGTGCACCCATTGTGTGCAAGCCCTTAAAAATGCTCTTAGTCAAAAGGACTTGTCTACTCTGTGAGTGAATCTCTACACTCTGTAGGTGTATACAGGAGTTTTATCAACATTATTCTGCTAGGGTGTGAATTTGGGTTTCCTTGAGACTGCAGGTGTAAAGTTTTTAGGGGTCCTGGCATTCCCAGAGTCATGGGAAAGCTGTCCCCACCTCTCCTGCAGCCAAAGGTCCACAGCATCCCTGGACAGACCTGTCCACCAGTGTCTGCATGGCCCATGGCACCTGGCCTCAGCTTTCCTAAGGAACAGCATAGCTCTTTTATTCCCTGGGTGTCCATGGTCCATATATTGCTTTAATTAAGGTGGGTGATGGAAACTGGAACAGGTAACTTGTTTTAAAGCATCTTTCAGGTATTTATTACTCAGACAACCACTTGTAAGGAAGCTTTTATTTACTCAAAGCTTGATGTGACCTTTGGGTATATACAAAGCAATTAGCAGACGTAAGAAGATTAATTTTAAATTAGAAAAGTGTTTGTAACAGTGGGGCTGAAGGATGTCTGACACATTGGTGTCTGAGTTTTTTAATGGATTTGAAAACTTGATGAAACTGTAGAAAGATCCCTTAAAAACTGTGGAAGAGTTTGAGAAAGCCCTGCAGAACAAATCTGAAGGATATCAGCCTGGGTAACATAGTAAAAGGAAGATCAGAAAATGACTTGGGTTATGTGTGGGTGTGTTATTGTAGGGGAAACAACTGCAAGATGGGGCTCTTGGAAGTAGGTGAAATTGGTATTAGGAGAAGAGGTAGCTGTGCAAACTGGGAAAAATAAAATGTGAAAATAATCATGCTGTCAATAAGCCATTGTGAAAGTTTGAATCACAGTAAATCACACATTGATGGCTGGGTAGGCTCCAAGACTAACCAGATGAAATTCAAGTGTGGACATGCAGCCAGACTAGATGGTTTAATGAACTATTTCCTGGCCTTGTGGATGAACCTATGTGTTCCTGTTACCTGTTTTCCTAAGGAAAAAAGAAGAATGTGTTTCTTCTGATAGATATTTCCTCATCCTACAGTCCTCATCTAAGCATAGTTTTCACCAACCTCTTCAAAGTGTTGTTCACACAGTTCTGTAAGACCTAGGCCAGATCTCACCCTTGGCCCTTCTTCCAGCTCAGAACATGACTCTGATGTGTCACTTCCAGAGCTTCATTGCAAAAATCAAGGCCTGGTTGCAGGATGGCAAAAGAATAAGCATCTAAAGGGACAAAACCCAAGATGCATCTAGAGAGAATTCCTCACTTTCTCGGGCAAGCAGGAATATTTAACTACAGCCAGTCAGCCAACCAGGTTTTCCACAATTGTAAGTTTTGACCCATGGTGACCTTGGATCACAGCTCCCCAGAAACCCAACAATGAGACACCATCTCCTCTTTGCTAATAGCAGTAACCCTACTGATTATGTCTCACAAATATCAAGTAAAATAGATTTTCTTACATCTTTTATATTTTCTTCTTTTCATATATCTAAAAATAATCCCTGAAACCCCCCGTTTAAAGTGTTTCTTGGGAAATAACAAAAAACCCCAAGATACCTTGTAGTCAGTTATAAACAGACAATGGGAAAATCCTAGACTTGACTAATTGTAGCACTGTGGCTGGGCTTTGTGTTTGGGGATTTCTCAAAGTTTACCTTCTGCACGAGTGAGCTCAAAGCCAAACTGAAAGTGAAAGTCAGCCTCTGCTTGGAGCCATGCTGAGCCAACCACCCGTGAGCTGGGTAAATCTGCAACTCCGCTTCTGACCCGCGCCAAGCCAATCAAACAAGTATTTTTGGAGCTGGCTTGAAGAAGAAACTTGAAAGGAGATTGATTTCTTAAGAACAGCTGCTCAAAATCTTATTTTTGGCAGGCTGCTGGGAACTTTGGTCCTGAAATTGGAAGAAGTGGAAGAAGTTGTCTCACATTTTGAATAGCTGCTGTTCAGCTGAAGAAATGCTATTTTTTTCAGTGAAAGAATTTTATGTTCAGTTAAACTTTTCATGATGCAGAAATCATTTTTAAAACAGTTTCAATCTTCCCTTCATTTTGTGAAGAGACAAACCTCACTTATTTTTCCTCAGCAAATGTACCACTTTGGCCCTGCTGGAGACTCACATATGGATAGGTGGCTGGGGGTAGCAGCACAGTCAAGTGGTTGCAGCTTTGTCCTCAGCACCTGGCTCATCAACCTGGACCTGCCAATGGGCATGTCACTGCCCCCAGGGGATCTGCCCACATCCTAACTTCAGAGAGCTTGCTTAGGACACAACTCTCCAGGCTGTTATGCTTAGGTTATAAAAACATTTCCCGGGGAACCAGTAGCAGGTTCTTCATTTGAAAAGCTGGGAACCTTCTCCTTGCACAGACCTTGGGTACCTGTTGTGCCAGGCAGAAACCTGGTCCCTGTGTCACCTGAGGTGCTCTGATTTGGCTGAGGCCAGGCCCTGTGCTATAATAAGCAAGGTCAATAATAATCATGCTGATGGTGAGATCAACAACAGCACAGTCAGTCAAGCGTGCCCACCCTCGGACCATGAACCCAGCCTTTCCATATATTCATAACATAGTGACACAGTAACTCTTCCTTATCAAAACAGTCAATTGACTCTTTGTAGAATCACAGAATCATTGAGGTTGGAAAATACCTCTAGATCATTGAGTCCAAGCCTTAACCTGATGCTGCCAAGCCCACCACAAAACCATGTTCCCAAGTCCCTCATCTACACATCTTTTAATTACCTCCAGGGATGGGGACTGCACCGCCTCGCTGGGCAGCCTGTTCGAGTGCTTGACAACTTTTCAGTGAACCTAGCACTTAAGCATTCATCAATGAGTTTCAAATCAGCCATCTGATGTTTCTACATGAAGGGCACAAGCTTTCACTTCAGAAGAGCAACTTGCATAAATTCTGTGCTCACCTTGAGGAAATCATTGATATCCACTGCTCTTCCCCACTGGAGTTCAGCCATGGGCAGCTTTCCTTTTTCTCTAGCTCTACTTTTCTGATTGGATTTCTCCACTTAGACCCTGGTAATACAGTCTCTGGTTCAGATGCTATCTGATGAGCAGATCCTTTGAAACAAATGGAAATGAGAGAGCCAGAATCTCTCTTTAATTTGAAGACATTTTGAAATATAATCATTCAGGAAGACACTGAAGGCAGAAAGGGAATTTCCCTGAACAGTCTTAGTGTGAGTGGGAAGCATAACTCCAGGGAAGTCCACAGCACAAAAAAGAATAAGTTCAACTTTAAATGCATTTCATCTGCTTCACATATCATAAATGTTTCTCTAGGTAAACATTTGCTGGGTAAAGTGCTAATTTCAGGGTCCCAGCTCTTCGTTTTTTGTAAGCTTCACAGGAAAGATGAAAATGGAGGAGGCCAGACACCTTGAGGGGAACAACGGATTTAAAGCATCCAGCTGGCACTGTAAACAGGTGCCAGCTGGATGCATTGCAATCTAGTGTGTAAATCAATCAGACTAGTGACTCTTAGCAAAGCTTTTGCCCAGTGGACCAGGACAGCTCCTTTGTAGTAACAGAAGGAAAAGTTTTCTGTACCCTTGCAGGCACAGAATAGGTTATGAAGTATGATATTCCTGGCACCTGCTGTTTGTTTTTTGGTCGGGTTTTGGGGCTATTTTGTTTTTCCTCTAACTGTTCTGCATGCATGCTTCTAAACTCTGTGTAGGTCATGCATGTAGTAAAAATGATGGCATCTTCCTACCCAGTTAATTGTGCTGCATATTTAGAAAAGCACCACTAAAAATCAGACTAATTTTCCTTTTCCTGTCAGTATTGGAGAAAGGGACCTTGATCATTCTCCAGCGCCCAAAGAATTTGGTTGGTTCTTAGAAAGATGCTTTCCTTGGCTAAAATTGTCAGCCTAAGCTCTAAATTCTTGGGGAAGAAAGTATACCAGCTTTTCTGAAAGACTTGCTGCCACAGTCTTAAACTGCAAAGACCCCTGAACACCCTTTCTCTTCTCACAGGCAGAACATCCAGCCCGTGCACAGGACAGTCAGGCCACTGCACTTCACTGACTTTTTACTTTCCTCCTACATTCTAACAAGTTGGTACTTCTTTGTAAAGCCCACACTTCTTAAATTAGTCAGAGGATGAATTAATTTATCAGTCTGAAGTGGTGGGAAATAGCAAAGGCTGCACCTACTGATTCAATCTCAATTGCAGTATTTGTCATACTAATGGACAAAGAGCATCTTCTGCTTCCCATCAGTGCTATTCATGTCTGCTGAGAAGTGACTTATCAGAGAGAGATGACTGAAAAAGAATAGAAAGACATAAATTCATTCTTATTAATTTATTCTTAAAGCCAGTTCAGATGTAGTTTTTCATTTCCATTGTTTAGAGTAATTAAAAAAGTTTCAGTTATTGTTCAGTTATTGTATTACTGTATCAGATGCACTTCCCATGAGAAATTTCCCTAGAAGGCACCCAAAGGCAGAATTCCTAAAATCAATTTGCAATGCCACTTTTGTGATACCATGGTATAGGTCTGTGGTTTGTTTTTTTTTTTTTTTTTTTTGGTTTGTTTTTTTTTTGTTTGGTTTTGGTTTTTTTTCTGAGAAGCATAAGAAAGAGCAGCAATCTTTCCTAGTTCTTTGGAGTTTGTTTGGTGGTGGGGTTTTTTTCCCATTTTTTTTTTTCCTGATAGGGCTACTGGAAATTGAAAATTGGAAATCTTGTCTTTATTTTTATTGGCTGCTTCTCATGTGGCTGAGGAAAGTGAATGGCAACCCAGCTGACACTCAAAGAAGAAAGGCTGTGCCTTTAATGGAAATGTTTTCATCTACCTTTGTTAGCAGACAGCACAAAAAAGTATTATTTAAAGGTGCCTTTGGGGGAGAAATAGAGTAATTAAACAAAGAATTTTGAGTGTAGGCTCATTCAAGCATTTTTCGTTTGCCTTTGTTGCATGAAAAGACTAATGCAATAAAAGAACACATTAATTCACTTAGTGAATGTCCCCATTCTTTAACATGACTGTGTGCTGCTTTACAGAGAACCGCCAAGGTAAGGATCTTTTTGGGTATGGCAGAGAGAACAGAGTGATGTGAAAAGTAGAGGCTCTGGCACAAAAAGGCTCTTCCCCTTCAAGGGCAGCAAGCTCACAGTTCAACTGCCAAGACATAATGCAAAAGGGCAGCATATGTGAGACAGATTGCATGGATTAGGCAAAAGTTTGTAAAGTGATTCTTCTTTGGAGGGTAGAAGGTGCCCAAAAGAATGCTCTGACTCCTTACCAGCAATCTTTCTTTTGAACTCTCTGCTCTTCTGCTCATAGGGACAGAAAGTGATGTACTGGTAAAACTGGAATTGTTACCAATGTACTATTATTCCAACTTTTTATAGGAAAACAGTCTTTAATAAACTAGTGACTTGGAAGAAAAACCTTCTTATAAAGGTATGAGATCTGCAACTGTTTCTGAAACAAGTAGCATCATTTGCCATTAGAGATAGAAATCTGAATTAGGTGGTTCAGGAGAATGATCTAACCTGCTAATTTCCTACATTCTCATGTTTTTATGTACACTAGTTTTCTCCAACAGAATGGCCCAAGCTGAAAACTCAACTGTGTTCAAGGCTTCTATGAGCTGCTGAGTACTTGGGTGTGGAGGTTTGCTGTGGTCATCAGTAGGGGCTTACCACCACCACACATCTTCACAGGTCTTGGTTTCAATCACAACTACAAGCAGAAGTTCCAAAATAGCCCAAGAAAGGAAGTTCCCCAAGTTGTTTTTAAAATCAGGAAGTAGAAGGATGCTACTAAAGTCTCCAGAGCTAATACAAATGCTAGTCTCATTCACAGGGTATGCCATTCTTACTGAATGCTTCTGTAACTCAGACTTTTTGGGCTTCCCCATCCTTCAGTATATTTTAAAGACAATGTAAGGAGACTGTGTTTAGCTGTTCAGAAAACCACAGCAAAGAGGATCAGACTGCAATGAAGAAACTTCAGATTAGGCATTGCCTGGGGATTTGCTCTGCAGACACCTCAACACAGTCAGCACAGAGAAAGGGCAGGGTAGTCCCCTTAAATGGACACTGTATGGCTCAGAACTATTATTGATAGTGAATTATAAACATAGTCTGCAAATCTGCCCAGGATTTCCCTATTTTTTCCCCCTAGTAGAAATGATAGAATCATGTAAGCACACTAACGCTGCCTACCTGTGTGTATGGATGTCTGCATTTGTTGGGATTGATCCTGTTAGTTTTTTCCTTACACAGTGCACTTTTATCAGGAAATAAAGGTAATAATACTCAGAGAGACTCTGGCCAGCCTCCTCAAAATGCAGGTTTTCTTGGTCATTTTGGGATAATTTAGAGTAGCATCAGCTCAGAGCAGTGGCCAGGATGTTGTCTGTTACAGTTGCTGTGCATCCAGTGTTGTCTGATAGCCATGGAAAACCTTCCTAAGGCTGGGAGCACTGTCTGTAGTTCCCAGCACAGAGTACACAGGCTGATGACAGCTGGTATCTTGAGAACCAGTTAGAGCTCCCTGACCTTCCTCCTTGCCCTGGGGTTGGGGGTCTGGCTTCACCATCTTCCAGGTTAGAAAATATTTGCAAAAGGTTAAGTTTTTGACTCTGAAAAGATTTGTTTGTTTTATCACTTTTGCTCTGCCTCTGAATATGCCTCATACTGCAAAGAAAAGAAGACTCATGGAGAGGTCTGTTAACTGGCTGGCAGGGGTCCTGGGGACGAGCCAGGATCTGGGGAGATCTGGAGAAGAATGAAGGTACCTCGGGTCATGTTTTTCTCACCTTGCCTTGCAAAACCCATATTCTCCATCTGTCTTTTGTCCTGGAAGTGGGGAGGATGGCAGAGGTGCTGCTGCTCTAACATTGCAATCAAATGGGGCTCTCATCTGATGGGACACTCAGGAACATGGCTAGACACAGAATGTGCCCCAGTGACTTGGACAGATAAATGACATTCAGCATCTTTAAAGTACAACCTAGATAACTGTCAGTGCTGTGTCACAGAAGAGTTGTTTGTATTTATGCTGATGGATACAGGTGTTTTTGTGTGTGTGTGTGTGTGTGTGTGTGTGTGTGTGTGTGTGTGTTTGTGTATGAGTTTCTGAGGGTCTACAAAGGAAGTCATCTGTGAGAGGTTGAAATCCCCCAAGAGAAAAAAAAAATAAATCTTGAAGTCACCCACAGGTGGTATTGACAAATAACTGTTTCCCAGGGGTCCAAGTGAATTTTTGCCTTGTTTTGGGCTGACTGAAGGCTAGTTAGTGAGGCATGATTGTGACAATCATTCTTCTCTGTGTTACCAAATAATCTGAAACCTTTCTGTGACTTTTTCAAGTGTATTGTGGTTTGTAATCACAAACCTAAGTCAGCCAGCTGCTGTGAGGCTGATAAAAGCAATGATCATCTCAGAACTGGGGGAAGACCCAGTGAGGCAATAATGACCAGCATGTCCCGGAAAACAGAGAATTCTGGTCATGAGAATGATCAGCAAATTTCTCAAACAACAAAATGCACACAGTTGCTTTCAAGAGAAGAACACAAATCAGGCTATGTCACTTAACTGGCAACAAAGTCAACAGCTCATTAAAAAGAAGCTGAGTGTATCTGAGTTGTAGAAAACTTTCATACTTGCACAACAAGCCACTAGGTGATGAGGCAAGAGACGGACCAGCTGTCACAGATCTTATGATGCTGTCCATCATGTGAACCAGGTTTGCAGAGAAAATCCCTCTGATGTGCCTTTGAGACAGTTACTCAGCAGATCAGCTGCCATGGCCCTGGTGGAAGGCTTTCTCTGGCCCTCACTTTGTACCATTCCGAATGCTTAAACCTTTGCTCTCAGGAGTCCCTAGCAGCCTTAATGAGACAAATGGGCAAAACCCCCAGTCTCAGCAAGGCGAACCTGGGCAAACTCTTACCTTTCTGTACTCTCTTGTAGATTCTTGCAAGCCTCAAAATTATTATAACTGGTCAGATTAAAGGGACTCTTTTGTTCCTGCTTCCTTTTTAGTTCATTGCATGGAAGCAGACCCCACTTGTGGTTTTATCAGCCTCCCACACACAAACCTCTCAGAACCTGCCAGTTCCTCTCTGAGGAGGAGGATGATGTGAAGAAATGTCACCAGTGATTACTTTTTGAGGGCACAGTGGGCTGGAACATCCTCTCACTGGCACCTGCTATTATGTAGTCTTCACAGGAGGCCCTTGCTGACATGTGCAGTCCCATCTGCTGATCTGCCTCTGCTCTCACTCCTTTTTTGCCTGCTTTCTGCTTGGTCTGGAGGCATAAACCCAGCTCCTGTCCTGGGAGTGTTTTGCACCCTGTGCCCTGGGCAAAGCTGAGGATCTGGACCCAGCTTAGGGCATCTCCAATGGCATGGCAGGCTAAAGCAACTATTACAAAACCATCAGGAGAAAGGAGACATGGGAATCCCAGGCTTCTTTTGTCATAAGAGAGGCATGAGAGTGGTATGGATTCATGCTGCTGAAGGGAACCTAGGCAGGTAAATGAGATGCACTTCAGGGCATAAAAGAGTGAGTGAGAGCTTCTGCTGGGAAGAGGAGTTTAAGAGCATACTGTGAGCAGTATGGGTGGAAGGAAAATGGTGGCATTATTTCCTAATTGTCTTTGAAAATAATGCAAGGGTATTTGTATCATGGTCTTCAGGCTCCTTCTACAGAGAGCTGCAGACAGCAGGTACCTCAAAGTTTTGTTACTAGCTGCTCTTCAATTGAAGTGTAACCATTCCTGGAGATGTTGAGAGAAGTGTGAGCATACATGGACTCTCCCATAGGATAGCTGGTTAGCAAGATTCAGGTTAGCCAGCATTAATGGGGTGAGGCTCAGTGACAGCTGGGGAGTCTGTAGTACAAATCAGCCATGATGTGTGCACGTGCCACTACACATAATCAGACTATGCACTAGGATGGGTTCTTGGTTTTCTCTACCCTTCTGTTATTGTTGTGTATTACATGGGAAGATCCCAACACCTCCTGAATTCCTGCAAGATCTTAATGGGGTTTGTACTTTACACTTTGCAGTTTAACACTGTTCATGAAAGAAAATTATACCTTCCTCATTTTCCTGGGGTCATGTGAATCCTTTTTTTAATGCAAGGTTTGTGGAGAAGGAATGGTTCCTGCCTGTGCACAAGATTATTAGCATGGCAAAATCCTGTTAAAGGCTTATACTCATGGTACCATGGGGAGAATGTGCCAAAGGATATCAGTGATTCAGTGCCCACTTACAGTAAAGGATATTGCACTAAAGGAACCTCTCACTGTGGCCCCATAAGTTAGTCCAAGGCAGAGTTCATTCAGAATAGCTCCTCTAGGGACACAATGAAATCTCTTCATTCATAAGATTTTGGCTGGAACTAGATCTTTGAATCATACTCATTTTTTTGAAGACAAGTCATTGACTGAAAGCATTATTTAGAGCAATTCATCTCTGAATCCCAGCTTTGCGATGTTTTTGTGCCATATTTCTGTGACAACTCAAATCAAAACCTAGATGCTGAGCCACATCCCTTTTCTCTCTGTGTCCCCAGACCTAGAATTCCAGGCAAGCACCCTGATATTAAATCCACCCTCTGTATTATCTGATGCAGTCTAGGTCATGGTTATGTGTTTTTACCATCTATTTTCTATACAGGTGATTTGGGGGCTGCATCAGATAGACTCCCTGTACCTTTCACTGGTACTGAAAATAAAAAGGATCAAATGTGAAGCACTGCCTAAATGCAGGTCAGTTTTATCTCAGCCATGCTTAGTGCATAGTAGTCATGAAGAAGAGTAAACTGCAAGGAGTAATTCCTCATACTGCTGAAGCCTGCCTGACCTCCCCCTCATTCAAAATTTGCCAAGGCAGTTGGATTCTCAGCTCCCGTTTTAATTCAGGGTGAGTGGGTGATTAAAAAGGTAATAGGTCCCTAAGTGTCTTTGAGGATCTGGTCTTTGGCTCCACTTCCTCACCAGAACCCCCAGTGGTAACTTCCCAGCACAAGGATTCCCACAGCCACCAAGGCCAGCCCCAGCCTGCTCCCACTGACATGGTGCAGAAGCTGTTGCAAAGGAGATAAAATCCCACCAGGGGGCATGTGCTGTTTCGATACCCCCTTCTCTTCCAAGGAACAGGGACTAGGATGATACCCATACCATACAAAGCAGAGCACTCAGACATGTGTATCATTGTGAAACCCCCATTCCGTGGTTCCTAATGGAAATTCCCCATTTTGAGAACAGAAGTTTTAGGAAAAATAATAGACTATTTCATGACAGCAGGCTTTTATAAGTGCTCTCTGATACAGTCACAATCCAAAAACAGAGGCCTGGAATTTTTCCCCATTTTCTTTGGAAACTTATCCCTGTTTAATTTTGAACATCACCTACACATAATGGTGGTATTTTATACCTGGGATGCCTGGAGAGCCAGGCTGTAGGATTGGGGCCCTATTTCGTTATTCCTACATGAGAAACAGCCATACAAACCACTGTGACAGAAGGCAATTTTGGCGGGAAAATTCATTCTGCAAGACTGGTGGCATCTTGTACATTGAGAAAAAGAGAACAAACAAAAACTGAATTTTGAGGAACTAAAACTTGGATCTGCTAAACAATTGTAAAGAATAAAAAAGAGAAGGAAGAGAGGAGAACAACCAGTGTCTGACTGTAATTTCCTTTTAATGAATTATCTCTGTATAAGAAATTAGGCAACTACTTTCAAGCTGGTGAAACTTTTTGATTTTTTTTTTCAGTAAGTACAATATCATCCAGCATTTAGAAACTAAACTGGAAAATACAGGCATGGGGTTTTTTTTCTTACTTTCATTAAAATCACCTTATCTACCCAGAACACTGGTCAAACCACATCCAAATTTCTATAAGGTAAGCTAAGAAAAAGGCACTGGTTGACCAAAGAGATGATATTGTTCCTATTTGTTATTGGATTCTTCCCCTGCTCTTAAAAATCAGCAATTTGTTGGGTATAAAATGGGCCTTGTCTCTCGACCAGGTACTGCAGTGTACTGAAAATGAAAGAGCAGAATTTCAAGCTCTGAAGCGATGTATTAGCCCAAATGCAATGATTTTCATTGGTTCATGATATGAGTTGAGGAAAGGGACAAACCGACTAATTATAAGACTAAAGCAGTGATTTCTGCCTTGGTACCAATAAGTATTTGATTCTTCCTCCAGCCCAGCATGTTCAGCTAAGCACTTGTCTGTGCACTTTTCAGCAAAGTGATGAACTGAATCAAATCCTCTGGCATACTGAATGTCTCAACATTCACACAGGTGGTGTCACAGTGGTGGAAAAGAGTGTTCACTGGCTTGTCATTGGGATACAGAGCAAGTAGTCAATCTCCATACATATATCCATCCAGTCACCATCCCAGTGACTTTTTGAAGATTAAATATGAAGTTTATGGAATTTGCAGCTTACCTTCAGCACTTCTTCTATCCTGAATATATAAGGCAAGGACCTTCTTAGGAGGTTGAAGATACAAAGTAGTTGCAATTACTTCAGTGCCATGCAGCTCTTCCCAAGCTCATACTGAAGGAAGCAATTCCTCATAGGGCAGGTAGACATCAGGTGACACCATTTCCACTATCAGCCTGATGATGAAAGCATAGCCTCTGCTATGATCATGCTGGAGTCCCCATGTCAGATACCTTGCCAGAGGCCAGGCACAGGGAGGGGAGTTCATGCTCAGAAATGTTTCTAATTACACAAACTAGATTAAATGGCCAGTTCAGTAGTCACCATATTAAATGTTTATTTCATTGGCACACGTTGTCACATTTTCATATATTATCCCGACGATGAGCTTCATGCTTAAAATAAATGTGTATGTGACATGGCCAGAAGGTGACTGCTGCATTCTGATGTGGCAAGCAGAACTGAAAAGACCTTGGAGGGACAAGCTCTTGTCCCAACAAATAATGCCCAGAAAAAAAAGTATTTTTCTCACGGGTGAGGCACTTCAAAACATGCTTTCATTTGTCAAAGGTTTGCCAGGAGGGCTAAAATTAAAGTCTTCTCTTTGCTGTGTAGCGCACAGGAGGCAGGAGAGGCAATAGCTGCTGAACTATTTACAGGGTTCTCCTGTATGTACCAGTTTTCACCAAAAGATAGCAAAGAACCTTGTGCAGTGCAGTGACCTTTTATTTTCAGCACATTATTAATAAGAAACTGAGGCAGCAAGAAGGCAGGCTACCTTTCAGATGTTGCCTGGAAAATCAAAGGGCAAACTGAAGCATCTCCCAGAGTTCACCCATAAAATCTCAACACGAAGATTCAATTACAGTCTTTGGTTAGTCTGAAAATTCCCTAATAGGGGGATTACTGTGTTGTAGCTTGTTTACATTTACGGGTTGATTACTGAGCGCTGAGTAAGCATGTTCCATTGTTAAAGGAATGACTTTTTCCATGCTTGTGACGTTCATTAGAACTGTTCCTTTAAGGCCAGAATGAAAATATTATCTGCATTGTTTATTCATGTCAGTCTCACAGTTATGACAGGTTTATGTTGCAGCACACACTCAACCAAAGAAAACTATGGGAATATTTGGTTCTGGAAGCAAATAGAACCAGGGAGGAGGGAGGAGGAACAACCACTGGGACATAAGAAAGGCCTTGCAAACTCCTCTTCCAGCAATCCAGCTCTCCTAAACCAGCCCAGACAGGTGTCAATTACTATGCAATGTTGTAACTTCAAACATTGTTTTGCTGGGCAAAGCACTGGAGGTGGTAATGTAATGATTCCAAGAGGTTAAATTTGAAAGATAAACTCTGGAGATTTTTGTATAATGCAATGATTGCCACTTTGCCCTGCCACATACTAAATGGAAGAACTCCCTGACACACGTACCATCCTCTTCAGTTTAGCATAACTTACAGGATAATGAGTGTTCATGTTTATTGCTTGAATACCACATTTAATTAAGTTACACAAGGAAAATATCAGTTCACAGTGTTGCACAAGCAGAACTAAGATTCTGTAGCAAATATGGTCTCTGGCTTACACAAATGTTACAACAGTTGCTGAACTGTACATCTTTTGGCTTAGCATTTTGAGATCTTATGTTGCCTAAAGGAAAGAGGATTCAATCTCTCTCTGAAGGATCCTTCTTGAGGTAATTCTGGGGTATCTGATCTTTTCTTAACAAGTAACTGATCAATGGATCTGGTAAAATTCAGAGCATTTCTTCTCAACTTGTCCTGAGAGTGAAGACAGACATTTCTTTTCAGACCTGAGGAATGGTTTTGTAGCTGTATCATTTGGCCTGGTTAAAGATCTATCCTCCTCTCACAGAATTTCTTGCCATTTCTCAGTAAAGCATTTTGTGACTGTAAGAACACACACAGGTATTGCTTTCAGAGAAAAAAAATCCCAAAGAAACATCCTCTGCTAAGTGGGAGAAAAAGTAAAGCTCAAACAAAGCACAAACCTTTAAAAGGAAATGGAAATGGAGAACAAAGTCTTCCTTTCAAGCCTCCATCATCACTGAACAGGGAAACGGACATTGTGGCATGCAGGGTACCTTCTCTACATAGTCCTTACTGTCATCCCTGTGCAGAGACTGCAGGACTGAAAGCAAATGCAGGGTCCAGAGCATGCACACACAGGCAGAATGAGTAAAGGCAGTGTAACAGCACCTGGTTTGCATGTCAGCAGCATAAATTAATGGCTGACTTTGTAGGAACGCAGGCCTGAAGGGAACAGCCTGACCTTCAAGCTGGGCCCTCTCCAGCAATGGGTCAAATAGCTGAACTCAGAAGTCTTTTGTCTTCCTCTGACCCACTCTCCCAAGGGGGAGATCACAGCTCCTTCTTGCCCTGCAGTGTGGGAATTTCTCCCTTTTTCCTGTCCTGGAAATGTCACTGTGCTTTTGCAAATGTGAAGGTGAGGACCTGGCTGCCCTGGCTCTGGGTGTGGCAGCCCTCAGTGCCCTCCAGTTGTGCTGGTGGAGCTGGTGCCAGAGGCCAGCCTGGCCTGCCCTGTGAGCACCTCCACTCCCTGCACGTCCCTTCCTCCCAGAGACCTCGTGATGCTCTGCAGCAGGAGGCAGAACCCGTGCCATGAGAAGCATTTGCTCTCAGAAATCCTCATAAGGTAGTCATGCTTAAAAATGGGATAGCAGTACAGAAGTGGAGTGTTTATTTAAAACACTAACGGGGCAGCTGTTGCTAGTAGCAACAATATGGCAATCACCAGCTAATATGGAGATGTTTGTTTCAAATTTATCATCTTGATTTTGATGGGTGGCCAAAACTTCACAGAACATTTTATTTTGCAGTGTGTGGATGTGCAAGGACACGGACAGCACATGACAACAAATAATCCTTTCGAAGCATGGGTCAAATGTGCTCAGGGGAGTTCAGCTGTAGTTAGCAGAGTTGTCCCTGGAAAGATTTGCTTTGCCTAACACTGCTTTTGCCTGGAGTATGGAAACTAGATGTGCGCTCATAAAAGTTCTTATTCTTGGTGAATTTAGTGGTGTTGAGGACCTGGTTACCGGCAGTTGTACTTATTACTTAGGAAGCAGGTGACAACACAGGAATGACAAACTCACAAGGGCAAAAAAATGATGAAGACTTTGGGGATGTTCCCATCAAACCCCTGGGGCTCAGAGCAAGCCAGCTGGAGAGAAATGATGGGCAAAATCCAACTACTTCTGGTTGTTTCTCCTGGGCACCTATGGTGACAGCTCTGTTCGTGGCACTTGCAATGCCTGGAGCCAGGGCAGTGGTAAGGTCTTGCATTGCTGAGCCTGCCTTTCTTTTCTAGTTTTTGTATCAATGGGACACATGTACAATGAAACCCCAAATTACACTTCAGCCAGGTTTTCTTGGTCTTATTCCAGACTGATTCCCAGGCCAGTGCCAGTCTACAGATTGTATTTAATGTGAAAGTGAGATGACTTATGCCTGAAAAATCACATGCAAGTTAGAATTCAATGTCAAATCCAGGTTCTTTTTTGTTTCCCTTAATTCACATTTTGAGATCTGAGATAATTTTGATGCTGAAATTCAATGCAAAAAAAAGAAGGTGCAGGAACAAGAGATATACAAGCCTGCATTAAAAAAAAAAAAATCTAAAAGAAAACATTCGTGTTAACCCTGAAAAGCAAAATCAAGATTCCACTGTATTCAGTAGGAAGCATAATCAGTCCCTGACAGCAAATGAGCTTGGCAAAAATTCCTATCTCATTTTCTGATTTGAAAATGAAGAACATAAAGAAGCAAATTAAGTGAAAAACCTGGTGGAGTAACAAAAAGAAGTAAGCATATCACTTTTCAGTATTGTTTGAGTACCTTCAACCAGAAATTTTGAAAAGAACAGATTTCAGACTGAATTACACATGTTCTCTACTATTTTTGTGTTAGTAAGCAAAAGTTTAGATCTGCATCTTCTCAGTCAGAAACAACAGGCAACTACAATTCTCTGATTCCTTTGGGCTAGTCACCTCAGGGAACCAAAGAAATGAGTAATTCCCAAGGGCCACAGAGATACAATAGCAAGCTGAATGCAGACACAGCCAAACAGCAGCACAGACCCTTTGGAAAAATGGCCCATACGCACCTGCCCTCCACAACTGAAAAAGCATCCACTGGACCCAGTCACCTGAGGATGAGTAAAAATCTTTAGATCTGCCAACTTAGTCTGGGGGGAAGCACCCATGAAAGAATAAACAAACCATACTGAAAAGCAAATGCAACCGAAATGGTGTCATGGGAAGGACATAGAATACACCCTGTGCTGTATTTATAGAGTTATTTTTGATTTGTAACTTTTTCCCATGCAATAGTAGCACAGTGTGTAGAAGGGTGGTGCAATCTAACCCACACTGCAATCTAACCTTGATATCTAATTTAGGATAGAAATCAGCTGAACAGAGCTGGGAAAAACTGACAGTGTGTTTCACTTTCCAAAGGCAGGTTTAGCATGAGTCCAGACTCTACCTAACAAAACCTGTAGGAGTTCAGGACCGGCTGGGTTGATGGTTCTTGTTCTGAATTGTTACAGGTAGGAAGCAGAGACTGATCTGATCAAAGGTCTGTCTGACCTCTTTTCTGTGATCAAACCCTGAACTATGTCTATGCATCCCACAACAGACTCTGGAGAGTGGTAGGAAATCAGAGCTGCCTTCAGAAGGCATCTATAAATGTGGCCTGTTTCCAAGAACCCACTTGCCACCTTGTTCTTTGAGTTCATGGACAACTTGTACAGAGCTTTCCCTTCCAAAAAACAACCAACCCAACAGCATTCTGAGTTTGGCACAACTGCCTTCCTTATTTTGGTAAATGTTCTATTGTTCCCTGGGGAGACTGCAGCTGTGGCAGTGAAGACAAAACTGGAATGCAATCCCTTTTCCACATGGAGAGGCACTGATAAAGGCTCTTTCTGCTCTATATGGGCTTGAAAGGATCCCTGCTCCAGGCTCATTCCACCGTACCCTTCTCACAGCTATGCTCCTGTTGCCTCCTGGCTGGTATGATAACAGGGCAAAGGCAGGTTTCAGGATTCGTTCACACACTCTCTCCTTCCTAAAAGCCACGCTGTCAAACATTTGCAAAAGTAAGAGAAATAAACAAAAGTGAGCTGTGGCTGGGGTTTTCCCATTTGTGGTTTGATAAGGAGAGAAGGAAACAGTCTCCAGTCACAGCAGATTTATTCTTTCTTTTTTTCACTGTAAACTCCTGACTTCTTTCTCATGCCAATCGATGTTGCTCTTTCATTGCTATGGTCTAAAGTCCCTCACATAGCCACAGTGTAAGTGTAAGAGAAGAAAAGAGGAGAAAATGCCTAGCTTGACTGGAGCTCACACAGAAAGGAAAATCACCAAAAATCACCATCGGTCCATGTTTGCAGCAAGTGCTATATAAGCCCTCCCTCCAAACACTGGTTGGGTAGAGGGCTTAAGAGTGGACCACAAAAGCAGTCATGGTGTGTGGGGAGAAAGGGGCTGGCTGGAATCAGGGGAAGCAGAGGCATCAAACTGATGTCCTGGCTTCTATAAGGAAAATGCTTCACATCTCAAGGGGCAAATACAGTCCTTAAGAAAGCAGGATCCACCCAGGCTTGTCTGCTCTGCAGGACCTCCCTGCTCCTGCTTTATTTCCAGTAAATGTAAAACACTTCAGCAGAATTGAGGGAAGCACCCTGGTGCACAGCAGGGGAAGAGCTTCTACACTGACTAGTCCTACAAAACCCTTGCAAATCCACTGCCTCTCCCAAGCCCTGATCTTTGTGTAAACATCCAGTGGTTTTGAAGGACAGTGCACACACTTAGTCAGGGATTGATTGGGAAAAACACATTGACTGCAAACAACTCCAGGTGTACCCCAGCCACCTGCCATCTGTTCTCCTTGCCCCAGGGCAGTGGCTCTGGTACAACAAACATATTGCTCTGATGCACCTTGGTGTAAGATGTGTACCAAACTGAGGGAGGAGTGGACCACAGCAAAAGTTTCAAGTCTGCAAAGCAGAACTGGGAGGTAGAGATGGAATCAGCCTCCTCAGGCTGATTCCATCTCTAGAGAAGTTGTTCATATAAGGGAACTTAACTTGTAAACATCTCATATGACAGGCCTTTTCTGTTAATATTCAGCCAGGAGACTGGCTTTGGGGCCTACACCTGTGTTACATTTTCCATGCTGATGGGGAAGCTGTGAAGCTGCTCTGGCAAGTAGGTGTGAGAGCAACTCTTCTGACCCTGGAAGTCTGCACACAGCTCCGCGGGGTTTGGCAGGAATCAGCATGTGCTTGCTTACTGCTTTTCACAAAAACAGCCAAATGTGTTGCCATACAATTACTCTGCCAAACCATAGCATTTTAGGATCCCTTCTTATTTGTAATAAAATAGGCTGCTTTAAAGTAATTTTGGCATTTAAGTGTTTGTGATGCACACCATAAGAGCTGTTAAATAAAGAATGATATCAGGAGGGTAAAAAAATCAAATTGTTTTTCATATGGGCAGGCAGACCTATACACACACCTTCCACATACAACAGCCATTATATCCCCACAACTGTTAATGGATAAGAACTAATTGGATAGAGATTCAGCAGTGTGTGCCAGTGGACAGTCTGGTGATGTGCTATCAATGCATCATCCATTACCATATCATCCCCTGGGAAACTCAAAGCCCCGTGCTCTGTGTACAGCCAGTGCCAGAACTGTAATCTGAGCTTCTGGCCTGGCTAAGCACCACCCATTAAACTCACATTTTCTTCACAAGTCATACATTTTCCATATCAACCCCATGTCTTAGTCATGAAACAAACTGAGCTCAGAAATACACCTGTGCAGAGTGCTGAAAATGAGGGGAAGGCAGAATTGAACTGCATAGGTCCCCTCTGAGATGTTTAACAGACAGGTATGTTTGGATATACATTTAACAGATGTAATGAAAGATAGATCTTTCTTGTTGAGGAACCCCACTGAAACTATCAGCAGTGGTGCTGCAGCTGCCAAGGATCCTCAAAAGAAATTCTCAGGAGACAGTGATGTAAAATGACAATATTTCTGCAAGCATGTGCAGCAGCCCATGGAATTTAGTTGGGAAATTACAAATGTAATGGGACTGATAACTACCAAAAAATCAGCTAGAGCAGTGAGTAAAAAATCAGTGCTAAATGCACAGGGCTGCAGACTAATTGATTGAGATTGCTGTAAGTTTCAGCCTGAAACAAGTCACCAGGCCAGTGCCACTACAATAGAATGGAAATGATGGGCCTCAGGAGGACTTAAAAGGTGACCTACAGCAACTCCTCCCACAAAAACAGAGCAAGTCTCCATTTGCTCTTCTGGACACCTCTATTGAACCAAAAGTGAATTTTGTGCTTTGGATTTCTGTGAGAGGCACGGAGATCACCTTTCTGTTCCTTTTCCTTGCTGCATGAAACAGGGTCAGTACTACACTGGCCGGGTCTGACGTGGTTACACAAAGAACGCCTTTGAGGGTGAATTCAGCAGCAGATGTAGCCATTACATGCATCTGCAAAGAGCTGTGCTAAGACAGCCCCATCCTGTGCACATGTGAAACAGAGCATCCACAGGGGAAGCAGCAGAAAGGCCACCGTTTCACAAGTGTGCTATCCACCTAAGAATAGGTGGATAGCACACTGAAGAATTCCCAACCCTGACTCTCAGCCTTAACTCCTCCTTTTCACAAGATCAGTAGACTGGCACCCAGAACAGGGTTGTAATTTGCCCCAGTCAATAAATCAATAGAAATAATATAATATATTTAACATCAAATCTTAATGAATTTTCATAATGGCCTGGTAGAGTGAGTGCTGTATTCCTGATATGCCCAAGTTGGGGTGCAGTCAGCAACAGAATGATACAGGTCAAGCAGAGGTAGATTTTTCCTAGATTTTTTTTATCTCTTCAATTGAATCAAGTTTTAATATGTGCACACAAACATATCTTATTGAGATTTATTTTTAACAAGACTTTTTAATTACATATTGTCATACATTACTAAATTACTTCATAACACCACTTTGTCTATAGATGTCCAGTACGTAGATTCTCAAGAACTACTTAGTACTGACAAAATGTGTGTCTACATCTGCTTGTAGACAGTAAACTGTTGCAATTAGCTTTTAAAAAATTATAAAGAAACATTTCTCTGAATCTTGTCTATTGCACTGCCCTGCTGTTTTCACTGTTCTTAGTGTAGCTTGATCTGGCAGTGCGTTTCTAAACTGCCAAATCTAATGTCTCTGAGCAAAGGACAGACTGTACCCACTGCCCTTTAATGGTAAAGAGAAGCTGCCCACACTGCAGCCCCCTCTGCACATCTCACCTCATACTGGTGATGATAGCTGGAACCTTTACCTGGCAAGTGTCTCATCTTTTCCATCCATAACAGCTACCAGAGTTTATTTTTTTTTCTTTAAGAGGGGGAAAACCCAGAAAAGCATCTCCTCTAAAAGGAAAGAGGAAGCCAGAAATTTGGTAGTGTCTCGGTCCTGCCCCATGATGCTTCTTCCTGCCTGTGAATTTCCACCTGCCCCTTCTGCATATATAAGGCAGCACACGTGGTATGCACTGTTTAGTCGCCTGCCTCTGTCCAAAGGATTAGTAGCAGTGGGGAGTGATGCTGTTTCTCCTTTCCTCTGCAGTTCACGGGAGGTGAAGGAGCTCTGGCTGGATTCACTTCTTGGGTAAGTACTGCCTTTGAAAAAATCTGTGGCATCATGGTTGAAATCAGTGGAGAGCTTCAGATGCAGCTGCACAAAGATGTACAAAAAAGTACATGGGGGAGAGGTGTACCCACTAAGCATAGCTCATGGGCAGAGCTGACGGAGTTGCTCAGCCTCGGGTGCGCAGATTAATGACCATACATAGCTGTCACCACTTGCTCACTTTTTACATGGATTAAAAATGGAAAGATGTTTTTATTTTGTTTGAATCAGGAGGCAGATAGGGCAGCAGGGCTGCATGCCCTTCTGGAGAAGGGCTTTATAGTTTCCTTGTGTGGGAGATCTTGATGGTTCAGGATCATACATGCTAGATTGGCTTGCAGAGGAGAAAGCCAAGAAGGGTGCAGTTTTACAAGACTCTTTGTCCATTCCCTGTTCAACAAACAGGCAAACAAAAGGACTGAAGGAAACCAGATTGTCCAGAGCTCCTCCAATCAAACTCCTAATGAAAGTGTTAAGCAGCTGTAATACTGTGAGTATCTAAATTATTTCAGCTCTGTCAACATAGTGACTTTGAAAAGCTCTGATTTCCAAACAGTAGGATTCAGTTACTCACACGGTGTCTTTTTTTTCTTGCCTAGTCAAAGACATTAAATGCTGGGAACATGGAGAGTCTGATTGAGTGCCAGACAGAGGTAAGCAGCCCTTACATTTTCCTGGATCCTTCTTGTGTACTGGTGTGAGATATATTAGGAAAGTGGGGTGACTCCTCCAGTAGCTGCTGGCTGCCTACCCTCACCCAGGAGTGGGCAGAGCTCTTCAAAGGCAGCTCTGTGCCACACTGAGTAGAGGGAGCAGGGCATTTCTGTGGGCAGTCTGTGCATTCTCCTGGCTCACCAGGAGCTTTGCTCAGGGATCCTGCAGGCTTCAAAGCCATCAAGGCTCACCAGAGGAGTTTGGGAGGAAATTTCCAGTGCCGGGGAGGACACAAAAAAGGAGGCTGTGTCCAGCTATGGCTTCTCTGGATCAAAAGTGCAGCTTGAAAGAGCTCAGGGTTGTGACCTGCCGGCAAGACTGAGGTGTCTGGCTGCAGTTTAACCCAAACCCCACTACCAGGCAGTGAGGCAGTGTCAGTCCTGGGCTGAGGCACCTCTTTAGCCGGTGTTGGGCTTGTCTGGTTATTCCCCAGATCCTCCCCAGATTTCTGAGGAGCTGCACCAACTTGCTGGTGGCTCTCACTACTGTGGCAGCTCTGTAACCTAGCATACTTTTTGCAGGCTGATGCCAAGAAATGTCCTCTGTCAGTCCCAGCAGATACTGAAGACAGACTCTGCCTTTCCAACGGTGAGTTTCAAAAACAAATTGAGGAGCTGCCTTCTTATATAATGCTTGCAAGCTGGCACTTGTGCAAAACCACCCGAAACTGCCTGCTCCCCCTCCTGGAGAGCAAGCCACAGTTCCCATCCAGGAGAGGGCTTAAGCCCTGGAGCGTCACTCATTTGCAAATTACTTCTTTCCTATATGCTCAGTGGCAGAGTGCTGAGTGCCAGAGGTCTTGTATTCCCATTCCCTGGTCCTCAGAGCCAGGATTCATTGTGTTCCCTGGTAGCAATGGGAAGTAAATGTGTTTCTTTCTCACTTAAGCATCGCCTTTGAGGTGTGGCACTGCAAGTGAGTACTGAGTAGTGTACCAGATGTTGCACACCAGAGCAAATAAACCTCTTGGCAGCAGCACCAGCACTTGTTTTTTCTCACCATGCAAAACCTCAGCAGCTGTAAACAACCCAGAGCAGACCATTAACAGGGCAGGGTCAGATTTGGAGCAGACAATCATATCAGACCAGTTTTCAGGAGTATCAGAAGCTAATATTTTAAATTACACTACAATGTTAGGTGACTTTCTCAAATTTTTTTAACCCCTACCTACCAAGAGCTTCTGCTAAATTACAAAGAGAGGTCGTGAGAATTTCTCATCTGGGTAAGACAACTTCATTTTGGAGTAGAAGGCATGACATTTATTGCAAATTTGCATAAGGCAAATCCTTTAGAAATCTTTTTCACAAAAGGTTCCTTCTCTCACTGTTCATGAAAGGGGAAAAAAGGCACACCCCGCCCCAATACAACTATCCTCTTAAAATTCCTGGCCCTCCTCTTTATGAAGCAGATGCAAAACCCATGCTAAGAGATTTCTAATCGTGAAGCCAGTGAGCACTTACTCTGATGCTCCCATCCTCTGGAGCAAGTATCATGTTCCACTGGCTGGGGGGCAACCACTAGCTCTAGGAGCATTGTCATTAGAGCTGGCTGCAGAGCTGGCAGAGCTGGAGCCACATGTTTTCCTTTCAGGCTGTGAAAGAGGTCAAAAACTAGGAACCCCTACTTCTACTTTTGCCCTAAGGCAGGGGCACAACCAGACCATGTAGTGAAAATTGTTGTCATTGCCAGCTGCTGAAGCGGTATATCTGCCTCAGAGTTATCAGAGAAACTACTGCAATATCAAAAATCTCTATAAATGTTCTGTGCCTTGTATGTTCTCACTCTCTAAGAAGAAACAGTGACTAGAATGTAAAAAACACCCAACCCAAAACAGGAAAGGTGGTGGCCTTAGGGGTATGGCCACAGTTTTACAGTTTAGGCCGTTGTTTCCCTAGTAACCACTTAGTTGTCTTTCAGTTTCCCCCAGTTTGGTTTGTTTCAACATACATCTCCGCACTGCACACAGATGAAAGACCACATAGTGCTCTGTTTTTTGGTTTTTTAATTTTAAATTGACCTTTTTTTTTTCCTTTTACTTACAGCAGATGGAACAAAGAAAAGAAAGAAGGTAATATCGCAGTCATTTACTCTGAGACAAAGCCTTACCAAAAGAAATTCCTCAGGACAGCTAGACTTGGGTGCCAAAATCACTCTGTTTGGCCATCCTCTGGCACTTATCTGTGGGGAAGATGACGCACTGCCCCAGCCAGTCCAGGTAAGGAGGTACCATTATAGTGGAACTGTTTACAAAGGCCTGAAGTGTCAGGACAAGGGGGAAATGGCTTCAAACTGACAGAGAGCAGGGTTAGATTGGACATTGGGAAGAAATTCTTGGCTGTGAGGGTAATGAGGTCACCCAGAGAAGCTGTGGCTGCCCCATTCCTAGAAGTGTTCCAGGCAAGGTTGGATGGGACTTGGAGCAAGTGGGTCTCGTGAAAGGTGTCCCTGCCTATGGCAGGGGGTTGGAAGGAGATGGTCTTTAAGGTCCCTTTCAGCCCAAACCATTCTATGATTCTGTGATAGCTCTGACTTAAGTGTGAGGCAAGATACCCAGTACTTCTCCTGCATCATCCAGGAGATGATTCTGGTGTTTCCCAACACACACCCCCTGATAAGCTTAGGACCCATCCCAGATGTAGAAAGAATCAGGTCTGATGGTTTTGTCCAACTCACCCAGCTTTCACTGGAAGTAACTTGGAGTGTAGAGAGCCCAGGACTAGGAATAAAAGATCTGCTTCTTAATATAATAATCTGTGATTTTAAATAAGTAATTTAAATAAATCTTTCAGCAGCATAAACTTCCAAGGATTTCAGTATTTCCATGAAAAACAAGTGCTCAGCTATGGACTGTCACAAAAAAATACCTAAACAATAACTTCTGAATAAAAATGGTCTTGTAATAGTTCTTCCACTGAATTGGCTTTCCCAATAGACATGTATTTGTCTCTACTAAGTAATCTTTGCCTGGCTTGTGAGAGAGGGGATGTGAACTAAGATTTAAGCCATCCCTTGCTTCCTTCTAAAAAAGTAAGCAAGGATGACTCCACTGAAGTCAGTAGAATTTGTCAGATCAAAACAAAGGTGGATTAAAGGAAAATCAAGACCACTTCCCATGTAATGTACTTGGAGCAAGAACTAGATACTGACTAATCAGAGTACAGTGTACCTCCAGACAATTTTTCTTCCATTTCTAAAGAAATGTTCACCTGCTAACTTCCTTCATCCACGTAACCGTTCTTCCATTCCTGTCTGATTTTTCCCTGCAGGATCTCCTAACCATATTGTATATGAAAGGACCTTCTACTGAAGGGATATTCAGAAAAACTGCCAATGAGAAAGCACGAAAGGAGTTGAAGGAGGACCTAAACAAAGGCGGGAATGTTGATCTGAAAAGCAAATCTGTGCACCTGCTGGCAGTGGTTTTGAAGGTGAGTAATTCTGAGCTAAACTGGAGGGAGTACATTGCTAATATGCACAGGCCCAATCCAGTGCTCCAAGCTGATCTAGGTGGGACTCTTGGCTAAAGCCAGAACTAAGCCAGACTGAATTCTTCAAGTTTAGGACAGTCACTTTTCTATCTGATTGTCAGTCCTACTTGTTGGGCTGCTGATTTCCTGAGGAAACTCACTTTGTCCTCTTGCTCATCATCCTCCCAGGGAGCAATAGTGAGAATTGTGAGTGAAGGAAAAGCAACTGAAAGCTGGATCCTGTTACTACACAAGTGCAAGTGCACTTGTGCATTGTACTGCTCTTTCAGTGCTGATGGTCAGGTAGCTCAAGTCATCCTGCTAGAGCCCAGGTGACAGTAATACTCTCTCTGTGCTCAGGGATAGTGTCAAAACTTCATCTAAATCTCTTGGCCTTGCAGGACTTTCTCCGAAATATTCCCTCCAAACTTCTATCAGCTGATCTCTATGAGAAATGGATGCAAGCTCTAGAGAAGCCAAGCAAGCAAGAAAAAATTGAAGAATTGAAAGAGTAAGTTTTTCAACTAGGAAATTTTGCAACCATTGCCAATGTAATGGAGCAGCTGGTAGAGGCCAATAGTGTCTTTTGAAATCGAAAGTCACACTTAAAAGCCTGTCATTTGTATCAGCTTGCTATTGCTCCATGGGGCTTGGTTTAGAAGGCTCCAGCAGCAGCAGCACTTCCTGAAGTTACTTCAGATTGCTCTATGAAACCACCAATGCAGGAACAGGGCAGAGGCTGCAGTGCCTCAGATAATACAGTCACAGTGCTGTGGGACAGGCACTGACACAGAGCCTCTACATCTGCTGGGGGTGAGGTTGGGCACATGGAGACAACCACCATGTTTTGCTCTTCAGGAACAGTAGGTGTGGGGGCTGACTGGGAGTGCTTTGAAAGCCCCACAGCACAAGCACGGGTGTAGGGAAGCCTCCGGTGACATCTCTTGGCATCATTCTGTCCATTCCAGGACATGGGCTTCTGCGATGCTGCCCTTCAGTCAAGACCTTGTAATTCAAGGTCTCATAATTAACCCCACACTCAGCTGCAGATGGGGATTTCTGAAAGATACAGAGAGCACACACATGCCCCTTTCTGGAGGAACTGGTGTTGCTCAAGTTTAATTGAGACTTGCTCAAATCAAGAAGCAGAGGCCACTGCACCATCAGCTAACGTGACATTTTGTTTGTGCTCACGCAGGGTGGCTGACAAGCTGCCGAGGCCAAACCTCGTCTTGCTCAAGCTCTTGCTCTCTCTGCTCCACCACATCAGCCAAAATGCTGAGACCAACAGGATGGACTCCAGCAACCTGGCCATCTGCATTGGCCCAAATATGCTGAGCCCAGGCACGGAGAGCACGCTCCCGCTGGAAGTGCAGAAGGAGATGAATGACAAGGTGCGCTGAACTCACTGAGCGGCTGCTCCCTTGGGGCAGTTGAGAGCCATCCACAGGGATCCATCCCACTGCCATTGCAGCAGCTGAGCAGAACAGCACCCCTGGGCCTTAGTGGTGGTGAGCAAAAGCAGCAGCTGCCCTGCAGCCCCAAAAGTCACAGCACAGCTCCTGCAGACTTTGCATGCGGAGGGCAAGGGGCACCTGTGGCCATTGTCACCCCTGGGCCCTCGGGCAGCGAGGCCAAAGCTGTGGCTGATGGTGTTTTGTCTGTATTGGGGCAGATCCATTTGTCTGCAGCATCAGGCCTTATCCTCCATGGTGGATTCACCCTTGGGCTTTAAGCCAGGATTTTGGCAGAAGCCCACCTGCTCTGTGCTGTCCTTCCTACAAAGATAGCAGGCAGGGTGAGGAAAGAATCTTCAATCTGTCTTGACTGAAATGGGCTGTTTTCTGTGTGCAGGTGACAGTGCTGGTGGAGTTCCTCATAAACAACTGCTTGGAAATATTTGAGGGGGACATTGCCTTCCCTGCCTGTGCCTTGGCTGAGGAGTCACCAGAGCACACAGACAGCTCCACAGGTATGAGAAGGGACTGGGGATGTCACCAACTTGGGCTGCTGGGCCACATTATTGAATTTGATATGTGAATATATCTGTGGAAACACAGAGAGTTCAAGATTGTTGAAGCTCTCTTCTGAACTCTCTCTGTGTTGTTTTCTTTCATCCTCAGCTGGTCAGTGAAAACTAATGTCTTCTTTCTCCCACAGAACAACTTTGTGCAGCTCATCAGAATGACTCTGCCTATGACAGCCCAGATCCTGAAGCAGAAGGCAGCCCCTGTACCCCTGAAATGGAGCAGGCCAAAGGGAGGAGTGCTGCTGTGAGCAGAAAATGTCCAACAAACATCTCTGTCCCTTCCCTGACTAATTTCAAAAATGACATCAGCACAATGGACAGGAGGTACTCAGAGTCAGACCTGTCCTTCCAGAACTGCCTTGATGACACAATAAGGAAACAAAGGCTAAACAAAAGTGAGGACAATTTTCCAGTTCAGCAGAAACTGCTATGGATGGAGGCACTGGAGGAACGTCTTGCAGGCTTACCTTCACAATTATCAACCGATTCTCTCCCCAAAACATCCTCCAGTTGCTCCCTGGAGAGCTCTGATGGCTCAGTTTTCACCAGCTCCCCTGTAGTTTCCCCCTCTAGTCCCAAAAAAACCTTTTTAAATAGGCCTCAGTCCTTTTCCACCAAGGCCACCGAAGACGGCAGTACACCTAGCAGAGAGATCAAAAAACATTCCATGTCATTCTCTTTTGCAAACCGCAGGAAAACATTAATAAAAACCCAGAGCTGGGGGCCTGGAAAACCCATGTTTTTTCAGAGGGACAGTTTCACAAAGAAAGAAGATCAGTTCTCCTGTAGAATTGTCCAGGAGGGCAGCTGTAATGATGACAAACAATTGCCTGTGGAGTATCAGCAAAGGCCCCGTCTCAGGTCTGTTGATGAAGTGTTCAGAGAGGTAGACCAGAAAAACCCTAGAAGACCACCCTCTTATGAAGAGGCTGTTAAAAACTGCCTGGCCGCTAAAGCTCCCTCCCAAAATCTCACGGTTCAGACTCTGAGATTAGCGGCATCAAACCAGGATGTTTTGCTGCCTTATCCATGCAGCCACAGTGCACAGGACACGGCATATATGGATCTGAGGGATCCACGCCGTGCCAGAGTTTCTGCAACAAAGGATTCTGACATGGAAACTGAAACCTTCAGCATTACTGTAGGAGTAAACTCCCGTGTGAATTTACCCGTGACCCCAGGAGTCTACCGGATGAGAGCCATGTCTGAGTCCTGTCAAAAGAACAAACTCGAATATGTGGCTCGGAGGTGCAGCCAGCCGGTTTTTGAGGTGGAGCAGATCCAGTATGCTAAGGAGTCCTATGTTTAAAAAGCCTGTCCTTCCTCTTTGCACTGTATAAAGTAAATATTGTAAAAATAGATATCTTGCTAATCATTTGTAGGATTTCACTTTTAAGGGACAAAGAATAAGCTAGCTCTGTATGAACTTTTTTTTCAGAAGTGTCAGTCAGCTTGACATGTCACATCCTTTCACCAAAAGAGTTGTTGCTGGTGAAGACCTGTGTATCATTATGTAAATATGTAAGATAGTATGCTGTACATAACATGTTGTGTGGGAAGAGTAGTTAGCAGATGATAAACAGTGTTATATTTGTTTTCCTCAAATGACAATTACAAGGTTGGCAGGTCCAAAACCTGTCTCACCTTCTACTTGTTTTCTGTATGGTCACAGACCCTGTACCAGTTTTCCTGTGTGTATGTGTGCCAGGCTAATGCAGTGCTTTGCTGATTTTTTGCATTAAATGTGAGCTGGCAGTCACCTTGATGGGGGAAGAAGTATTTTGTAATCTAGGTCACTTCAGCACTCTTCCATTAACCCCCTGTACCTGCTGCCATTCCATCTTCCTGCTTGCTGGTGATAACAATGATCTGACCACTATGCAGCATAGTGTTGTACACTGAGCCTGGGGTTAGAGCCATATGAGGTCATTATGGGAAAGTATGAAGCAACCCTCATGTGTCCTGAGGTGCTTTTAGACTAAATAAACTGGACAGGCAAAGAAAGGAAAAGAAAGGAAAAGAAAGGAAAAGAAAGAAAGCAAGAAAGAAAAAAGAAAAAAACAAACAAAAACTCCTACAAGGAAATATTCTGGATTCCAGCTTTAAATAGTTATAGTTAATTGGAAAAAAAAAGGATAAAAAAGAAAATAGTAGGTGGTGTCCTTATAAACTTGTAAAAATGACTGGAAGTGCAATGTGCTTTTATGGGTCAGCATAGCCTTAAACCAGAAGCAGGGAGATATTTTTCTCCTGTGTAACTTCACTACAATAAAACATTTTTCTGGGTGAATGTTTAAGTGTCCATTGTTTGATTTTAAAATATCCAGGCCCTACTTGTACTGTACCTACTTTTCTACAGGTACTGCAGGTCTGCTTGAATGATGCAGCATAGCTTAGTAGCAGGAAACAAAGTAAATGACCAGCAGTATCACTGCTATTGTTGTAAGAGGCTGCAGGCTACAAATCCCTCTCTGACAGGAAAACAACTTATACTACCATGTAACAGCAGCTAAGCTGTAAAGAGGTGATACTGCTCCAAAAGTGAAACACATTAAAAATAGCACACCATCTTCTCAGGAATTATGTTTTCCAGGTGTAGGTGCTCCCAGGACACAGAGAAGAGGGGAGGTGGCTGCCTGACCTGATAAAAGAAATGATGAGAAGGACCATATTGGTAGGCTGCAACTAGAGAAAACATCACTTCTCTCAGCCACCTGAACAGTGGCACTCTGCTTCCAAGCAAGCTGAATGAGAGGGCTCTGATGCTAAAGGTGTTTACCTTTTTCTAGAATCTGCATCTCCTGGGTCACAGAATCAGTGAGGCTTGAGATCCTCCTGTCCAATCCTACTGCCCAAGCAGGGTCAGATAAAACAGGTTGCACAGGATTGTGTCTTGACAACTTTTGAATATTTCCACAGATGGAGGCTCTGCAATATCTCTGGGCAATCTATTCCTGTGTTTGACCAGACTCAGAGAGAAAAAGTGTCTCCTTGAATTCAGATGGAATTTGATTGTATTTCAATTTTTGCCTATTGCCTCTTCTTCTGTGTAAAGTGGAATTATGTTTTTCTTGTGTAAAAAACACAGGTATCTTACCCATGTGGCACAACAATTATGAAGAGATAGTCCATGTGCAGTGAAAAGGCTCAGAAGCCACAGAAACACAAACCTTGAAATGTAATCAAAGCCCAATACAGATCCTTCTTTCTTAAGTGACTCATTCTTTTTTCACTGTGAGAAGACTAAGTCTCCCAAGAAGATTCCTGCTCTGTAACCATACCAGAAAACCCAGGGTGAATAAGCACAGTCACTTCACCAGAGATGAGGAAAGTCTCTCTTTAGGTCTAAGATGTCCTAAGGCATTTATGACAATCCCACTCAGAAAGTTTACCTGGGCTTAAATATTCAGTATAGAAAAGTCTAAATCTTCCATCTCCTGGATAAGAAGGACCGTTTGGAAAAGATCACCTTCAATTGGTGGAAGAAAAAGAAGAGAGAGAAGCTCTACAAATTGTAAACAAAAAAGGGCTAAGGTGAAGGAGTTGTATAGAGTGGCCCAGTCCTCCTCATCCTGCTCTTGCAGTCCAGGGAACACCATGATTAAAGAAAATCTGAATGCAAACAGACCCCAAAAGATACTTCCCTCCTCACTGACAGATAACTTTTGACTTCCTTCATCCCTTCAGATTTGACTGTTTAGTCAGCATTATTTTCATGTCATGTCTCTCCACAGAAGTGATTTTTCTTCTCTACAGGCAGATAATAGACCTCAAAAGACAAGAATGACACAGGAAGTAGAGAACTTTGCTTTAGCACTTACTTATCTGCCTTTGATGCAGAAAACCATTTCATCATGTTACCAGTCCACCCTACCACATCCTAGGATCCAGGCCGACTATCTGGGACTCAAAGAGTAAGGTCTATATCCAACAAGTGGATTATCTGTTTTACAAGTGCTGTGCCAAAGCTGCCTTTGACTCCTCAGCCAGAAGGATCAAACACCCATTTACAACTGGGTCAACTGGAGATGGATTTTGGTAGAAGAGCTGAATGATGACAACCAGCCTCCCACTCTTCACAAGTTTCTCCATCATCAGTATTGTGTGGAGAGCTAGTTACACAACAAAGGCCATGTAGACATGCTCTGGATAGCTGAGAATTGGAAAAGTACCGGACCCAGCTAATCTGAGTCCCTGCACCTGCGAGGACGCTGTGGCCTTGAGTATAGCTGTAGTATGATAACAAGATGCTGTAGCTGAGAGACAGGCATGAGAAAAAGGAGATGTAAGTTATAAGGCATGAAGAAGTAAGAATAACCAATAGACTGCTTAGCTTACAGAATATGCATGAGCTTATTACTTGTTGTGCTTAAATGTCTGATGCTCTAATCAATAAATGAAGCTTGCTGAACTCTCACATTGAGCGTCCCAACTTCCCTCACTGCAACAGTATTGCACCACTTGCTTCACACACAGAATTTTCTAATTAAATTTCATGAAGACACTCCAAATGTGAATTTGGAGGTAGGACTGGAAGAGGGAAAAAAACAATATTAAAGCAGGAAATCCAAACCATTGCCTTGTAAGGCAATGCTGGAATTAAGCCTGGTTATGCAGCTTGAATTCAGTCCCTTATGTTCGCATCCTGCTGTTGTCTTCAAACACATGGTGCACTCTGTTCTTCCCCATAGGAACCTGCACTGGGTAAGGAAAAAAGGTTGTCCAGCAAAGGAGAAAATTTTATTTTGACATTCCCCAGAACAGTTTGCCTAGCAGACATCCAGGTTTTGGACATATAGCTATGTCTCACTTGTTAGGATTTGAAATAACAAACAGAAGACCAAAGCAGTTCCTCATGGAGTACCTCTTTCCATGTTGTGCACCAGGAATTTGCAAATTCGTTCCCTGCCACTTGAATTAGGATGGCAACTTAACAGAAAAGGGATGATAGTATTAACTCCATGTCCAAACACTAGTGAAGATTGAGAGAAACATCATGCCTGCAGGTTTCACAAACATTCAGACTGCAGGAATTCAAATACTCAGGTGCAGATTGCAAATGTAGACACATACATTTATTTATCTGTTTGCAAGGCTTATATTTATATAAGCTTGTGATTTATCTTCTGCACAGTCTGCAGAAAATGAGGCATAGGCTCTCTGTGTCCCATTTCTTTGGATTCTTGGAACTGAATTGAGTGCAGATAGAACAGAGTTGTCTGAAATAAGGTGTCCCTTCAAGTCATTGGATATCTTAGGACCATAGGAATTTCCTAAGGCATCAAAAGTGGTTACAATTCCTGATACTTAGGTTGTAAAATGCTTTCCTAAAGTCTTCTCTGTCTGTGATGTAAGCTTAGACTCTGACCTCACACATACATTATACATTTAGATACCTTGAATGTAGTTCTCTATAATCTAGGGCTGACATTTTTACTGCCACCAGAGATATAGTAACATTTGGGATTTTAGGCACCATTCTAAGCCTTCAAAAGAAGTCTTCTTGAACTTAGGCTCTCATACTTACCCCCCTCCCCAGAGTTTGGTGCTTTCGGCTCCATGCCATCATTGAAAACTCTGACTCAGACCTTTATCTTTTCCATCCCTACCCCTTATCTCTGCCTCTTTTTCATTCTCTCTCCATTCCCAGCCTCCATTCCTGACTTCATCCAGCTATTTCTCTTTTAATTGAACAAACCCCAACCTTTGACTTGCTCTCAAAGTCCCTGTTTCATTTCCTCTCCATCCCTCGACCCACTCTACTCAGTCAGCCAGTTTCTGTTTATCCCTTCCAATACTCCCACATTTTCCTGTCTTACGTGCACTGGTTGTTATTGCAATAAGTCCCATCAAAACTCATCTAGACTTAGTCCCACCCACATGCTCCGCCTTGTTTTAGTCTCTGTAAATACAGAGAATCAGAATGAGAGAAGGAAATTCCCAGGAAGCTACAAGAAAAAAAGTACAAAATTCACGAAGTCTGGTGATGACCTCAGTCCACAGCTGTAACCATGGAAAGCCTCAGGATGAATGTTCCATGGCCAGAGGTCCTTGAATTTTTGGGATTTCAGCAAGCAGTCTGCACATCTCTTGTTGAATGGAAATACGGGCTGTCAGCTATGGTGGAAGGACATCTGGAACTAGGTTAAGATGAAATAATGAGTCAAAAGAAGCCATTGCCCCTGTGCTTCATGGAAGCAATGCACCAACTATAATGTAAGGGATATTTTCAGTAATTTGTTCATATTCTCTGAGAAGAGGCATTGTCAGTAATTTTTTTTCTGCCTCTGCAAGCAAGGTCTTGGGGGAGAAGCCTTCTCAGCTGTCTGACCTCTTCTCAGAGCTATTATCTGAAGGGCACTTATTTCTGGGAACTGTGAAAACTAAAGAGATAATGAATTCGCACCTGAGGAAGAACAACTTCTAGCTACTTAGCAATGTTGCACAAGATAATTGTTACTGCCATGGTCATTTTCTGTGATAGCTGCCTAAACATAACCAAAGAACCAGTGGTTCTGCTCTGGACACAGTCACAGAACACAACCACTGCTCTACGTAAGATCTTTCTTCTGTCTCTTCCTCCCATGATTACCACCTGTGTACTCCAGGCACAAAATGCCACACTGATGTAATGTTTGCTGGTAAAAACCCATGGCAAAAATATTAGTGGATGGAATTACACCAACCTTGTTGCCCTTGTTTGTATTTCATATTTACTTCTTTACAACATGGACAGCTGGCTTTTCCTTTTGGGTGTGCGCATTTGGCTCTTCAGAATTTCTTCTACTGTATCCAGTTGGAAGAAATGGGATTTGAAATATTCTTCTTTGGGCATCATGTAACGGATGGACAAAACTGTATACCCTGCATTGACAGGTAGCATTAGGGAATGTAGAGCATCCTGTTGATCACCTAGAACTCTGTTGCTTTTGAAACTGAACCACTCCGTAGGATGTGACTGTGGTCCACAATTCTGACACTTATAATAAAGCCAAGAACTTTGAGATCTGGTTTTTTCTTTTTTTGTAATGGGATTGTATCTCTTCAGTCTTTTGCTTAGAACTAGATCTCTAATTTCTTCTAACACTAAAGCCAAAATGGATAGTTTAGGGATTCTGCTTGGGGTATACTTTAATGTTGAAAAGCTAATACTGATGTTAAAAGCTAATAATAAAATTACTGCTTCATAGCTCAGTTCCATATTGTAGGGAGTTCCACACAGTTTTTATGTATGGTTCCTCTTGTAATATTACTATGAAATGTCTCCAATTACAGCTTGAAGAAGTATCACAGCTGATAAAACCCCCATCTGTGTTGTTTTTTATCTGGGAATAGGAGTTCTTATTTCTGTACTGACTATTCAGGCTTTGGTGCTGATCCATCACAGGAGACCAGGTGGTTTGCTGCTGCACCCCTCCAGGTTATTCCATAAACTGCAAGTGACAATTTCAGCTTCCCATTGTACCCAGGCAGGTCTCTTAACCTGAGAAGAGAATATTACTTTTTATTACAGTGAGGCCACTTGGCTGTCACAGGGGTGAACTCTGAACAAACAAGAACATGATGCTACTCTGGTAGCAATGTGGCAGACCACAGTTAGTGTGGCTATCGTGTATTTCCAGGAGGACAATTTCTGACTACAGGAAGAGGAAACCCACCTTTGGTAGGCTTTCTGGTTACATTTTTCTCTGAATTTTGTTAGCAGTCAGTCCTTATCACATGTGTCATCAGAACAGAGTGAAAACTTCAGAGGATCTTCTGAAAGCTAAAAATTCAGAAGAGGGAACAATTTTTAAATAAAAAAATCTGACAATGATAGAGAAAAAGATCTATGGGAAAAGGGCAACCACTGTTGGAGAAGTGATGGAATCCTCATATGGACAGCTGAGATGCTAGGTAAAAAATTGCTTTCTCTGCCTCTCTGTTATTCAGAAATGCTAATTATCTTATAATATTTTTTCTATAAATACATTGCTTTTATTGTTTTAATCAGTCTTTACCATTCACTGTGATAATAGATCAATTTAAATCTCACTTCTGAGTGAAACCCATTCCAAGTTCTACATATTCTTCTACAAAGGGACAGAAAAACAGATTATTTTCTGTTTCTAACCTGAGGTGGCAGCACAAAAGTCTGAACAAATGGCTCACAAATTCTAAACATGGCAGACTGTTAAACTCTGCTTCCTCTGCTAGGTAATAATATGAAAAGGTTTCTATGAAGGGTTTCACACTTTCTAAACAAAACATGCTCTTCAGCCAGCAAGTCTATTTACAGAACTGATCCAACGGCTGCTCAATACTCTTCCTTCCTACAACCCACAAACCTCCCACCAACTTCCTTAACAAATGCAACAGTTCATGCTCAAGCCCTGCACCTTCCGTATCCCACAGGTTATGCTATAAACTATAAAACTGTATTTAAAAAAAAAAAATTAGAGCCAAATCCAAGCAGTTTCCAAGTCAGGTGATCAAAGAAGATACTTTTACAACACAGATTAGGGATTTTTCATGCTTGCTGCACGGTCTTGGGCCATGCAAGTCTCTCCACCATGAAGATTTAGCAAGTGTACCTGTGCAGCTGTGCCTGTGATTCCCCTACCATATTTCTTAAGCACAACTGGTGACCAGGTGAGAAAGCAACCACAGTATCATTCAACAACTTTGCAGGGCTGCATTCTGAGGCATACACAATGTTACATGATACAATACAGAGATGCAGATGCACACCCATCTTGTGAGCTACAGAAACCATGGCATATGAGAAGTCCTTGGGTGTGAGAAAGAGCAGAGCAGCCACTATTTCTCCACAGGTCATCAGGAGGATGATTTTGAGATAAAGACCAGAGACTTGTAGTCAGGAAGTTCAACATCTGGATCTGCTTTTTCCAAAAGGCCTCCTACCCAATGCAATTTTCAGACTGTGCAGTTCATCTCAAATTAAGCATGGGCAGATACTGATCAGCCTCCCAAAGATGTTATAAAGGGCAACTTATATCAAGATGAAAAAACACCAAGACTACAGTGAAGGAGCAACAGAAGCAGATCTGTCTTGTTTCTTACTCTGCACGTTTAGTGCAGTTGCATTGCTCTCAATACAGGAAGATGCAAAATAAGGAGGCAGAGCTTCCTGAGGTGAAAACATGGAGCGAGAGAGCACTGTTCAAGGCAGGAAGAAGTAAGAAGGAACTGGAGCAGGATAGCAGCACACAGTCTATTTGAGCTTAAATAGGAAGGTCACCAACAATTGATTTTCCATTTGATAATCTAATGAATGATAGTTTAAAATTCAGTGTACTCCTCTCTCTAAGGTACTTTATGGCCCTTTCATAATTTTTTCTAGTCACTCTCTCTGAAAGCACATGGTGGCAAAAGGCAAGAATGCAGCCCCAAGAACAGGCACACTGAAAAACAAATCTTGTGTGGAACATGGAGGAAAGGCAACCTAGGGAAAATGGTGCTGAGAGTCAGAGGGTGAAGTAAATTTTAGCTGGAAACCATGATTAATAAGTTCTGGTTTTTCACTAGTGTTGGAGAAATTAGGGTCTTGAGAACCGAAACTTTCCAGTCCTGCCCAACCCCACAAACTCAGAACTGGAGTCAAGAGGAAGCTGTTGCTACACAGAAAAGGAAGCTTAATAATTTGGGTTGAAGATATGAGTGACAGGATCTCCTTTCTTTTCTATTAATGTTTATGTATCATTATTAACTACCCTTATTAAAAAAATATTGATGTCACCATCAGAACTCAAGTTTAGCTCCTGTATTTATTTTTCCTTCTGTGTCTCTCATCTGTCAAACTCCCAGGTTGGCACATTATAATTTTTTAAAGCTGAGTATTTCCCTGTTGGGACCAGGCCTATTTATTTCTGGTGCACTGAGCCCAGCACCCTTGAAGAGCAGCAGAGACACCATCAGCAGGATGGCAGACAAAGTGATACAATACTGACACAGTATTTGCTAATTCTCTCTGATCACATCACTGCAGCAAGTTGAAACAGGTCTCAGGGAACTTCTATTAATTGTTCTCTCGCAGCATCAGGACAAATAGTACATATACACTTGGGCTCTGTGATTTTTTCATCTTTTCAGTCACACTGATGGGTCTCCATGTCTGTGCTCTGTGTATTTCCAGCAGATATCTCAGGACATTAATTAGCAGTGGCATGATGATTTCTGGGATTTTCAAGGCTATTTCAAGCATCTCCATCCCTGGAGATTTTCAAAAGCTGGCAGGAGAAGGCCCTGACCAATCTAATCTATCTTTGAATTTGTCCTGGCTTAGGCAAGAGGGTTACACTAGAGACCTCCAGAGTCCTTTTCAGTCTAGATTGCTCTGTGATTTTTGATGTCTACTTGAAAGCAATGGCATTTTGGCCTCAATTAGAGTTGCTTCCAAGACTGGGAGATCCACGCCTCTAACTGCAGGCTCAAGGGGGTAAGACTCACAGATTAAAGTTCCACTTCAGGACCATGGAGAACCAAATCTAACCCTAATTTCATATAATTACATAGTTTTACACCAGGGAAGCATTCCTGTGATTTTATAAGCAGCCATGGTCCTCCTCCAGACAGAAGACAATGCTCTAGCAAGGCATTATGCCCCTCCCTGTCCTTTTTGACAATTAAGCATTATGCCTATATCCATAAACTTCCTTCCTTTCTTAATTATAAAATGCTGCAGAAAGTTAAGGTGGTGGAAACTGGACTCAGCTAGTCTGCTCAACATTGTATTGTGTAAAGAATTGTGGAAGAAGGTCTCCCAGTCTAGCAACATCCAAGCAAGGGTTCCAAGAAGAGCCAGGCTCAGCACTGCAGATCCCTCATATTGTATTTCAAGGTGTCATTCACTAGTTGCAGATGCATCCCAAGCGCTGCAGGAAATAGTGGGTGTATATCTTCTGTTACTACACACTGACACCTTCACATTTGCTTTGCTGTGAATAAACTTGTTTCACATCCAAAAAAAGAAAGCCAAGGGCATGCCATAAGGCATGGTAGAATGCCAGGAAATTCTTATGAAAACAAACAAAAAACCAAGTATGTTCAAGGCCTTTTAACAGACCCACAGCAAACCTGGAAGGAGACAAAGCCCTCGTTCTGCAGCTTTCAAGTCAGGTGAAGGCACTTCAAAAGACCTTTCTTAGCTGCCATATGGGAGATGGGCTGATTCATTCCTTGCTAGCTAGGCCCATTTCCCAGGCAGTACCTCTGGCACTGTGATTGTGCAGGTCCAAGAAAATCCTCCAAAGAATATGTGAAAAAGCCATTGCTACTGTAAGATCCAAAAAGCAACAAATGGCAGGAATCTGCTTACAATCAATGTGCTTTTGGATCCTGCTCCACTCAGTCTTGTGATGACACAAAGTGTTCTCGAACTCACCAGGTATTTTTAGGAAAAAAAAATAAAAACAACCCAAAAACCCAACCAAAACAAAACAAAACCCCAAAACCCTCCAAAAGCCACACCAAAAAACCAAACCAAACAAAACAAAAACCCCCAAACAAACCCCCCAAAAAAAAACAAAACAAAAAAAAAAAAAAAACAACCCACCAAGCCAAAAAAAAACCCAAAACCAAAAAACCAGCATAAAAGAGGGCAAGGGAGAAAAGGTGCCTTTTTTTATTCTGGGATGGCTTTGTCACTTATAAGCCTGCAGAGACGTTTGCACTCAACTGGTAAGGTAGCAGTGTTTCACAGACATAGAGTTGCTGCCATTCAACCAGTGAACATATCAAGTGAATGAGAAATTCTCCCAAAAAGTGAGACACCAGCTGGGACCAGCTTAACAAAATGAACTTGTGATACAACACCTTAATCTTCACAAGATTTGTGGTCAATAAGGAGCAGGCAACTCCTCAGGAATCCTTGCTCCAGTGGTTACAGGCTGTTTTCTTGTTGTCTTCCTAGCCAGTTCATTCCAGCCAAATTTCTAGGCTTATTCAGCAAGCACGCTCTGGACAGCTTTAGACTGACATTTTTCAGGCTATACTGCAGCTGTTTTTCACATGAAGAGAAACACCAGATCTGTAACAATCTTGGAAAGGTCTACCAAGATTTCAAGTCCCCAGTCTAAAAGCAGTATAGCCAACTCTATAGCCAAACTTAAATTTTCAGAAAATACGAGTCAGGTCTCCAAAATCAAAGGATTATATTGGCTCAGGTCAAATTTAAGAACCATAGTGCTCCGACTTGGCTGGACTGAGAACCCATTCATTAACTTTGCTTGCCCAGACACAAGCAAATCTTGAAGGACTGCCTCAATAGGGTTTTGTTTGTTTGTTGTTCTTGAGGGGTTTTGTTTTGTTTGTTTGTTAGTTCAGGGTGGGTTTCTCAAATTTGTTTTTTCAAATAGTTTCTCCTGCTCCACAGCTTTCTCCATGCCTTTGAGGCCTCCTGTGAAGTACTCGGGGACGGAGTGGAGCACAGATTTCTGCAGCAGTAACATAATTGAGCTGAAATAAATAGAATTTAAAACAAGAATTACATTTAAACCAAAGGTTTCAGAAACACAGGGCATGGGCTATTTTATATGCTAAGTCTTGCTAAAAGAATCAAGGCATATCCCTACCCACACAGGTTTAAAAAAAAGGCTATCACTCTATCAGTAACCCTTCAATGCTTTTATGTTTCTCTTAATGGGAATTTTTCACAGAAGCTGAAAACAAGTGCTCATGATTTGCCCTGGCAGGGAGCACAGCACACCACGGGTGGGACAGCATACTGAAGACTCACCTCATCTCTCTGTCATCATAGCACACCTTTACAGTATCCAAATACGTGGAAAACACAAATTTGGGGTGCAGCTGTTGGAGCCGGTACTTCCAGGACACCGGTACCGAAGCCACCAGCACGCCTCCCAACAGGGTTTCGCGGCCCCCAGCCAACCTCTGCACGCCAGGGCCAGCGCACCTCGCGTGTCCCTGGGAAGCGGAGAGTCCCTGGGAGTTACTCGGAGGCGGCGGGAGGACGGTGACACCTGGCGGTCCGAGGCCCTCATTGCCTCGGCCGGGCAATGGGCCCGCTGTGGGTTACGGCGGTGCTTTCCCAGCGCCCGGCGGGCGGCACGGCCCGAGGCCTGGGCTCCGTGAGGGCGAGTGCCGCGCACAGCAAAGGGAAGGCCCCAGGGTGACCCGTCCGCCGCATTCCAGCACCGGAGAGCCAACAAGAGGGCTGCAGGGGGGCTTATTACAAGGGCATGTAGTGACAGGACAATGGAGAGTGCATTCAAACTAGAAGAGGGTAGATTTGGATTAGATATTAGGAAGGCACTGTTTGCTGGGACGGTGGTGAGGCACTGTAGCAGGTTGCCCAGAGAGGCTGTGAATTCCCCGCCCTGAAAGCGTTCGAGGTCGAGCTGGATGGGGCTTTAAGCACCCTGGTCTGGTCGGACGTGTGTCCCTACCCAGGGACGATCCTTAAGGATCCTCCCAGCCCGAGCCAGTCCGTGACGCCCCGCGCCGCCCGCGGCCGCCGAACCGCGCACGCGCCGCGCGTTGCCCGGGAGACGGACGCCGTTAGCGCTCCCTCGGGCGCGCCCGCCCCGCGCGGAGCCGGAGCCGCAGCATGGAGCCCACCATGGGGCCCGCCCAAGCGGCCGCCGACGGGCCCTACAGCTTCTCCATCCAGCCCCGCTCCCTGCCCCCCCGCCCCAAGTACCGAGAGCAATCCAATGCCGCCGAGACGTGAGTGCCGGTGTCCGGCGGGCCGTGCCGCCCGCCCCGGGCCGCTGCCCTGCTGCCTTCCGCGCCTTTCCCCTGAGCCCGGCTCCCTTCCCGAGGAGCGCAGCCCGCGCCGCCTCGCCTTTCTCCCGCCGGCCGGGGGGAAGCCGCAAGTGGCGCTGTCTGTGCTGTGCCGCAGGGAGAAGGTGCGCTACGGCAACATCATGATCGACCCGAGAGTGGTGCGCGGAAACGTTCTGTCCGTCCGTCCTCCCCCACCGCAGGTATTGGGGTTCGCTAAAGTGCATCGCGCTACAGTTTTGTTGGAAAGCCATAGGTAGGGCAGCAAAGCTGTTCCTCATCTATAATGAAGCTGTAATTTAACTTTCAATATTTCACGTAGTCACAGGCTCTCCAGTTAAACCAGCCTGCGACTGTTTCTAGATCTTCTCTAAAGCTCTTCAGTTTCATACGAACTTCTGCAGTTCTGATTTTTTTACCCCCCATTAAATACTTGATGCCTTTATTTTCTTTCTCTGTTTCTTTAGGGTAATGGTCCTGAGCACAAGTCATGACTCGATAATCTGTTATTTTATGCAAGGTGTCATCAGGGGGAATTGCAGCTCTTGGGAAGTTGAGTTGTGGGATAGACTTTGGTTTATCCTACCACAGAAGCAGAGCTAAATGATCCAGCTGTATGCAAAAGCTGCTTGTGAGGATGCCAAGTGTTTTTTTATTACTGCTATATCCTGATGTAATAGTAAATCATAGAATCTTAGAATGGTTTGGGTTGAAAGGGACCCTAAAGATCATCTAGTTTCAACCCCCTTCCACTGGTCCAGGCTGCTCGGTGTCCCACCCAAATGCGATACTTTGTTTTCAGAGAATATTTCTACATAGATAATTTGATCATATATGAATTTAAAGCAGTATTTTTAAAAGCTACTGTTTGAAAATAGCTTTGTGTTGTTCAATGGCCATTTCTTAGAGTGAATTTTACATATTTTGTTTCAGAAGTTCAGTGATGTTTATCTGATGTTTATCTCAATCTATTAGTAAAATACTGAATTTAATAATTATTATGAGTTTCTTTTGTTTCATCAGCAATAATTGGTCTGTAATTTTTATTTAGCAAACAATTCTGTTAATAGGATGATAACTGGACTTAAGTCCATTTGACCTCTCAAAATTTGAAAACATACCATTTTTATATACTTTATCTAACAAAGTTCTGTATACAATATTCACTTTCAAATAAGAAAATAATTAATTATTACTCTTAGCATGAGATGCCATTATTATGTACCTGTAGGCAGCTAGCATAACTTATTAATTTCATGTCATACAGTCTTTTAAGTCTGTGAAAATTTAGGGCCAGGAATCAGGAAAGTAAATCCAAAATACTAGATAGCTAACATTAAAATCAAAGAGCAACCTTCTTTTTTTTTTGGAGGCAATTGAATATAATTTTCAAGTATAAAGTGTATTCTGTTTTGTGGGTATCTTTCTTCTTTACCCCTGCTCAGAGTACCGAGTCCCTTACCCTTGAGGCTAAAAAGCAGAGGAGAGCACAGAAACACTCATTGACCAGAAGGCTTACACAAGAGCAAATTCAGCCAGGAACGCCGGAGCCGGTGGAGGGCAGAGTACATGTTCACGTGCAGACAGGTAAAAGGCTGCATTTTTTATATATATTTGAAAACAGAAGCTTGTTGATCTATATTCACTTGCTAAATTGGTGATGAAGTTGGTAGAATCACACAGTTTAAAATCACAGAATGCTGGAATCAGAAGTTCTAAACTTGTCTGATTAGTGACATTTTCCCAGAAGGTCTGTTTTTCAGTTTTTCTGTTTTTTATTATTGAATAAAAAGTCAAGACTGCTTCATTTATTGTTTCCATTTTCAGACTAATTAGAGAAATTTCATATATGCTTAAAATGGAAGGTTTTAAAACTTTTGCTTAAGGTGAACTACTGTTTTTGGAATCACTTCCATGAAGTGCACCTGACATTACAGAGAACACAGCATCAGATGGCCTTTGCTGCAAATTGACCTATGTTTTGAGAGGCCTTTTTTCTAACTTTATAGAAAGCATTTTGTTGCAGTCTTTGGATGTAATTCAGGATATAGTCATCAAAAACAGTTGAAAGCTAAAATGAAAGGAATCCCATGTTGAGTATTCATTGTGCTTTTGTTTCTAGAACTGTATTTGGAAGAGATTAGTGATCGGATAATAGAGGTTGATGTAGAGTGTCAAACAGATGAATTTTTGGACAGACCTCCCACTCCACTCTTCATACCAGCCAAATCAGGACAAGATGTGGCCACTCAAATAGAAAAAGGAGAGGTATGAAGTCAGGTCCACAAATACTATCAAAATATCTCTCCCATCAAAAACACATTTCTGATGCAAAATTGAAGTAGAAACAGAAGGAACTAATCCTCACAGAATATGCCAAAAAAAAACTAACCCACCCAAACCCAACTCACCAAGGTTTGCTTTGAGGTTAAGTGCAAAATTAAGGAAGATGTGTTGCCATGTGCACTGGTTCTGCTGCTTTCAGCTAAGCAATACAGTGTTGAGATATGCTCTCTTCTGTAAAACATGTCCAGCCCAAGAAGGGACTGGGAACACAAAAAAATGGTCTAGGCAAGTGCTTGGCTTCTCCCTGGCAGGGGCTGTGGGAGGCCTGGTGGTGTCTCAGGCCAGCCCACTCCCACTTACCCCCAGCAACACTCATGATTCTCCCTGCCTTAGCTGACACTGGTCCCCCACCTGCACTTCTCCAGCCTGACTTTGGTACAAGGGCTTTGTTCATCCTTTTCTCCTTGCCAATCCTTGTTAAGAGTAATTGTGACCAAGGGACATTTCTCTCTGTTTCTCTGACTCCCATCCTCAGTTGTTTGACTTTGATATTGAAGTGAAGCCGATCCTGGAGGTGTTGGTTGGAAAAACAGTTGAGCAGGCTTTGCTGGAAGTCATGGAAGAAGAGGAGCTGTCCCAGCTGTGGGCACATCAGCGTGCCTTCGCAGAACTGCGTAATGCAGAGTTTGCTGAATTACAGCGCTTGGAAGAGCAGGACAGGCGAATCAGAGAGGAGAAGGTAGGACTTCCTAAGGGATTTCCTGTCAGAAGGGAAAAAAACATTCCCAGTACTGAACAACAGCCTGTGATATAAACTGGGTATGCTCAAAAGGGAACTGTCAGCTTTGACATACCTTAAAGCATTTTGATGAGATACAGCTGCATTCTGCCACTTGCTCTCATACAACAGCACCACACTGTTGTGTTTATTTGGAGCAGTCATGTTTAAATGACTTGGTGTAGTTGACCTGGTCAAAAGATCAAAACCAACAGCATTTCCTTCTGTACCTGGTACAGCTGTTTCTTAAGCCTTTTCATTATAATAAGTGCTGAACCATCAGAGTGCTTGGAAGTAAGAGAGACACCTGGTCTTTCACACACCATGCGTGCTCTACTCTGTGTGCACATGTACATCTCAAGATTGCAAAGTATTATGCCATATTAGTAATATTTAGTAAATAGAAGTAAACAGAGAAGGTGTTAATTACTTGCTATTTATCAGACTTGTATAATTGTATTTACTAATGGTTTCCTGAACCAATTTGAGTTTTAATCTTTTTGTATGTGCAATAGGATATAATATTGGAAGATAAAAAGTTTGGGAAATACTTAGCCAAATTTCATCATATTCCAAGGCAAATAACCAGCTTGATTTGCAATAATAAAGCAAAAAATAATGAGATTAATGTATACTAAGGCATCAAAGAAGGGTTTCATTTGGCCAGCTGTGATGCCCTTATTTTAAAGACTTGTCAAATTCAGAAAAGGAATACTACAGAAATGTGTTTCCTTGTAATTTGGGGGATTTTAATACTCCATAGATTAGGTACAAACTTGCTTTCAAGCACTCTTTCATGTGAGGAAGTTCAGTGGAAGTTAGAGACTGCAAAACCAGGTAGAGATCATACTATCTTTGGTATTTTTGGGACATGCACAGTGATAATTCTTCAAAATCTAGATCAAAGGAGTCACAGCTAAAGGCCTCTAAGTTTTACATGCATAATTACCTTGACAGGAACGTCGCAGGCTGGAGCACCTGGAAAAGCTGCGGAAACAGAAAGAGACTGCAGAGAAAATTGCAGCTCGGGCATTTGCTCAGCGTTACCTGGCTGATCTCATTCCCTCAGTTTTCAACAATCTTCATGACAGTGGATTTTTTTATGACCCTATAGAAAGAGGTCTGTTTTGTTTTTTCTTTTTAAATATGGGAGCAAAGTTATATAAAGCTCAAAACAACCATGAAACATAGCATCTTATCCTATTATTTAGAATAACGTAATAAGACTATTCATTTATGTTTGTGGCTGAACACAAAAAACATTATTGCTCATCTGTACAAATAGTGAAGAATAAGCAAGAGCTGACAGTGTGGCAATGAGAAGAGCTACTTTGGAGCTGGACAGAAACAAATGGGTGGTTAGGATTGGGAGGCAGATCCAAACTGAAGTACGTGTATTTTTATAGATCAGACAAAGAAATCAGTGTGTCATTCTGAATATTTTTTAAAGATTATCAGAACAAGTGACAAATTAGTCAATTAGAATTAGGCCCTGAAAATAATTTTGGAATTGTATATCAGTGACTTCCAAGCCCTTAGAACCAGCAGCATTTCTCATGAGCTATCTTGCTGCCCCCCGCTTCACCAGTCTCCACACTGGCACAGACCACAGCTTGGGAATGGTTACACTCTCCAGGTCAATGCAGAAACTGTGTGTGTTTTGGAACCAGGGCAGGCTTTGGGATCACAGTGTACAAAAAGTATCATTTGAGAAATACATAAGAAACAAGAACTCCTTAGACAGAACAAATGCCTTCAGCAGACCAGAAGCCAAATGTCTTTGGAAAGCAAGGCAGGAAATGTTATTCTTCTGACTTGTTCAGGATAGTTATTTAGATCTCAGTGGAACATGACTGTGTATCTCATCTGTGCTAAGCCCTTCAAGGGTGCCAGACCTCTTTGAAAATAACTGCAGTTGAGAGGACTCTGCTCTGAATCTATAAATGATCATGAACCTCAGTAAGAGAGGTTGGAGATTAGAAACCAAACAACATCTGAGAGATTTCATGTGACTCTTACAGAACAAGGTCTTTTGGCAGGGGAGGGATTAAGGGATCCCTTTGGCAGGGGATTGTCATCCCTTAATTGTCGTAGCAAATATAAAACAGCCACCATGTTCTGTTGGTCATCCTTTATAAAGTGACAATTTCCCTTTGTTTCTTCCTGATAAATTCTGACAGATATTGAGACAGAATTCCTTCCATGGCTGATGTCAGAAGTGGAAGAAGAACTACAGAAGAAGGTTCTGGGAAGGACGATGCTTGACTGTAAGTTACCAAATCCTGGAATGTAATCTGGGCTGCCTGATGTTCTTGATTGTCTTTTTGCTGGTCAGAACAAATGTCGCATTTATATGGTCACTGTGGGTTAAGGTAGGAAGTGTCATTTTAGGAAAAACTCCATGTTTCTTTGTGTTGGGTGTTTTGTTTGTTAGCATTTGTTTGTTGATTTGGTTTGGTTTTTTTACTATATTAACATGTTTTAATGTTGGAAAACTACTACTACATACAACTAGGTAAGTGATTTTCAGCTGAAATAATGGAAGTGTCAGTCATGCACTATCCCCTCTCTTCCAACTATACTGTTTGAGGTTTGTTAATGCTGGGAGATACAACACCTATGTCAGGAACAGAATGGTTAAAGAACACAATTCTTTTTTTTGGCTATAAAGCTTATACTTCCTCTGTTTTACACTGCTGTAGTGTTCTCTGTAGTGCACCTGACTGAGCCAGTGGGAACAGAAAAGTCCATCTTGTATATTGCCACATGTATACCATGAAAGTGTCTTAATTTGTTGTGTAAGCTCATGGAGCTATGGATTATTTTCCTACATTAAAAGGAGGATGATGGCAGGCCATGGTTGACTGAGAAGTGAGGTGACCAATATCTTTCATCAAAACAAGGGCTTACCTCCTTATCAGTCAATAACCATGTCCTTGCTTTTGAAATAGATTGAAATATCAGTCTTTGGCTAGTTCAGGCTAAATATCTGGGCTCTTTTATTAGTTTAGAGGGTGTAGTTGAAACACCTGAAAAACCTGGATTCTGTCTTGTGTAGAAGCACAAAAGTATGGTGCACGTGTGCTCAGCAGTGCACTCCTAGATCAAACCACTTTTTTACACTTGCATAACATCTTCATTCCTATAGTTTTCCTCTTGCTGGGATTTTGGGTTGGTATTACAAGTATGTTTGCTTCCTTTGGTTTATTTTTAGTTTAATTAGGACCCTGAATTTTACTTGTTAAGATGTAATATGATTTGGACAATTAAAGCTGGTGTGTTAGGTATTTTATGCTGATACATGTACACTCAAGGATCACTTCTTCATGCATCTCTTCAGAAGGAAGGGAAATGTCTCTTCTTTAAGAAAAAAATATTGTATGTGACTACTGCGTCAACATCCTAAGGAGAATGTTGCTGCAGGCTATAATAGTGATGAGAATATCTATCGTATTCTTGTTAAATCTGTTTAAGTTTTTAACTAGATACCATTGTCTTGCTCCAGTCCTTAGATATTTCTTCATTTTCAGAGTTATTTCAGGGTTATTTCCCTCTTTAGGGATTTCTAGGTCAGTAATATATACAAAAATATTCTTAAATTATAGGGTTTTTTTCTCTGGGGTTGTAAATGGTGGCTATCTCTGTTTCAGCTTTGATTCGTATGGTGGTTGAAAAGCGCTTAGATGAATTTAGCCATCCACCTCCACCTGCTCAAACAAGGGCACATGCTGAAGAGCCCGGGACAACAGATGCAGATCCCAAGATGTCTGGTGAGGAGGATGCTGCTGACCAACCAGTTGCTGAGAAAGAAGAGACTGACCAACCTGTTGCTGAGGAAGAGCCTTGAGATTCCACCTCTTCTCTGTTAGAAGAATAAGGTCAAGAAGGAACAGCAGATTTGGAAACTGAGTAACAAACAGGCAAGTCATCAAGTAAATGGAGACCACTGGCTTAGAAATAAGGAATTAATTCCTATCTATTTACAGGTATTGTGCCCTAGCCATGCTGAAGCATGAACCTAAGCAACAGTAGAGCATTAAAACATGTTTTCTGTATGCTAGAGTTGCTGGTTTCAGGCTGCTAGAATCAAGAGAGAAGTTACTAGTGCAATGAATGGCATGGAAATTCTGTCTCCTTTTACACTATCCAATCCATCGAAACCTGGGAGATTTACCGTTGAAAAGTAATGCTGTCCCACACCCTGTGCTAGAAGGTCATGAGAAGGATGTTGAGAGCATCATAATAATCTTTGCAAGTGCTTTGATAATGTTCTTGGAAAAATATTTCCTTACTTTCCTTATTTTGAAAGGTAGTTAATACAGCAATTAAAGAAATTACTTTTGACTCATGTTAGTCTTTCCTTTTCTCACAAACTTGAATGGACATCTCAGCAGGTAATGGAGCCAAAGCAGCTGTTACTCAGGCTTGCCAAGTTCAAAGAGTTACCTGCCCCTGGGAATTTCTGACTGTGCAAAATCCTCCTCAGCATCCTCTCTTAGAGCCCCTCCTGGAGGTGAGGGGCTGGATCTACATGCTAAGTGCAGTCTCGGTTTTCTTTGTAATCGTCCTTTCCTGCCGGTTCACTGGAAACAGTACCAGACAGGACTGACAAAATGTGCCTTCACTGCCATGTGTAGTTAGTTAGTTGTCCGTTCACAGGCCAGTTCCTCAGGTGGGGCAGTCCCCCGCACAGAAGTACATCTGTGCTACATTGCAGCAACACCGTGTCGTTGCTGGGTCAGTGTTCCCAGCAGCAGCTGTCCCCGGCAGGCACGTAGGGCCGCAGGGTGGACAGCTCTGCACCCACAGGGGCACGGGGGTTGCACGGGGCTCTGCAGCCTCTGGGTGCGTGAGTGAGGAGGGAGCGGAGCAGGGCCAGATGGAGCGGGCGCTGCAGGCACTAGAGGGCAGGACAGCCCACGGCAATCCGGATGGAGAAACGCCGGGAAGGACACTGCTGGTGTCACCTTTTGTCATTGCACACCCTGCACTACTGACGGGTGTCTGAACTTCCCTCCTCTGCTGAACCCCAATGGTGTCGAACTTTTGCAAAATTTACTCATTTATAGCATGAGGATCCAATACTTGAATTACCCAGTGCAGTCCACACTGGCTCATAGAACGACCAGAGTAGTTTGAGTTGGAAGGGGCCTTATAGATCATCTGGTGCAATCCCACGCCTGCCCTGAGCAGGGACATCTTTAAGTAGGTCAGGTTGCTCAAAGTCCCATCCAGCTTGGTGGTAACGGAGGAGGTGGAATCATCTCCTCAGGGCTGACCCCCGACAGTACAAGAAAAGACACTGGTTGCTTCAGGGGAAGTGCGCAAACTGCCTTCCCCTTCGGCCTGCTGGGGTGCGAGTCTGACACTGGACCCCAAGTAAAGGAAGCAAAACCGGGACGTGTGTGCAGGACATTCTAAATGCTGTGAGTTGCCTTCCTGGGAAGTAGTTAACCACCAGCAGTGCAGGTCAGGACGTTCTGTGGATCCTCACAAGCACGGGCAACTCCGCGGCCCCGGCAGAGGCAGTATCGACCGCCGCGGCACCCGCACTCCCCTGAGAACAAGCTTCCCGCTGGCGCCACCGCACAGCGAGCGCCCGGGCACCGGCGGCGGCGGAGCCGCATCCCCGGGCCGTCCCCGCGCTCCGCCCGGGGCTCACCCCTCCGCCCCGTCCAGGCGCTCCGCAGGGGCGGAGCGGGGAGAGGAGAAGGCGCGGCCGCCCCTCGTCCCGGCCCTCCCCCGGCCCGCCCGCCGCCGCCCCGCCGCCAGGCGTCTCCCCGGGGCCGGGCACCGCCGCGGGGACGGGAGGAGCCGCCACTGCTGCCGCTGCGCTCCCCGGCCCGGCGCTGGGGGAGCGGGCGGCGCCCGCGGAGCTGGGCCATGAGGTGAGCGGGACCGGCGTGCGGGGCCGGGCCGGGGGCGCTCCGCCGTCCCGCAGCGTTGCCGGGGCGCTCGGGGGAGCGGGGGGCCCGCTCCGGGCCGGGCGCTGGGGGGCGGGCGCCAAGCACCGGGGCTGTCGGACCGGGCCCGCCGCCGCAGGAAAACTGTGCCACAATGTGTCCGCCTTCAGGAGGAGAGTTTCGTCTTTACTTATTTGTTTTCCCCTTGTCCCCCTCGACTTTCCTCACGCCCCGGCTGCCGTGCAGGCTCTCCCGCTTGTCCGCCCGCAGCGTCGCGCACCGGAGCCCCTGGATGGGCGTCCGCCCCGGCCCCTCTTGCCTCCGGGCGCAGAAAGGCCGCAGGACCGCGAATTTGGAGGAGGAGGGGACATCTCCTCATCTCCCCTTCGTGCCTCTCTCCAGCCCCGCAGCCCTCACGGGGCTTTCAGGGTAGAGCCTGGGGCAGCGGGCAGTGCACCCCCGTGACGAGAGACACGGGTCGTGGTCCGGGAGGTTTGTTCCCGAGTGGAAAAACAACTGCTGCTCCAAAAGGTGCGACCGCCACTCGCACACGGGTCTCGACGCCTGCATCAAGCCCCGCGCTGACAGAAGCCCCCGCAGCACGGTTTACACAGTTTTCCATCTCTCTTCAGGTGGCTGACAGCTTGCCGAGGTCAAGCCTTGAGCTGTCATTGACACCTACGGGACACACAACTTTTAAAAAAATTTTTTTAATTTTTTTTCCTGTGTGGAAGAGGGATTTACTACACTTACTACCTCCTAATACATAGGATTTGTATTTTTCTTAAAGTACTTAACTTGGTTAAACTTTAACTTTCAGTTGTTTTTTATTTCTCTATTAGAAGTTTGTGTCCTTTAGTCAAATGACAGTTCATTTTTGAGAAAGGTGACTATTGGACAGCCAAACTTTTCTCTGAGGGCTGTTGCTTCCTGTCTGACTTTACCACAACAAGTATGTTCCACCTGGCAATGCATGGCCAGTAAAGCAAACTGCTTTTGTAGAAGGTGTTTAAAGTAGTTGATGAAGAGCAAAAGTAGTAGCTGCCTTTAAAATGTGAGTTAAAACACAATCTTCCCACCTCAGCTGATATTTTTAATTTATAAAGGATTATATAGGACAGAATCCAAGTAATGTTTTTCCGTACATGATATATCTACATGCATGTTTGTGGCCACTTTGTCTAACATGATGAGGATCTTCATGAATAAATAGAAATGACACATATGTCTTCTTTCCAGGAATCAGTAGGAGAGGATGTGCCTGGCATTATTGCCAGGAGATTAGCAGTCCAGCTCTGACACAATGGGGAAGAGGTTTCCAATCTGAACACTCAGATTGGATTGCATTGCAGTCGAAAAATTAATGTCAGCAGGTACAACCTGATTCTTGGTTGTCCCAAAGCTTAGCAGAAAATCTGGCTGTTTAAATCTGAGATATCTAATTACATGCAGCAGCACAAGGTGTCAAGCAGTCCTGTCCCTTCTTGGCACTTTGCAAGAGAGTCCCTTTTTTATTATTAGGTCTTCAGTATGCCATTGACCCTGCAACATCTCTGCTGTGCTCTGACCCTTCACGGGGGAGAAATAAAGATGCTGTCATTGGGAATTTCCCTTCACTGGTCCTTCCTGTCCCTGTTGTTGGTTTGGAGAAGCAGCTCAAGGAGCACTGCTCTGCCTCTGTGCGTGGGGAGCAGTCACACGGCACAGCACAGAATGGGGCTGTGCGGGGCAGGTGGCTCTGGGTGGCACACAGGGACTTGTGCTAAACAGAAGTACAGGTACAGTCACAGGATCGGTGACAAACTGTGTTTTTATTCCTTGATATTGTGTGTGTTTGATGCCACTGTATCTGCAGTATGGTTTCCACCATTAGTGTGTTACTTGCCCTGAATTGTAAGTCAAAGCAGTCAAAATCTCATTTTCAAACCTAATGGGAGCTGAAAGAGATCCTGGAGTACTATAACTGTGTAGTGGGCTGAATTGCTCAGTGCTCTGACATATAAATAGGACCTGGTTGTTCTGATCATGCAGATGCTGAAAATTGATAACAGGATTATTTGTGTAAGAAGCAGAAGATGGGAAGAGCGGGAATAAAAGAGAGAAATAAGATTAGGAGGACTGTACCAGTTGCTCTGGACCTGTATATCAAAGAGAGAATGATAGTGGGAGGTTTGGAGAGTTTGGTACAAAAAAAATCACATAAATGCAAGAAAGTAATGGTTTATTTTTTAAAGGGAGCCATTAAATCATGTAGTTTATTCTCTAAGTTTAACCAGGGCAGGTCACAAATTCATGGTCTCTAACTAAAGGCAATAACTTCTATTCCCTCTAATTTCTATAATTTTTTCTGCATCAAGAACCTCCTGTTGTGAAGTTCTGTGAGCACTTGCATGTCTTCTCTCAGTGCCTGCCCTTCTGCAGAGATTCAGTGGAAAGGAAGCATCATAAGATTATTCCCCTCCCCTTGACTATTGAGACACATTTAATCTACAGTATATTGCCAGGGCTGGGACCTGATCTGCTGTCCCTCCCTCAAATTCCTAATTTCTTGAGTGATGATTAATCCCGAAAAACATTGACCCCCACCCTGCCCATAAGTGAAGACACAGACTATACTTGAGGCAGTCATGGTAAGTTTGATGTGTTTGAGCACTTGACCTTACACCTAACTTTATGAATCTAAATCGTCCTCTTTAGTAAGAGCAACCTGGCTCACAAGATGTTTTCAAAACTAGAGTATTGCCAGCTGGTTCCCTACTGGCCCCTCTGAGCTTTTATTTTAAGATGTTCCTTTCCTGCTTTCAAAGATAAGCATGAGTCCAACAAGACTGCTCCAAACACCAAGGGAATAGCAGTCACACACTTCTACTTCAGCCTGTGCCACCGTGCAGGCGGCTGCATCATTTAATTGTCACTAAACCAAGAAGAATCTCTTTGTTCTTTTCTTGCGTTGTGTGGAAAGAAGTAGGAAATCTCTTTGAATGATGCCAAGGATACTGCTATTTTGTGATAACTAGCAGGAAATAACAAGAGTTAGGACAGAAAGAAGGTCAGTCGACTTGAATTCTGTGTGGGAAAATCTTGAAAGTTGATCATAAAATTTAATTGCACACATATCCTGGGGATAGTCAAATAAATATTTTGCTTCTAATTTTGCTTTTTTTTACTGACTTATCTCCATATTCCAATGCATTCTTCTGTATATCGGCTATTTGCAATTTGCTGTGAAAGAGTGTTTTGGGTTCCAGATGTCTCTGACGTGACAATCCAGAAGCAAGAGCTATTTCCAAAAGACTTTACTGTCTCTATGTTTCTCACATTTCCTCTATTTTCTTGCCTTTTTTGCTTGTACTGATTGATCTTTTGTAAAATGGCATGAGTTTCAGTGCTAAATAAAGATCAAGGATGCCTTTGTAAACTAGTTCTCTCTTGGAGGACCGAGTAGATCAGCTTTTATCTTTCTGTGTCTTGCACCTAGAGCACTATTTTAGAAGCTGTTTCACAAACAACTTGGGATAGAAAAATATAAGCTTAGAAAAGCACTTAGGAAAATACTAGAGTAGCAGTATTTAACCTGTGCTAACAGGCACAACACCAAGGAAATTTAGTGCATTGAGCAATATTAAACTTTGCTCTTCCATTCACTCTCTTGTTTCCAGTTTTCTGTTGTATTAATGGAGTTGAGGGACTCTTGAGGAGAATTAAGAATGTGTTCTGCATGAGTGACACATGTCTTTCAGAGAGAACTACAACAGCAAGAGTCCCATGTGATTTTTTTTGGTCATAAACTGTCATTGCAATTTTGTTGGTGTACTTTAGCTGGAATGTTATTTCAATCACTGCAGCTATGAAATGTGATGGACAGCTTTGGTTTGTCCTGTCCTGCAGAAATAGTAACTTTAGATTCAGTATGGCTTTTTTAAAGATTACAATAAAAGCGCTGTAAAATTGATCAACAAACAAGTTATTTATATAGCATTAGAATTCTATTTTAGCAGTGCCTTGACAGGTTGATGCCCAAAGAAGACACCAAGTGTCTAATCATTATATTGTTCTGCAGTAATAAGAGGTGGAAGGACTGGAGAAGCACATATTAAAGACATAACTAAAGTAGTTCAATGCTTATTTTGTCCCTGAAGAGGTAGATATTACTTCTTTTCCAGGTGGAGTTATCTGTAGAGTCATTGTCACAGGTATGGCATGCAGAGAACCAAGAGGAGTTTGAAAGGAAGGGAAGTAGAGATGCTGAACAAAGATCTGCAAAGAGGGAGTAAGCAAAAGGCAGAGGGAAGGTAGTAAAATGCTGGAAAGTATTAGCTAAGAAAAAGAAGTTACTAAAAACATAACTGACGTTTGATTGGCATAACAAAAGAGAAGCTGGTAGATAAAAGTACAAAACCCCCAGAGGTATGTTTTGTAATCACAAGTTCTATTTCAATTCAATTTTCATTTAGTCTTAGCAACCAGCTTAACTTTCTGGTTTCAGAGAGACAACCTTTGTAATGCTCCAGAAACATTCCATACAGTTCTAGGATGCTTTGTGACTTCTGTTTTTTTATTTTTTATGTGCTGAGAGACACAAAAAGACATTAAACCCTTTGAAGTGATTAAGACAAACCAAGATGATGTAACAGAATCTTTTTCTGCTTCAGCTGCACTTAGGTATCTCAGCAATCACCTGTATTAATTAGGCAAGTGACTTAATATCTCTCACAGTAAGAGAGCAGCAAATAAGATATCTCTCACAGAAAGAGCAGCAGATAATTTACCTGCTGTAGCACTACTTTTTTGTATACTCAGGGCTCACCCAAGAAAAGACCAGAGCTGCTGGCCAGAGTGAGTCCAAATGCACCACGACAAAACCACTCCTCCCTCTTTCAGTAGAAGAGAAATTTGAAAAGTAGCTCGTGAGGTATCCTGAGTAGATGCATCATTTGCTTCCTGTAAACCTGGCAGCCAGATAGCCCTTCCTCATCCCAGTGGTGCCAGGCACTGGAAAGAGATCACTCAGTGTTGGTCCTCAGTGGTGGATGCCAATGAAAGTAAGAAAAAATGTGTCAGGTGAGGATTTCCACAGTTAGGCTGTTAGACCCCAAGTGAAGGTGAATTAAATTTCTCTTGTCCAGAGAAAGTCAACAAAGCTGGTGAAGGCTCTGGAGCACAAGTCTTATGAGGAGCAGCTGAGGAAGCTGGGGTTATTTAGACTGGAGAAAAGGAGGCTCAAGGGAGACTCTCTACAGCTGCCTGAGAGACTGTAGCCTGGTGGGGGTCGGTCTCTTCTCCCAGGCAACCAGCAACAAAGAGGACATTGTCTCAAGCTGGCCCACAAGAGTTTTAGGTTGGACATTTGGAGGGAATTCTTCACAGAAGAGGTGATTAGACATTGCACGTGTGCATGGGCTGCCAAGGGAGGTGGTAGAGTCACTGTGCCTGGAGGTGTTTAATGAAAAGCTGGATGTGGCACTTAGTGCCATGGTCTAGTGGACATGGTGGTGTTTGGTCATGCTACGCTCAATGATCAGAGCTCTTTTCTCACCTAGTTGATTCTGTGATTCTGTAACTAACAATTTCAGCAAAATGTAGCACAGCCTGGAGCACGGATTCATCATGAGCCAGCGAAACTGATACAAGTCTGCAAAATGTTTTGGTTTCAGTTAACTCAGGGTATTCAGGCAAAAATAAGTTCACTGGAAATATTTTGACTTGTTCATGACTCACTTGTTTTTACAAATCTAACACTCCTTTCCTCACAAAGCAAGTAAATATGCAAGCAAAGCAAACACATTTACTATCAAATCTGTGATACCAAAATTCTGTAGTTCTGAAAGGTATTCTCAGCTTGCCCTTATTTGAAACCGTTTGAGGGGGTCAGAGAGGTGTTCACGTGGTGACACTCACTATGTTCTGGCTTGGAAACATGTTGCTTTGGATTTCTAGTTTTGCTTGGAACAAAGGATTGGCGAGGCATTTTGCGTCTCCTGGAGGCTGCAGATGGATCGTAATGATATTCTTGTCACTGGTTGTGCCCGGCAAGGCTTCTGGACCTTGTTACTTCTCACATAGCAGCTGCCAGGGACAAGAATAATTTTCACATTTGGAAATCATCTTTACTTGACTTGTGCACATTCACATGCTGTTCTTCTCTCTGAAATACTCTTAGTGTAATTGATAGAAGGAATTGTTTCCGTTTTTAATCACTGAATTTGCTATACCAGTTTTTCACTGAGTCTGTGGAGGGCTCTGGCTAAAAAAAAATGCATCCTAATTTTTAAGCATTTGTTAAATGAAAAGAAGGCTGCTCTGGCCAAAACAGAGAGACTGACAAGATAAAAAACAAAACAGCGATAAATGGGAGAATAAATTGCTTTCCACCCTTTGTCTTACTCTAATAGAAAAGATAAGGCTTGAAGTTATTTTTTTTCCTTTAAGTGGTTCTTATGTTTTCAACGATTTGTCAGTGTTCATGCCTCAATCTCAGAACACTTCAAGCCTTTGCAGGCTTCAGGACCTATGCAGCTAAATATTTACAGATTTGTAGACCTCTAACAAAAATAAAATATTGAGTTACAGAGTGTATACTACGATGTTAGAGGTCATAGTGACCTGATTGAGAAGGGGTTGTAGTCTCAGTCCTTTCAAAAATAAAATTACCAGATTTTTGCTAAATTTTTCATACCACTTTTATCAACATCAAAAATCTCAGCATTATAAAATAATGTTAAAATAAGACATTACAAAAATGAGTATGGACTTCTTAAACTAAAAGAAAACAGAAAATATAAATAAGATTGTTTCAGATATTTTTTACCCAAATCAAAAAAAGCAGTTCATTAAATAGTTGAGACAATGTAGAATGAGTGTCGTTTTTGATCTGTAAAAATGTCCACAAGATATATTACTTCGAAAATTTTTACTTGTCAAATTCACTAATTTTTTTTCAACTGTGTAAGTCTCTGAATTATCTTTGTGGTCAGTGATTTGCACTAATAACTTCATAAATTATTTAAGCATTCATCTAATTTAGGAAAACCCATTGTCAGGTTATAATTTTTATATCAAATTCTAGCCTGACAGCAAAAATGGTCACACATCTGAGGTGTTATAGTTGCCATCATACTTTTAATAATATATTTGTGTCCAGAATCTGAAATTGTAGCAAATTTTCATTTGAATATCATGTGTTTTGACAAGGATATTCTTCAAAGTTGAATCCACCAAGTTTACCAAACAGCTTAAGATAGCATAATTGTGGAGAGTGTGACCTGTGCCTGTTTGTCCCAGCAGAGCACTGACTCTTGCATCATGTGGATTCTCCCAATGTGAATATGGTTAACAAGTCATTAGCAACCATTTATTAGAAATCTGTTAGTTTGTTATTAAGATTGTAGTAGATGTTGGAGATAAGAATGTCATGGTGCAACAAGGAAAGTGCACTTTGGTAGCTGTTGACAGAAAACATCCAAGTTTTTGATAGTGGGCATTTTTGGATAACCCTAAGTTCTTCCACTTGCAGACCTCACATGCTGTATAAATGTCTGACAGAATATGTGCATGCAGGTTTTTGTAAATTACTAACCCATTACTAAGCCTTCTGGTATCTTGGGGTGCAAATGCCAAACATCAGAGCTGTTTCAGGTTCCTTTTCATTAACTCACAGGACCATGCTAAATGGATGTTTCAAAAGTCAGAGTTGGAGGTGAAGGAATGAAGACATGTGACCTCTTGGTGAATTTTAATAAAAGGTTGGAGATCACTTAACTTGTTTTTTCTAAATTATTGTAACTTTTCTATGTCAAGATCACTTTTAAACGAAGAGATGGTGTTCTTTGCCTCTCTTGCTAGAGCACATTGAGAAGTTATTCAGGTTCCAAGGCTGTCTCTGAAAAATTGGCATACAGACAAGTGACTGCAATAAAAATGCCAAACTGCTGAAATACAAGGTGTATTTTATATCAGTCTGCACTTGGCATTCATTAGTCTGTGGTGCACCATATTCCAACCTCTTTATTTGGTACTGACAGGGGATTTAACAGTGACTTGTTTTTAAGTTGTTTTCATCATTCTGTGGAGGTAGTGGCTCTTCCTTTACCTTCAGTCTCCACATCATTGACCTTGTTATCCTGTTTTCATAATTCCTTTCACATTCTCTTTCACTGAAAAAAAGAACCTTGTGTAGAGAAGAGACAGTCTCCTTTAATTTATTCGAGTTTCAGTTTTCCTGGACAAAACAGTAGAACAACATTGCCCCGCAGGATGAAATTTTAAACGAGCATGAACACTGTGCTTGCAATGCCACATTTTTTTTGGCTTCTTGTTTGAGTAATGTGCAAGAAGTGGCACAGAATCCCAAAGAGGTTTGTATACCATGCAATTCCAGTCCAGATCTCAGAAGGGCAGGAGTCGAGTTATAACTCTGTGTGAGCAGTTGTCAGTATGGGAGAACAAAAGGTTTAATTAGACTTTAGTTGACAGTGGGGAGCAACATTTTATCTCTTTTTTTTATCTGAGAAAGAGGTTACTGGGCTGAATATGAATCATCTGCATCTATATCTGCTCTTATTCAACAATAATCTCGGAGCCACAATTTGCAGATTTTTGGAGTGATTAAATGGCTTGATAACCAAAGAAAAAATTAAGGGAACAGCTGAGTAATGTTGAGGAACATGTGTAGCTTTCATTATTAAAGCATATATGCACCATTTGGAGGATTTGGTTATTATTAGAGTTGTGCACCACAGGCATTCTAGGCACTACTATGAAAATATAACCCCTAAACCAAACATACCTTTTAAGAAAAGGCAATAAGAAATCACTCCTCAAGTTACAGTTTAGTTCCAATAGAATCAGTCCCTGACAATTGATGTGATGGCTATTTTCACTAATTAGTTCTAATAATTATCCCCTGCCTCTGTACCATATGAAGTGGTAGCTTGCATTTCCCATGCAGTATCCTGCTCCAGCCAGTCCACGTGTGAGAGCAGGAGGGAAAGGATGTGGGTGGTATTGCTGCCGAGTTTGCCACTGACAGGTCCAGCTGCTGTCCAAGGGAAATCTGAGCTTGCAGGTTGAAGCAAACAAATGGAGCAATGTGACGGGCAGCTGTTACCCAGTGTGAGTCTTGTAGCATTAATTGAAACAAATCAGCTCCTGCTGTCTCTGCCTCGAGAATTAAGTTCTTACTGAGAACTTCGCCTATGCTTCAGAGTTATAAGGATGTACTCATGTTATCATTGCCTACTTCTGGCAGCTTGAGCAAATCTCTGAAGTGTGGGGCCTTTGGGAGTGGAGAGGAAAAAGAAAGCATTTCTACTAGCCAAGAAGCTGTTAACAAACAGCAAGGCATATTGTGGAAGAGCATTAATTATGCTTTGCTACATATTTTAGGTATAGAGACATCCGGCTTTTATGAAGCAGCTAAAGAAACTAAGCTGCCAAACCCCTCAGAATCACTGTGAAGATCACTTTGCATCTAAAATAACCAAAAAATACCAATATCCTTGACCCAAAATCCTTCTTCAGGTAAAACTTCCTCACTTTTACAAGTTTCTGAATGAAGAAGTCATTTCACAGCACTGAAATTTAAAACTGCTGAAAGTGTATGAGAGTGAGAAAAACTGAGAAGTGAAATTTGACCAAATAATTTGAATGTGAGTGTTTTTATAATATAGCAGCGACATTACACATTGCATCACCTTGTTGCAATAGTGCCTAGGTTGCATATGTTGTAGATAATGTGCAAGATTGTGAGCATTTTGAGGGTGGGAGGTTTTAGATTACCATAATCTAAGCAAGATGTGTGAGGTAAGGTGTTGGCTTCTAGATGACAAATCTGTTTTTTTGATTTCCAGAAATTTTCTGACATTGCCAAAGTACTGACTAAAAGCGTATCCCCTGCTCTGGTCACGGGACTGACTGTTGCATCATGTGGGAACTTGTCTGTTTGTCTGTCTCTGCTGTGGGTTTTGCTCACCACATTTGGAAAGTTTTCAGCTGCTAGTGTGTGTTATTTGTATCAAAATTATGAAAGAAGTGAGTGTTAAACCCCAGGTTTTTGTCAAACCTTTTTTGAAGCCACAGACTTGTTGTCTCTTTGGGGACAGCTGCTTGAGGATGATTGCAGGAAAGGGACAGGAAATCTCCCTGCTGACCAGTCTGTCCAGCAGAGGAGTGGCAGCGCCCTTGCTGAAATAAGTGTTGGGATTAAGGCTTGAAGTGACGAAAAAGAGTTTAGCCAAGGTATTGAGGGAGAGCAGGAAAAAGTGCTTTTTCACGTGACCTTGTACAAGTGGGTTTGGTGTTTATTTTTTGCTGGGGTTCAGTCCTGAGTTTCAGCCAGTAGACCAGAGTCCTCTCCAAAGGGCTCATTGAAATGGAAATGGTTTTGCCCTGCTGCTGTGGAATGCAAATTATTTTAGGAATGTTCCTGGGTCTTGAGGCTTTCTAAAGCTCACACTTACAAGATTTATTTTTTTTTAGCTCATTTTATCCAATTCTCATAGGAAAGTAAGGATCCAGAAAGATGACTGGTGCCTTGATCCTGACCCAGCAAAATATGAAGTGTAGGTTTGTCTTCATGTGTACAAATAGTTCCCTTCAAGTCAATGGTGGGAAAACATGGGAAATGCAGAATTACTTTGCTGGATCACAGTCAAAATTCTGAGTGCTTTGCAAAGCCAAAAAACAAGAGCAGCCCTCAGTAAGGCAGGCTGGTATGAGATGCCATTTGGTATCTTTTCCTAGGGGTTTGTATCCCTTTTGTTACTATCTGTTTTTAATATATATATATAATAGCTTTTCTTGTTATCAGGGCACTGGAGATGGGGAAAGACTTGTGTTTCCTGCCTTGTTTGCCAGAGATCTTCTGCTGACCAAAATAGACCAGTGTCAAGTGATATGGGCTTGGAAAATATGGTGAGAGACAGTGCCATATTTCAGAGCAGGAAGAATTTGCTTTGAAACAAATGGAGTGGAGTGGGATTTGTTCATCTTTGTGTTTCTGGTATCAGGGCACAGGATATAAGATGTATTTACTTTTAATGAAAATTGGGGGGTTTTTTTGCTTTAAACTGAAAACAGACTTGGGTAGATTAGGTGCCTGTGTGTGGACCATATTTGCTGATGCTGCATGTTGAAATGATCATAAGCAGGTTAGAGTATTGATTGGTTGGTGGAGGGAATGGTAGGGCAGGACTTTTTTATGTATCCACATTTAATGCTCTAGTATAGCTTTGCAGAAATATTAGCCAAGGATTTTCCTTATTTTTTACAATCACAAATAAGACTTACTTAGGGACCTTCTGCAATATTAGTGAGCCAAATTTCTGGATTGTGGACACAAGCTTTCATGTGTTGTAATTCACAAGCTTTTTTGCTTAGTCAAGGGAAAAGATGCAGAATCCTGTCCATAAAGAAAAAGATGATGGCAAATCAGTTTTTCTCTTTTGTAATTATGAAATAATACCATGACTTGAAAAAAACCCCAAGTAATTGTAAAAGTACAAATTATACTATTTTATTATTATAAATAAAGTGATTTATAATTTCATCTATTTTGCTAGCAAGGGACTCTCCATATGATAGACTAAAAATGCACAGAATGTCACTGTTGATCAGTTAGATCAAACAGATCAAATGTTTGAGGGGTTGTACTTGGCATGCACTAAATCCTGATATGGAAGTACATGTGGGACTAACACAAACTTTGGAAAATCTCTGTGGGTTTCTTTAGATGAAGATTTTGGCTATTCATATTAATTTTTCCTTGTTAATACTCTTAATCAATTTCTTCACCATTATTATTGTCTTTCTTGTTCATGAATTTGGGAGAAGAGAAACTATGTCAGCAGTTAGCCCAGCACAAGCACTAGCAGTAGCCAAAAGAACACAAGCAGGGACATCAGTGGAATGCCAACGCTGTGTGATAGATTCCTTGTCTCCTGAAGGTGTTTTCTTCTGAGGGATTGCAACCTGAGTCATCAGGTGTGCTGAAAGTTAAACCCCAGCAACTGATTTCTGTGGTGGTGTAAAGAGAGTCCTTCCTGATTTAATCTCAGTGTAAGTAGGTTAAGTGTGGTTTTCCTGTCACATCTTTGCTTGTGCATTTTAGACATCTGCAACTCTATTACTTCCCACAGATGTCTTGAAAAAATGGATTTATTTGTGTTTTACCTTTACTTAGTTAAAATATGATAAAAGGTACTTGGATAACAATGTCATTTACATGAGGCTGTTGTGAATCTATAAATGAGTTGTGCTGGGTATTCTTCTGAGTGTCCAAGGGATAGCAGTGTCCCTTTTCAGCTGCATGAGTAAGGTGGACAGATGACTTCACCTAGTGAGATTAGTCTTTTGATGACTGGTTAACTAATGTGCCTCTTTGGTGGGCAGCGTGAAACTGAGGTGCATTTGGGGGCTGTATAAGGTCAGATCACTACAAAGAGTGTGCCTGTGTTGACAGTTGTCTTTGTTTTTGGAGATTGTTTTTATGTGGAAAGCAATGTAAGGAATTCTGTAATAACCTCTGAGGACTTGGTGGGGGGCAGAAGCTGACTGGTTCAGAACAGCCATTTTTCAGCTCACAGTGGGTTCATAGTTCAGAAGCTCTGATCCAGGTCTTTGTCTCTGCACAGCACACGTCTCTTTTGCAGGCAGCATGTTCTCTTGTTATCTGCAGATGGCATCGTGTTGCAAGCGCCAGGGTATCACCTGCGGTGTGAAAGCTTTTCCTGTTGCTGCCACTTACGTCTCTTCCCATATCTGGGCCTGCTTTTCCCTTGGCTTTCTGTGGTATGATGCCAGGGAAGATTGATGTACATCTTCTGAAAGAGGAAGAGTTCTGTCACATGAGCCCACGTGAGAATCCTTGGGTGTTAGATGCAGGGCAGCTGTCTCGAACAACAAGTTGTAGTCTTGTGCTGCAGACATTGCAAAGGTCCCTCACACAGCAAGTTTCCTGGCTTCCCTTGCCATGGAGTTTGTTGTTTCTGGCAAAGATGAGCTTCAAGGCCAGGGAAACAAGTGCTTTTTTAGTGAAACCTTGTCATCCTCCTAGAACTCTGCAGTGACCTGCAGCACCTGTAGAAGGTGGAGTCTTTGCTGCCCTTCTTGCTGCCTCCCAGTGTGGACCACTGGTAGGCAAAGTCATGAAGGCCATTGCTGGCAGCCTTCATGGATGTCTTGTGCATCATGAATAGCCCCATAGGTCCTGTGCAGGCTGGTTTTCCTTGCTGTGCTTTTCCTTGTAGACTTCACCTTTCCTCTGGTGTAGCAGTGACTTTGATCCTCATTGTAGGTCCTCCTCATGAACCACACCTGGAAACTGCTGCCTGTTTTTGTTACTTCAATGTCTTCTGCACCAGAACAGAGCAGGTAGCAGTCATTGCCTTTCCCATTGTGGATTCTGGACATCTCAGGGCAGTCCCACCACCATCATATATATCAGTTCTGAGTCATACATGCCCACAGTGTGCCCACTACAATCACTTATAAAACAGAAAATGCACAGTCTCTGAATTTTTGGCAATGGTGGAGCAACTGAAAATAACCCAATCCCTAAAATCCTGGCTCCTACACAAAATACACTGTGACATGTCCTTCTAGGCAGTGCAGAACCCATCCCCACTTCCTCTAATGGGTGCAAACCACTTTCCACCACCACAAAGCATTGAACTTTTCATCATTCAAAGTGCCTGTAATCACTGCTTTGCTATCTTTTGACTGTTAACCATCTATTATACTTAACCCATCAAGTCTTCCTCAACCTAAATGAATAAATTATTTTCCTGATACCTGAAAGCTTGTAAAAACCTCATTAGGCTTTGCCTCACATTTTCTAGGCTGCAATTTGCATGTATGGGAAACATCCCCCAGTCAGCTTCACTTCCTCTTCTGCCCATTCATTGATGAGAAAGGAGGCTACTTAAGATCAACTGCAAACAACTTCTTTTGCACAGCAAATTTGGCCAATATACCTACAACCCTTTGTCTAAAGGTCAGTGTGGTTCAGGGCCAGGCACCTGAGTTTACATGGACAAGTGAGTAATGTGGTCAGAAACCTCCAGGCACTGTGTCTGCTTGGCACAATATCTGCTTCAGCTCTGCGTGGGTTGGAACCCCCTTGGTCAGAGGGCAGTACACTGCACAAGGGGTGCCCATACCCTCGGAGAAGGAGAGGGATTTACAGTATGGTTTTGTGCAGCTAGGATAATGGGCAGTCTGGGTTCCTGTTGAGGATAACTGCAGGTAAGTGCTGGCATAGCTTATGAAAGAGCTTGTAGTTCTGCTTAAACTCCCCTGCCCCTGCAAATGCAGGTCAGGCTTTGTTGTACTTGTGCTCACCCTGTCAGAGAGAAAGTCTGCACCAGCTGTTGGGAGAGGAGCAGTTCCTTGTGGTGGTGTGCCTGCTGTTCTTCTGTCCTGTGAGTAGGCTGTGTTGCAGTGACTGGGATGCCCTCACACAGGTGCTCCCTCTTGGTCTGTAGTTTCTGTGACCTTCCCAAAGGCTGGACTTGGGCACTTGGGGTTACTGTTATTAACACTGTTTCATCATAGAATTGTACAGGGGGAAAAACTTCTCAGGCATCTGTGGCCTGTGGAGAAAAACACTTTGGTGATTTACCTCCAAAATGACATCATAGAACAGCTCAACCAAAATGTAGTTGGATGTTTATGGACCACAGTGTCACTGTAACAGGGCTGGATGGAGGATATGTGGGGGCCAGAGAGGGCAGAGGCTGAGGCTGCACTTCCTCATGACAGGACAGTGCTGCACACAAGATGTGTGACAGTGAAGGCATACTAATGACTCAAACCATATGGGAGGGAAGAGCCTGTGTTTTGGTGGTCAATCCTGCAGATTGAATGCCAACACAATTAAATAATTTTATCACTAATCTAGTTATTCAGTGAGGGAAATGAAACCTCTATTAGCTGATGGTACTGCTTTGACAGTGATAACACGCAGCATGCTGTTTCTGGGGATGACAAAGGCTGATGTGTGTACAGTCACATATGGATGCCATTAAAGTCCACTGTTCCCTCTGCCAGGGCTATATTTCTAGAAATTAACACCACAGACAAGAGTCTTGCTCTCAGTCAGAATGGCATCAAGCTGCAGACTAGATTTTTTTCAGAAATAAAGTGTTTTCTGGGTGATGGAAATCAGACTAGGACACTTGCTGCTTAGGAAGCCTGCTGTCAGCATGCCTGTTTATCTGGAAGAGGACTCACTGATGTCCCTCTAGCATGTGGGCCCTTTTACTTCTCATTTCTCTCAGTACAACCCAGTTCTTGCAACCAGCCCAAATTAATTTGGAAGTATCTTACTAACTATCATTGTATTTTTAAAAATGAAGATTTTTTTTTTGACCCATTTCAGTCAGCAACAAAATGCAGTTGTCTTCATCAGAGTCACGTTTTCACAGAATCATAGAATAATCTAGGTTGGAAAAGACCCTTCAGATCATCAGTCCAACAATTAACCCAGCACTGCCATGTCTCTAAGCACCAAATCTACATGTTTTTAAAACATCCACAGGAATGGGGACACTTCCCATGGCAGCCTGTTCCAGTGCTTGACAACTCTTTTGATGAAGACTGTCCTCATAATATCCAGCCTAAACCTCTCCAGGCACATCTTGAGGCCATTTCCTCTCGTCCCATCCCTTGTTACTTGGAAGAAGAGCCTTATCCCAGCTGGCTACAACCTCCTTTCAGGTGTTGTCATAAGGTCCCCCATAGCTTCCTTTTCTCCAGGCTAAACAAAGTCAGTTCCCTCAGCTGCTCCACACAAGCTTGTGCTCCAGACTCTTCACCAGTTCTGTTGCCCTAAACTCACTCCAGCCTCTCAATGTCTTTCCTGCCCAGAACTGAGCACGGCACTCGTGGTGCAGCCTCACCAGTGCTGAGAGCAGGGGGACAATCCCTGCCCTGCTCCAGCTGGCCACACCATTGCTGATCCAGGCCAGGATGCCATCGGCCTTCTTGGCCACCTGGGCACAGCTGGGTCAGCTCCTGACCAGCTCCTGACCAGCACCCCCAGGTCCTTTTCTGCCAGGCCACTTTCCAGCCACTGATCCCCAAGCCTGTAGCACTGCCTGGGGTTGTTGTGACCCAAGGGAAGGACCTGGCACTTGGCCTTACTGAACTTCTTTAATTCACCCTGATTCATGCACACACACCCCTTTAAACACTGCCTTAAACACTGCCTGATTTATACAGGGCATAAAGTGGCATACACTGATGTGATTTGTATTGCTATTTGTGTGTCCCCTTACTAATACAAGCATTATTATTTCTGCAGCTCCAAGTAACTTTATTCAGTCATTGGGATACCCACGTCCTGGGGATTGCTCAGACAGCTACACAAAACTCAGATTCTATTCCTATGTGCTTATAGTGAAATACAGATCAAAAACTGGCAGATGAATGGGAAGGGAACAAGATGAATGAGTTCAGCAGAAAACCAGAAGTCTCCAGAAGTCCTTGAAGAGAGCAAGTAGCATGTCTTGCCCTATATTTGGTTAATATTCTTTTTGACTCCGCAAGGGTTGGGACTGTTAGAAATATCAGGCTTAAACACAGAATAGCCTGCAATGGGGTAAAATACATGATGCTTGAAAATTCTATTGTAATCAATGCCTGGAAAATACATAATAATAAAAGTTAATGAAGATGCAGAATACAGTGAACTGCTCTTAATTAAAATGCATTACATTAATATTGTCAGTTTACATTATCTGTGAAAGGAAGTGGAATCAATTTTTCTTTTCCTCTAAAAACTGAAGTTTTTCCATTTTAGATTTCTATAGATATGTTCTCCTTATTTCCTAAAGAACTAAAAGACTATGCATATGATTTTTTAGCATGAGATAGAAACATGAATAGCCCTAGTTCAGAAAACTGATAATTCTTTTTTCATTTATTTTGTGTAGGTTTCCTTTGCCTGATCTGTAAACATGTCCACAGACCTGCTCTGTAAGTACATTTCCATCATCCCACAGTGATTTTTTTGTACCATATGTTTTTTATCGGATTCTCAGATGTACTCATGATTGATGTCTTTTATCTGAAGTATAAAGTCTGCTTTTACATTTGCGTTTCTTCTGGGACATCTGTGAAACAATATTACCATTATAATCAATGGGATTGTTCTTGGAGTAAAGCATGACTTAATGTGAGTAAAATTGTAAAAATCTGGCCCAAGTATAAGAACAGACTGGTTCATTGAGATTTAAAATTGCAATTCTGTCTAAAATGTTTTATCTATCTTTGGCACAAATACCATCCCAGATTACTACAGAGTGATGTGCTTGAGGTTTTTTAATCATTTTGTGAATTTAACTCCTGTGCTTCCAAGGCATCATTATCCCAGTCACATCCAGATCTCCTGCCTTATCATTATTATTTGTCCTTCTTTTTAACAGACAAGTGCTATATCCTTATGCTTTGCTGTTGTAACTACCACGGGAGGTTGTTGCTCACGTTTCCCAGATACTTGCACTCTCTCACTCCGGCTTAAGTTATCTGAAACATTAAGCACATTTTTTTCTGCTTGTTGATCTGATCTACATGCTTTCTTTTGGAGTCCCTCCAGTGCCTCAGCTGCCTTTTTTTATCATTGCCTCCAATGGCTGCCCGGCTGCACACTGTGCCAAATAAGAGAGGGAACATACATTTTATCATTCTTCCGTACTTCCTTAGAGGAACAAGGAAAATAGGATTGGGGTTTTTTTCATTAACTGCAATCAGTTAATAAATATGAAACCATCAGTGGCTTAATGGAAGATACAGTTATAAGTGGAGATCAAGTTATTTGTTAAAATGCATTTTTTAAATTTCTTCTGCGAAATGGCAATTTCGGGGCATGCTTAAGTACCATTTAGATACAGAGAGAACTCTAAACCAAGGAATGCAATATGCCTGACTGTATTGTATGCAACAGGCAAAACTATTATCAGGAGTGAAATATTAAGGAAAGCAGAGGGCAGTGTGACTGCACAGGAGTCGTGGTCAAGACTCCTCAGCTGTACTCGGATGTTTGTCTCTTTTAGCAGTTTTATCTGCTGGCAGTTTAATTTCTCTGTTTTTCAGCTCAGCAACAGTGCCTTTCTTGTGCTCCCCCTAATGATCAGGGAACTAGAGAAGCTATCACCTGAGTAGATACTGAAGGAGTGTGTTCTGCTTGAAGAAGAGGAGGCTCAAGGGGATCAAGTCATGGTCTTTCAGTACAAAAATGGTGGTTATGGAAAAGCAGCTGGAAGCAGCCTTTCCCCAGGCATGCACTGTGACAGCATGAGAGGAGATGGCCACAAGTTGCTTCAGGGGAGGTGCTTGTGGATGCAAGGGGCATTTTCAGTGGGGAATCGATCAAACATTGGAACAGGCTGCCCAGGGAAGTGGTGGAGTTACCCACACTGGAAATATTCAAGATACAGCTTGACAAGGCCCTGGGTAATGCTATTAAAGGGCCTGCATTCAGCAAGAGTCTCAGCTAGTTGATCATTACAGGTCTCCTGCAACTTCAGTAATTTTGCAGTTTGGTATTTCCTTGTGTTCTCAGCTGTCTTCTGTGCAGTGAGCCGTCATCCCTACCAGCTGTCCCTGGTCTTCTCAGTATTGTACTGCTTGTGCTATGCCAGATCCTGTGATACTTGCTCATGTTAGTGGGATGGACATTTGTCTTATCGCTTGGAGACGTGTCAATGGCCCAGAGGCAGTGCTGAGGGAATTCTCCAGGCTCCAGCTGGTGGGTGTTTGTGACAGCTGGGTAGTGCCTTGGTGAAACGTCAGTGCACAGGAGAATGCTAAAGAATGACATGGCAAATCTGTACAGGTGTGAATTGACTTCAGAGTTTTATGTCTGTCTGCATATAAATAAATATTTCAGGGCCAGTCTATGAGCTCAGTACTAGCATATACTAACAAGCAGCAAACACTAGGGTGTGTGTGAGGGATAATATCTACCAGAATGTGTTCCAGTTAAGGAATTTGGATATAACCATCTGTGGAGGAAAAGAGAAGGAGATGAGGAGCATTTAGACTTGTGGAGCTGGTGCCAGGTGGTCTCAGCACCAGGTCTCTGGCTCTTACTGTTTAGCAGTAGATGTGTAGCCTAACCACCGGTCCTTAAGCTTGACCATGACATTGTCTTTTGCTAATGCTTGGTTCAATACAAGGCCAAATTTTAGCATTAATAATCTTGTTCCAGGTTACAGTAATGAAGACAAGATGTATAATGAAAAAAAAAAGTAAAATTCTAACCAAACTTGAACAAACACCCTTAAATTCCTTAGGGAAAAGCCCACTGCAATCTAGGGCAAATTGCACAAAGAAAATATCATGGTTGCACAATACAAGGGCTGCTGCAGCTAGACCTCAAACTCCAGCAGCTAAGTCTTCAAGCTTGTGGAAATAAATCAGAAAAGCCAACATTCCAGAGAAGTTTCAGCACAATGAATTTGAGGTAGCAAACATTTCTCCGATTTAGATGGAGAAGCTGAGGAAAAAAAAGACGTTTATGAAAAGTCTGTCAGCTACTGAGGTTCGGCTGGTCGGGGAAGCAACAGACTTCCCTTGGAGCTTGTTTTCCTTATTATCCTTGGATGAACTGGTGTGCAGTATATTATGCTGCCTGAATGTAGGGGTTTGTCACGGTTAGTGCCGGGGGCTGTCCCAGGAATGCAGGAAGGCGATGGGCATGAATGGAGCGTGCAGTGGTCGGTGGGGATGGAGCCCGCTCTTCGGGAAACCTGTTGCTGCTCCTCTCAGCCCAGCCGGCCAAAGCCAGGCAGGAAAGGAGGTGGGTCTTTGATCTCTTTGTTGTAGCTGTTCCCTGGGAATTCGCTGAAATCAATGCCCTGTTTTCCTGAAGAAATGAATGGCTATGCCTAACTAGCTTTGTGAAGCGCTGGGGAATTCACTGCTTCTGTTTATTGACAGCTGAAAAGGAGCACATGGTCCTGAATGGGTCCTCCTGGGGAAACAAAACAGAGCAGAGTTAGACTTAGTTGAATACAGGGGCATTTGGAAAAGTCTGCTGAAGGAGGATGACATGGTTCCTTACACCCTGTACTAGCATAGCCTGACTTTTTACTAAAATTGCCATTTAAAATAAGGTAAGGTTTGTTTTGATTTCCCATATGTAGTGCGATTATGAAATGTTTGCAGTTCTGTGCTTGAGTGCAAAACCAATGTTTGAATTGTATTCTGTCATGGGAAATACCTAAGTGACTCTTGTGCTGTTTCCAGCCTCTGTGTGAATTCATTTGTTCTTTATCTAGTGGTGACTAATGAATATGAAAAGTAATAGAAAATCAGTATTCAGGTCTTCCAGTCAGGTCCTGAGCATCAATCATTCATGTAAGCTATGATATGTAATTTTTTATACCTTTGAAAATCAGCTGGCTTGCATCAGATGATTTCTTAACAGGTACAGACTGCTGTGTCAATACTTACACACAAGACAGTGACTAACAAGAGGGCCTGTCTGGCAGAAAATCTGGGAATTTCAAAATCCTTTGAAATGTGAGGATATATTTCCAAACCTCTGTTTCCATGTGTGGACTCCAGGCAAGAGGCAGACTGACCACTACGTGAGCTGCTGGCTTTAGGTGTAGGTGTTTTTTTTGTAAAGACAGAAAAGAATAGCGAGAGAAGGATGATAATGAAGAAGCAGTATTTTCATTGTGCAAGTCCAGAACAGTTTATTAGACCAAGGGCATTTGGTGTGTAATTCATATGTAAATTTTCTACTGAAAACAGGAGAACAAGTTGCCAGAGTTTCTATATTAGTTTCTGTGGTGACTGAAGGAAAAGATTTCTGGGCTCATGCAGCTACAACTTCCAGGTGTGGCCCACTTACGATAGCAGGAAAAACCTTAAGCAATGTCATTTCTTCCTTTGTTATTTTAAGTGTAAGGGCGAGCTCAGAACAGAGTAATTGCCAGCATGCAGACTCACTCATTCTTACATGGCAGTAGGAATTGCTGGGGTTTTGTTGTAAAAGTGTCTGTGCAGTAGTTTGGGGTGCAGTAGTTTGAAAACTCTCAATTAGTCCCCTCATTTTGAGAGAAATGCTTGGGAAGTTTCATGTTTTGTTGGAATAGTTTGTGTTCCTCAGTCTGGCATTTTTTTCTTCAAGTGATTTTGAGCTAGTAATCTTAACTAGTTTTGTTGCATTTTGTGCTTTTCCTAGCAGATAGCTTATCTGTTTTTCTTGGAAGAATTTGGGCTCCATATGCAAACATACTTTCTTTAGATTACTTTGTGATCCTTAAAATGAAAATACATTGCTTAACTGTAGAGCATCAACATGTTTGCTTGTAGCTTCTGCTGTTAAGTTGTCAAGATTTTCAGAGAGAAAAAGCAAAAAAAAGCAAATGCATTTGTAATTTTGACTCCGATGTGGAAACACTGAACTCAAGCAGGCACATATCAAAGTTTGTAGGCTCTGTTGTCATTATTGTTATCCGAATGTGTCAAGACTGTTTTTGACCCCACTTAAGTGTATTTATGCATGATAGGCATTGGAAGCCATTAAAATGTAAAGCTAAAGCTAATATAAAGTTAACATTTAAGTTGGACAGGAGATACATTTGTGGGTCCTTTTAGTGCTGTAATCTTGATGTGTTATGAAAACGTTGACCAGTGCGGGTTCCTGGGTACTTGTAGTGGTGCAAACAGAAAAGGATCGCAGCTGCGGAAAGCTCAGTTGGTCGGGGCTTTGTTAGTTGGTGTAATGGGGAAGCAAGTGGATGATTCATGTGTGACACGGAAGGTGGCACTTGTTCCCCGTTCCTCGGGTGATAAGACAAGGCAGAGTGCGTTATGTTTAACTTACTGGACTGGAAGGTGCTTAGGCAGATGTGAGTGGGGAGGTGAGTAGGGATGCTCTGGCGGGACAGTTGTCTCTTTGCCTCTTCTAACAACTTTATAAAATATGAAATTGTTTGGGCCTGTTGGCAGTGTTGAAGTGGACAAGTATAAAATATTTGATTTCTTACCAAATACAAGGTAAGATATGTAATCATACACAGCCTTAAGTAAATACGTATGTTAAATAACCAGAGTTATGCAAATACGTATCTGAGGAAGGGTGCATTTCTCCCAAGGTGATGCCTTTAACATCTGTTCATCTTGTTTTTCGAGCTAGGAAAGTATGAAAACAGGAACAAATTCTTTGCAACTTTGCATTGCAAGATTGCTTCTTAGATTCATGTAAGAATTTGTTTGTGTGTGTGTGTGTGGCTTTTGCAAATAATTTTTTTAAAACTATAGAATAATCAGAAATCTATAAAAAGTGTTTGAATTTTATTTGGTCTCAAACTGAGATGACTGTCAGCAGAATAAATAGAGCTGTATGGAGATACTTTATAATCTGAGTTAAGAGCTTAATCTATAAAAAATCTGCAATTTTTTTAAACCCACAAATTTTTGCAACTCTCATGCAATTCTCTTACAATAATCTATAATCATCTACTTTGTATTTCCGTGTCTTACAGGGCTGTCCTTATGCCTCAGGAGAATAGTTATTGTAAGGAAAATGTACTACACTGCTGTCTAATTTGTTGCTGCCAATCTTATCAGCTTTTTTTGCTCGGTCTGTTAAAGAAGTGCAGGGAGAGATAATTTCTTTATTACAATATCAGTCAAGACAGTAGCTAATTATCATATGGTTCCCAAAAAAAATGCTTTTTGTAGGAAAAAAATTAATGTTGGATCTTAGGAAAAAGAAAATGAGTGAATGGAAACACAGACATGATGCTTGCACATGTGAGTATTTTTTCCCAGAAATAAATTTTTGTGTCTGTTCAGCAGCAGAGCTTCTCAATGCCTATGTGGGTTTTTTTTTTAAAGAAATCACTCCATGCCTTAAAAGAGGAGAATAATTTAACAGGGTCATAAAGGCTAAGGATGAGAGTCTCCTACCCATTTTGTTCCCAGAGAGGCTGGGAATCAAGCATGCTTTTCCTGTTGGAAATGAAGCAAGGAATAACAGAAGTTTTCTGTTATGAAGGGGATGCATAGTAAGAGCAAAAGCTGTTCTGCTAAGCTGTTAACTACCCTTCATTTGCTAAAGCCAATGCTTTTAAAAGATATCTCCTTCATTTTGGTATTTAAGATAGATACTTTAGGGTTCATTGATCAGAAAAAAAAAAGTTTTTTGTTTTTCTCTTGGGTGAGTGGGAATATCAGCAGGAAGTTTGGATGGCTCACTGAGGAAGTTAACTCATTTTCCAGTTTTATTAATAGCTTCTGCTGAATGTAATATGGACTAGAGTGTTCTTTCAGGACTCCAAGGTCTCAACCCTGACCAGTCCTAAGTGTCTATGTATTCACTTCTCCACGTGGACTTCTTTCTTTCATCATGTGGCTGCTTGCACATCAGTGCAGCCACGTGCACAGACTAATACCTGCAGAAGGGGGTCCTAGGGTGCAAACACTGCACTTTGATTCCCAGTAGCTGGTTTTGCTTCATATTGTTATATGTGCCTCTAAAAATACCAGCTTCTGCAGCCACAGGATAAATATGGTATCTCTTCACTCTGCATGCCATGCTTCCTCTTTGCATTCTACAGCAAACTCATGTTACCTTCTCCAAGGTGTGTCTACCTGCCTGATTCATTCTTCCAGTAAGCAGCTGGAAATATATCCCAGCTGCTAATGTCTTTGCTGGTTTCCTTAGGAGAGGTAGCTTTTTTCACCATGTTTTCCACCAGTCTCTTCAACACAACATCTGAATTTGCTGGCCACTAACAACCAAGTTCAATGAAGGAGCAAGAGACCCAATCTAGGGTTCCCTTTTAAGGGAATGTTGCAAGGCTTGGAAATATTTCAAGTAATCGATACTAAGCTTTAGTCGTTATAATTGCTGCACTTCCTTTATCAGAATTGAAAACGTGCAGTTGACCTGCCATCAATAAAACTGCTGACAGTATTAATGCACTTAATGTGGTAGGTGTGTGGGGCAATGTGCATGTGTATTTATACATGTGTGCATTTAGGAAGATGTATTGTATGGGGTTTTTTCTGCTATTACAAAGATGGAAGATTCTGGTGTCGGTGTTGAACTGCGGCAGTTGCATTCACATTTTCCACTAAAACATCTCACACTAAAATAAATCAACTGTCCTGCCTAAAATCTCTCCAAAAGGAAAGTGTTTGAGATACATAGAATGCTTCTGCTGTGGTAGGTAGAATTTGTTGTGTGGTGATGCAGTTTAGGGGGTCCAGCATGCAGTCCAGGAGCCACAGGGTGCCTATGAGCAGTTTGAATATGACTCTCCTGGTGGCTGTCTCTGTTTCTGTGACAGGGGCTTTTAGTCTTGCCATCTACAGTATAGAAACAGCACAGTTTATGATTGGACAGTCTAGTGAAGACCTAAAGCAAGCAGAAGGTGTCATAGACAAGGAGCCACAGCCTTGCACCTAGTTGGACTGCTGCTGGCTGCTGGGGAAGATGGGCAGAGTGCAACAGAAGAGCTTTCCTCTCAGAGAGCTTTTTGCTGGGCATTTCATAGGACCACACTATGCTGCCTCAGGTTCTTTCTCATAAAAAGTAGTAGTTGCTTCTGTGAATTTGCTGTTAACCTCCTTCCATGTTTCTTGGTCTTAGTTTTATATGACTTCATGCCAAGACAGTGGAGAGAGAGGAAAAGAAGGAAAAAAAAACCCTGGAAAATCCAACTGCATTTTTCAATGTGATTGTTTGAAATGTGCTCAGCTTTCAGCAGAAAGAGAAGTCTCTTTGTTTGTGCTGATTAGAAGCTATTACAGGTAAACTACGGGAGGTGACTTCACTTGAGCTGTGCTCATTTGTGTATATGCATTCTGATAACAACCAAACCCCATGTGGTGTACTGGAAATGTGACACGTAAGTTTTATCCCAAGAATAACCAGAAAATGATTCTTTTTTAAAATTAGCTTTCAATCAATCAATAAATTTTTTGACCTCAGGTCATTTTTAGATGAATGAACATACCAAGAGCTGTGATAAATGAGTTGATCAGACTGCAGTGAAGTTTGCACCTGCATACTTTCCCTCCTGTTTGGTTTGTTGGGGCTTTTTTCTCCTTTAGTTTTGCAGGAAAGATGTGTAAGTTACTGCCTTTTCCAGTGTTCAGACAGTGAAGGTAACTTTTTTCTGTGGAGTTTGTAGGATGCAGCAGAGCACAGGTGTGCTTTTGCTGCACAGCCTTCATGGGAACATGCTGGAACTGCTGAATTCCATAGCCCAGCTGTGCTCCTTGAGGTTTCTCTGACTGTTTTGCTCCTCAGATTTGCTAGACAGAACAAGCACGGTAGAAAGCCTCACTGGGATTGGTGTGAGACTGACTTTTTATGGAAAGCTGTTTCAATTCCTCTGGGCTATGCCTGTTGTAGTACTTCATAGCCACCAGGTGAAAGACTTGCTGTTCCCTGATGAGCTTGATTATTGTCATGATTACTCCCTATTAGGAAGGAGTAATGAATCATAGTGTTTGTTATCTTGTATGTGTTTGTATAACAAATAGTTCCGCAGCTTGGAAGAATTTACATTTTGGAACTTGTGCCAGGAAAATGGACATATGCTTTCTGTGAAGTTTCTTTACAGTCAGATAAGTGCTGAGCAATCCTTCTAGAGGCATTCTTCCATAAGAACAGCTGGTCAGGATCATACTGCTGTAAGGAAGGAGCAGGTGCCTTGACAGGTGATCTGCCACTGCTGAAAACAACTCTTCTTCCAGATCTTCATTCTTTTTGGGAGCAGAGGCAAGCACAGGGAGGATGGAGGTGAGGTGAGGGAAGGTATCAGCAAATCAGTGGCTGGGTCAGGGTGCTTGGGGGCCAGGTTCACCTGCAATGCTGGGTTTTAGGAAATCAGCTTGACCTGCCGGTCTGACTGAATGTATGGGGTGGGGTGGCAGTAAGGCATGTTTGCTGTTCTCTTTCTCTGTTTCTGCCTCCAAATATAGTAACTCAGTTTTAAAGTTTTACATTTTAGTAGAGTGAGGTCATGTTCCCATGAATATGTTTAATGTTCAGAATGATTTCTGGGATGTTTGCAAACCACCTACTGTTCTCCTTCCCAGGGAGGGGGCCCCAAGAGCAGTAGGCATTTACGTGCAGGGTGCCACTAATGCCTGAGCAGGACCAGGACTCCTCCTCACCCTTCACCTGTGTCTCAGGAGCTCCCATACTCTCACTAGAAAGCCCTGGCATGGCAGCACAAGGCCTTGGTAAGGGGCCAATATTGCCCCAGCAGTGTGTCCAGTTTCTGTGCTGGTGCCGCCAGGTAGGGGCTGCAAGGCTTCAGGGTTTCTGTGTGTCAAAGACAGGGGAACTCTGCTTGAAATCTAAAGTTTACCTCTCAAGCACACAGGAGTAAATCTGCCTTCTTTTTTTTTTTTTTTTTTTCCCCGTTCCTTGTCAGGGTGGTGTTATTTTGGGTGCCAGATTATGGAAAACACTGCACCCGCTTCCCAAATAATACAGTGTCATGCACAGAAGTGCAAGTTTTCAGTCTTTATTCAGGTGCATGATTATGATTGCAAAGCCAGCCTGTAGTGGGCTTTCTTGATTTATGTATTTTTTCTTTTTTTCCATGCAGAGCCGGGCAGTTGCTCGTCTCTGCTAATGCAAGGTTTTGGTGTATGACATAGAAAAGACATGAAAAGGAGACACTGAGGAAATGTTCACCTATTTTGATGCTGGACTAGGGAACAGCTTTTCCAGTTAACAAGTAAAGATCATTCTGTAGACAATTTAGCATAATAACATCTAAGAAGTTAATGGGGTTTGAATAAAATTATTCTGAATTCTGGTAATTATGACAAGTTCTGTTTTACTTCAATATAAATAGAATCAATTATTAATTGGTTAAGAGCTTTGTTTTGCACATCAAACTTAGGCTATAAGGCCTCTTTCATAAATGTTTTTTTCAGAGAAAATGTGTGTCAGTGGCCCACAATAATGGGAAAATAACTTGTGATTAACTGTTTGCTTATTGAGTACTTTGAATTTTTTGCCAAATAAATTGTAGAACAAGGATTCCAAACTTTTCCAGCACAGTGCTGCAGAACAAACCACAGGCTGGAAACCCTCATGCACCTTTGGCTAAGAGAACCAAGACTGGCATGTGCAATGTACTTCAGAAAATATCCAGGAGGTGTTTTTGCAGTGTTTCTCTCTGTGAAGGCTGAAGAAGGCTAATGGAGTGCCACAGTTTTACTCTGGAATAAATTACTGTTGTTTGCTATGCAAATCTTATGATTGTAATTAGGCTAGGATTTCAACTGCTGTGTACACTGATCTTTGTTCCCTCTGCGCATGGGAGCTAATTCTAATGCTGCAAAACAGCGCACCAAATGCCAAGGTCTGCTCAGCCTCTGATCATTTCCCACAGGGTGCATTTGCTCCAAGTGGACAATTGAAAAGAAATGATTTACCTCTGCCTTCACAGGGGATGTAATTGCACCGCAGGCGTCTTGTGGGCCACTGAAAGGATCAGGTACTGTAAAGTCTCACTTGGAGGCAGGGGTGGGAGAAAAGGCAGGGAGGAGGTCCTGATAGGCATCTAGTTTTCAGCATTCTGGGTTTAAGAAGCGATGTTCTGCTGCTGACTGGGTAAGGATCCAGTGGCATGTGTGAGCTATCGGGACAGTGATTGCAGTCCTTGGCATGGCTATGTATAGCTCCCGTTATCTGTGCAGCAGGGCTCTGTGGAACCGCAGCCCGTGGCTCCTCGCCCGCACTAATGAGCTCTCCCCGAGGCCGGGCTTGTGCCTCTGGGGGTGGCACGGTGCTCCAGCCGTGCTGCTGTTTTGGAAACCAGTTTGTTGACTGTGCTCAAGTCCAGCTTGCCCAAGCTGCCGTGCCAGCTTGGCTACCGTTGGCTGCGGGAGCTTGTCCCAGTGCAGCGTGGTGGCCCCAGAGCTGTCTGGAGGACGAGGCAGGCTGGCAGCTGAGGCTGTCAGGCTGTTTAGGCTGCAGCAAAGGAGAAGTATCACCTAGACCTGGACTGGGGCGAAGCACCAGCGTGGTGAGGACAGTACAGGTGAGCCACACTCGCAGCCCATTCTCCTCCCTGGGAGCACAGCCACCAGTGTCCAGTGAGCTCATGTGGTGGGGGTGCATCCTGTGGGCAGTGGGTCTCAGTTTTGTGATGACCCAAAGAGCAGGGGAAAGCCAGGGGTTGGCTGCTGCCAACCATGCCTCCCAGTATGTAGGAGAAGTGGGAGCAGAGGCATTCAGGTGCAGGGGTACTAGCTGGGGGGTGTCGGGGAGATGCACCCACCCCTCTCTTAGCCCCTCCAGGGGTGGCTGGCAGGGGTGAGCGCCTTGTCCTTGCGATTGAGGTGGTGGCTGCACACCCGCAACCTGGTCAGAGCCTGCAACTGCTCCAGGGCTGGGCGCTTCGTATACCTGCCTCCCCTCTGCTGCAGGGAGGTCCAGCAAAATAAAAATCTTAACAGCTGCAAGATCTATTAGCTTGTGCAGTTTTATATACAGATAGAGAAAAAGGCATTATTTGGAATTTTTTCAGAATCATTGTGAGGACAGAGGAAGAATGAAGAAGTACTCTCTAGGGGACAATATAGCATTGTTTTTGTAAGGATGTAGTAAATGACACAGTCTGGTTTTTAACAGCTTGTAACTCCTGTAAATCTTGTTTATTTATTTTTGTTGCCTGCTCATCTAAATCACAACAAAGCAGAGGAATAGTGGCAGTTTTACTTTTTCTTGCATGTTTGGACATGACCTGGAATCCATTAATTTTGTTTGTGTAAATGCAACTTAAGGAAGCAAGGAAACTGAAAAAGTGTCGAGGTATTAAGATGCCTAGCAAAAAGCAGAAAAAATCTTCTTTGCAGAAAGTGATTTTTCTGACCAAGTGTTTTTCATTTCTTGTGCTAGTACAACAAAGTGTATGTTGTTTCTGTACCTGTATGCCCCCTATTTCAGAACAGGTTAGTGTGTGTTCTGAAGCTGTTGTTGAAAAAATATATTTTGCTTAATTAGCCAAGTTAAAAAGTGGTATAAAGTGTGTGTGAGCTTTACAAACTCTGTGCTGTGGCTCTATGTACATTCCTTTGCTAACAGCATCTGTAATTTTGCATTGAAACACAAAGGATCATTAATTGTCTCTGAGAAAGGATATGAACTTAACAGTTTTGCACTGTTAGTTTTGGGGAGAGAAATTACAAAGATCTCAGTTTCCTTCAGTAGCTCCTAAAGTTATTCTATTTGCAGTGTTCCAGTCCTGTTTTTCTGGTACACCTGGCAATTTTTAGAATGCAATAAATTTGCAGTCAGGGTACTAACACGTTGGTGTGGGGTCCGAAATACTGCGTAGTGAATGTAATTCCAGTATGCCTGTTATTAAATAACTTTAGTCATTCTAGTTATCTTCATGACCCAAATACATAGAAAACTTCAGAACAAGTGTTGGACAGCTCTGGGCATTTCACAGAATTGCTGAATATTCTGAGTTGGAAGGGACCCACAAGTGTGATCAAGTCAAACTCTTAAGTGTACAGGGGCTGAACCCACAGCCTTGGTGTTAGCACCAAGGTGCTGGGCAGCTGTGCCAGGTCAGGCTCCCAGGTGCTTAATAGCACTTCCAGCCCTGCAGGTAGTTTTGTGCAGGGCTAGCTGATGTCTCTGTGGTGCTGCTGCTGAGGTGTGCTGCCTTGGCAGCTGTCTGTGGGGCTGCTCAGCTTGGAGACCCTTGCTCAACACCCAGGTAGATGCAAAGGGGTTCCTGATTTTAGAGGAGAGCCTCTCTACTCCCAATGTGTGAATCATTGCAGACCTTATGTCCTGTATCTGGAGGACCAAGGAGGGGTAGTTAATGGAGCACTACTGCAGAACTTGGAAGCTGATTCAAGGGATACCCTTTGCCCCCTGCTTTCCCTTTCCAGCCTTCCTGGGAGCTGCCCACCCTGGAGCCTTGGAGGTGGGCACTGCCTCGGGGCAGCTGGAAGGTTTGCTCAGGAGCTTGCTAGTGATGAATCACAGAGGTATGGCATGGATTGATAAGGTCGTGTACTTATGATTAGACACATCCTTCCTCTAACAGCGGTTCTTTGTCTCCATTTTGCTTTTGGTAATGTGTTTCGGCCGTTTGCATACAATGACTCTCCAAGCAGGAGCTGTTTGACTTGAGACAAAGTCACTATTATTCCAAGCAAGCTCAGGAAGCCCTCTTAATTTAGTTGCCTCGGAAGGGTGAATTTATTTAAAAGCCAATTAAGTTAAATCACCAAGGAAATATTTTTATTTTCCTGCAGCCTTGCAGCTATAAAGGACTTTTGGGTACATAAACAAATGTAGAACAAGAAATATATAACTGGCAGCTGTATTGTTGGGCTTTTTGTGCATTTTAAGTGATGGCTGTAGGGGGCATGTTCTTTATCTGTAGCACTAGCAAAAATAAGTAATGTTTTTCAGCTATTCACAGTGCAGGTATGTAGCCTGGAAGCCGTGGAAGAACAAAACTTCCATGGTCCACAAATTATTGAAAAATACTGACTATTGTAGTGCCTGCAGCCTGACCAACACACAAGTCTATCTCCTCAGCTGGAGTTGATGGAGAGCCCAGAGAGCTAGGTAGGAATACTTTAGGCTTATCTGGGGAGATTTTGGACTAGACTCTCAAGGTGCATAATTCAGTCGCGTGCCTGTTTGTGTTTACAAACAGAAGCCTTTTTGGGGTACCCTGAATATGACATTTCTGATGCTACCATCCTTTTCCAAAGACTAGCTCTGATGTCTGCCCAGGCAGTGTCTCCTGAGCCCTTTTATGCCCCTTGGTTATGAGCCCCTGTCAGAGATGACGCCTCACCTCTCCTGCCCCAGTCTCTGCTACAGTGCTCCCCTGGGCTCTCCTGGCTGCTCTGGCTCTCCTCCTCTGCTCTGTATTGTCACTTACTGAATAGACTTGCTCAGCAGAGTTTTCAGAAGGAAAACAAAACGAGGTAGTCATGGATGACCAATACCAGCTTTTCTTTTTAACTCGGTCGTAAAGCATTGTTGGCTCACTGGTTTGGTTTCTACTGTCTATAAAAAGGTTTTGTGCAAGAAGTCCCCTTTTTCCCATCGCCCTGTGTGACACCAGTGCTGAGATGACCTTCTGCTGGAAAGTCTCATTGCTCAGTTTTGTCACTGCTCTGTATGAGTTTCCCTGGCAACCAGTTTGAGCTGCACTGAACCAAAAATATCTCACTGTGCCGGGGGAAAGTCAGTTTGCAGGCATGTATTTCTCTTTAATGAGTTTTCTGGATGGTCCTTGTGTTCAGCCTGCAGATGTCATTATTGGAAACCAACAACTGGGAGATGTACTGTGCCCCTTTTCCTTAATTCCACGGGCAGAGCAGCCCATGAGGAGGCTGCCCCTGCATGATTGTCAACAGAGATGTGGCTGGAGGACCCATCATACTCATTTCTCATGGTACCCTGAGGGTCTCATCTTCAACTGAGTATGGTCTGTGCAGCAGACACAAAGTCTTTCTTGGATTTCTTGGATCTCGGCAAATTTCAGAATTTCTTAGTCACAGAATGGGTAAGGTTGGAAGGGACCAACCTTACCTAGGTTATTGCTAACAACTTTGTCCACATTTCTGTATAAATATATGCATCTTTACAGCCGGGCATGCAGTGAAGTCCAGTTTTGTTGCCATCCTTGTCTCTAAAGGTATCATTTGTGACGCCTCTGAATGAGAAAATGTACAGATCTTTGGAGGTCAAGACGCACCAGTTTGCTCAGGAGAGAATGCTCAAACTGGAGGTGTTATTTTAAACCATCCTTGTTTAGTTTTGACTTGCAGATAATCTTTTCACTACCTCATGTAGAAGACTGATGTGAAGAAAAGCATTCGTAATTCCAGATGTGTTCTCAAGACGACAAAATTAGAAGAGACAGAACTGGAAAGCAGTTGGTCATTTTTAGTAACAGGTTCCCTTTTCTGGATTTGTAGGGTGTGAGGATTGCGGTAAAAGCCTTATAGGAGAATGCAAACTCCACGGACCGCTCATCAGGGCTAAGGACAGGGTTATTCCCAGCCGAGCCCGCCTCACCCTACCTCACTACCTCACTTTGCGAGTGTTGGAGCTGAGAGCTGGAAACCAGCAGAGTAAGTATTCTAGTTCTTTTTCCCACATTTGAAAAAAAGGAGACAAAGACCCTGGCCTGTTTTCATGAGTAACTCAAAGCACAATCATTGGGCATTTGCGTTATGAAGACTGTTTTCAGCTGAGCACAGCGAAAGCTCACAGTCAGCCACTGTTTTTTATGACTGGTTTTTGGTAACAGACACATCAACTGATGGCAGGACAGTAGCCAGAGCTGGTGTGACATTTAGCTGTGAACAACCAGTTAGCTCTGCTCAGTCAATCCAAGTTTAATGAATGTTGGATTTGTATCTAATAATAACAGCCATGCACTACTGGTTTTTTTTTTTCACTTTTCCCCAAGCATGCAAAACAGGAAAGAGTATTCAATGAAAGGTCAGAAACAAAATGGTAAATGACATCCCTTATCCACCCCCTGCAAACTCCAGAGGTCACAGTGGGGTAATTTACCTTTTGCAGCATTTTCAGTTCATAGTATAAAAAGACTGATGTTTCCTTGTGAAAATAAAGTAATTTAAATGCCCAAACATGAACAAAGGAATTATGTTCTTCGCGTGCAAATTTTCCATAGCTACCTGAGTAAAATTAGTCCTGCCTAGATTGTTTTTCAGACAGAGAATGACAAGATGCCTACACTGTCACTCCCTTGATCAAGCAGTGGAATAACTGGAATGATTAAGAAGGCTAATACTGTGTTTTTATAGATTCTTTCCACTCTTATTGGGAGAGAAAAACCTCCCAAATTATGCCAAAAGGCAGAGGACTATGATAACATGAGTTTGTAGATTGAGGAGTATCAACACTCTTGTCTTGCATACTCAGTTTAACATCCCGTCGTGGATTTTTTGGTACTTCTTTATTCAATGTAGTTCCCATTAAAAATAATAAAATCAGTACCTATTTACGCCCTTTCTAGATTCTTCACCTTAGAATTATTTAGTGGGTTTATTTGTGTAGAAAAAGAATCCATGTTCTGCACTATTTTGTTTATCTCCATTTTCACAACTGTAAGCATACAAGAAATAGTTTGTGATGTCTGTAGTAATATTAGACTCTTTGTTTTCTTCACAGTCCTTGGTGTATTTGCAAAGAAAGTAATACAGAAGAGAACACAATTTGGCCCTTATGTTGGTCAACTGTCTACAAAACTGACCTGCTATGACGAGAGCAGACTAGTCCTGCAGGTAAAAACCCACTGCCTTTCTATGGAGTGCATATGTGTCTTTAGCAGCTCATACTTATTTAGGTATTTTAATCAGTCAATTTGCCGTCTGATGTAGTTCAATTTTTGTACTTTAGATGTGTAAATATGAGTGTAAATCAAATTATTAGGCAGGACAGCATAACCTCAAGTACCCAAATGTTCCTGTATACTGTGTTTTTTAGAAGTTTGGTTTCCTGCTCTCTAGTTTTACCATTTCTAGGGTGTTAAACCTATCAGTCTGATAGCTCTTGATAAGCTCTTCAGGGAGCATGGCTACTGAACTTTCTTCCCAGGTAACACAGAAGTATTTGTGCTTTGCACCATACTACTGGGAGGTTTGAGTTTGTGCACCGAGTTAGTGAGAGTGACATAAATATGCACTAAGGCACTGGCTTAGTAGGGAGAAACAGATAGGGAAGCACTTCTTAATTATTTTTAAATATTATTGTTATTAATTAATAATAATTATTAATTTATATATAGACTTTGACACACAGTGCACTACCTCAGTTTATTTAATCAGATTGTTATTTAGGGCTGGTACCTTCTGTTGCTGCTCACATAGGTTCTGACTGTTGCACCTGGACCATGACACTATAATTTGTACTTTATCCAGCAAAAATCGTGGCCTCTCAGGACTAGCCCAGCTTAGACAAATCTTCATCGACATCCTTTCCCATGGGAATTCCTTGGGAGCTGCAGTTGATTGCAATCCTCTGGGCCCCAGCCTTTGCACTTTGCTGTCAGGGTCGTGGCTGAGCACAGCTCTGTGCCATACAGTGAGTCCATGGTCAAGCCACAGACTCTGTCAGGACTTCCCAAAAGGTCATGGTTCTTCCAGAGTTTGCATTTCCTATCAGACCCTCTCACCCCCAGATAAAGAGACACCAGCAGCAGCTGTCCTGTGATACACTCTGTGTCTTCATTTGAGCTTTCTCCAGAAGCCTGGGACTAGAAAATGCTGTGTTGTGAGGAAATACTTCTGAACTTTAGTGTGAGAGCTTCAAAGTAGTAATAGCTTCAGTAGTTGCTGTAAGCTTGATTTGCACATGGAAATAATGGGAATCATCTGACAGGAAAATAACACTGTCCATCTATGAGATTTTCATAGCATGTGAACACCAGAAAAGGTTTGTTCTTCTCTATTACTAAGTATCTTCAGTCTTTTGATTAGACACTATTAAAAATGCAGAAAATGTACTTCTCTAACAATGGATAGATGAGCTAAGCACCCAGTTCCTTCCTCTTCACCAAGCCATTGTAAACCACACCCTATCCTCTATCAGTCAGCACCATTTGCTTAAAAGTATACAGTGATAAGCACAGCTCTGGCTGATGAATGGACTGTTTCTTCAGAAGAGGAGATTAGAGTCCCAGATTTCCTACATGACAGCAGTAGCTGCCTTGACTTCTCCCTAGCATGAGTATGTGACCAAACTTGTCCAGCAGGCAGGTGCTTTCATCAGAAACATGATGAAGTTAGATAAAATAGTTACCAGAAGCAATGAAAATGCAACTTTTTTTTTTTTTTTTTTTGCAGTTACTTGCTCATTTATGTGGTTAGTAGAGCAAATACACACTGTGCTGACATTAGTCGTGCAGCTTTATCTGTCCATGTTTGAGACACTGTTGCAGAAAAGCAACTGTCTTGTTTGAGGTCAGAGGTTTTTGCCTCATAGGGGCATTCTCTTGGAGGGGAATCTAGGAAGAATGAAGTAAAGAAAAAAGAAAAAGATCTGTCTGGCACAATTGTTCATTTGTATTTACTTTTGCATTGTTAAGAGGAAAAAGAGAAGACTGTTAAAATGCCATTATGTTGTATGTTACCTCTCTGGACTTGTGTCCAGCCAAGCCATACAATTGTTCCATGCAAAATGTTGCAGCACTGAAGCTTGAGATTATCGAGTGCTCAGGAAGTAGATTAAGGCATAAAGCTTATCTTTCTACCTGCCTGCACTTAGTTCTTAATATTATCTTTACATAACATAAAAAATGATGAACTATAAATGGAAAATGCATACAAAGGCCAACAGTTATTTTAGTAGTGGAGTGCTCAGCAGATATTCATTCTTCACTTTCTTTTGCACTCAGTGTTCATTTAGAGTGATCTGTTTCAAAACAACCATGATTTCAAGGGACATAGGACCAAGACAAGATAGACAACTGATGGCTGTGATTGCAAATTAAACTAATGTACCTCTGTACAGGACTTGGTTTTATCATATTTGTCCTGTTCTCCCCGCTTTGTTTCAGGTATTGAAAGATGGAGGGAAATACTTTCTGGACACTCCCAATGAGGACTGTGGAAACTGGATGATGTTTGTCCGGCTAGCCCGGAACCAAGAAGAGCAGACCCTTGTGGCTTATCAGCACTGTGGAGAAGTCTACTTCACAACAGTTAAGGTAGTTAAACCTACATTGCTCCACCTGTCATCCAAAAGGAAATTTATAGACAAAGGCTCTGAAAGACTTAACTCTCTTACAATGACAGATTGATTATATTCTGCTCACTGGATCATTACTTACATACCACCTTTAATGTCATTTAATCTGCACTAAAGCAAGCAGTGGATGGGGTTTGTCAGGAAAAGGTGTTGTGTACTTGCTGTTGTGTGTAGTGAAGAAACTGAGACAAAGAAAGATAAAAAGCATTCATGCTGATAGTGTTTAAACTGAATGCTCTTTAATGCCAGGTAGGTGTATATGGTGGGATTATTTGGCATTATTACATTCAACAGTACTTCATTCTGGAAATAACAAACAAAATAGTTTATTTTATTACATTTCTGGACACATATTGTTTTTTGAGCACATTGCCCTGTGCTCAGGAACAAGGTGCTGAGTGAATCTTCATGTACAATTTTCCTTGCTCATTAAATCTGAAGACATAACTGCAAAACTTAGAATACTGCAATGTTGCCATGAAATGATCAATTTATGTTAGAGATTCTGAACTGCATCTTTGTCTGAAGAGAGAGTACAAGGTACTCTGTGTTTATAAATGAAACTAGGACATACAGTCTTGGTTTTTATTGTTTTGGCCATTTTCTTAGGCAGAGTTGGTTTTAATCAGAAATAACTCTTTTGCACACTTGGGAAACAGAAAACTATCTGATGAACATAATGCTTGTATATCATTGTAAGCAACATTAAAATTAAAAAAAAAAGAATATTAGTGAAAAGTAGTTACTATGAATTAAAATCCAGTATTTCAATTTCATATCCAAGATAGGCACATATTTCTGTGGCATAGTAGTATTTACATTTTTTCTTCCATTTTTGTCTCTCCACCTGCACCATAAAAAAAAAAAAATATTTACTATGCAGTGGTGATGAGAGAATAGCACTTCATACCCTTAAAGTCTTTTACAACAGTATGGAGTATAGTTGATTTGGGGATTAATATCTACATAATTATTGGAAAAAAAAAAGAAAAATGTGAAATAGTATATGCTACTCTGAGACATACTTAGGCTGTGTTTGAGATTCTCATGCAGTCCATATAATTTGAGTTTTCAACTTGATTTGAAATGCATGACATTCTTGTAAAATTGACAGGATTAATAATACTGTATTTGGGAAGCATGAACTTTTCCAAGAAGTAGTTGTTATAAACTGTAACTTAAAATTTCCAGTATAATTTAAATTCTATTGAAACAGCTCTCTGCTGACTTCAGCAGAACTCTGCACATTGGCATTAACAGAGAGCTGCATCCTATACACTGACACAAAGAGTGTCCTAGGATGATGCATGTGTCTTGGAACCTTTGCTCTGCTGTGGGTCATAGGGCATTACTTGGGTTTTATTTCTCCCAAGTCCCAGTATCATTCAGGGTGCTGAGGCATCCTGCAGATTTTGTCCTGGTCAGTGAAGGCGATGGCATTGTGCTGCACTTAGGCACACCCTGCTGGTCATGCTGCCAGGCTGGCCTAGGGATGATTCTGAAGATTCGCTCTTGAGACATTTTTAGTGAAGTGTATTAAGATAAGAGTAGGATTGGCTCCTTTTCCCACTATTTTTACACAGAAATGGGATTTCAGTGACATGAAACTACCTCTACTAAAGCAGATGTGTAAGTGGCATTCTGACACCACCATTAGCTTGCTTTCTGACTTAATCGCTGCAATCCTTAGATAGAAGTGCTTTAAAAGGTAGAGAACTGTGAGGAAATAAAAATCATCCATGGTTGCTGTTGGTCTGATCCCAGGAGCGTTTCATGTGTGCACTGCACTTCTCTTCTTGTCACTGGTGGCCCGGAGTAGAAGACTACTTTGTAGTGGATTTGGATACTGATATTTAATGTCAGTTTTACTGAGATTAGAGTTTGAATTACACTGATGCACTTGCTCTCCCTTCAAAGTCACATTGACCAGCTCTCAGCTTCCCACAAAGGAGATGGCTGCTGGTCTTGGAATGCTGGGCAGAAAGTAGTGACAGTGTCGTGCTGTGCAGTTTTTTGTGGGTATCAGCCTCAGCTGTCATAGGCCAAGCTCCCAGACATCTTTAAACATTTGTATCACAATGCGTGATGGGCCTCCTACTTAATGGCTCTGCCTCATGGCCTTAATTGAGTGGAGAATTCTGGACTGACCATTTCTGTTTAGGCCAGGTGTTATCAAAATGTACACCCAACCCACAGGGGCTGTAGTTAGCAGGCAGGCTTGTGTCTGGGAGTACAAAATTCAGTTTTCAACATTAAACCCACAATTAACCCCTCACCTGTCTGCATTCACAGTTTTCAATGTCTTTTCCCTACCATGCTTATCCCACACCAATATTACAGAATAAGTGGATTTTATGATGTCACGTTTTCTGGAATAAGACTCAGCTGCTCTCTTTCTGGGCTAGTTTGCTTTTTTTTTTTTTTTTTTTTTTTTTGGTGGCACGAGTTTATCTTAGTTAAAATAAAACTACAAGTACAGTGTAGTTTGGCTCTACCCCTGTTGCAGCAATGTTGGTTTTTATTATAGATGAAGAAAATTGTGTACAGGGTCAGGGAGTAATATAAATCATGACCCCAAAGTTTAGTTTTCTCCTTTGCATTTAAAGAACTAATAGATCTTTAGCCAGTGAGTTTAATCAGGCCATCCTTTTCTCTTTGCTATATTATTGACTGAAAGTATTTGTCAGAAGAGGTCATAGTCCAGTCCAAGGAGAGATTTGGGCAAGCATGACTGAGTGGGAGACTGCAGGTTATGGGCTCCCTTAATCCTGTGGGGGAAGGCTTCAGTGCAAGGAGGGCAGAGTTACAAAGCATGCTCATAGCAAGCCTGACACCTTAGAGCCAGCCTGGGGAAGGCACCAATTTGCCTTGCAGTCCACATATTGATCAGCTCTGCACCCATGCTCAGTGTGACATATCCAGGAGGCATCCAAGATCTTGTGCATTCACAAGGCATTTTTCCTTTGCCTGTGCCCTGTAATTAAGTGCTGTGTCCAGAGGGCTTCCAGACATCAAGGAATGAGCATGAGATATTGCTTGGAAAGACTGATGGATGTCCGGACATCACAGACAAATATGTCTCACTGAGAAAAGGTTATGAGCATTGAGGCATCCCTCCTGCTACAGGGCCCCCCTGCCCCAAATCTCAGTGCATACACAATTCCACTTTTAGAAACAGAAAGTTTCAATCAAGAAAGCAGGCAGCAATGCTCAAAAAGTGCTTGAATCTTGAAACTAAGTTACCAATAATTTAAACAGAGTCAAAAAATGCAGTTTGGGTAAGAACGAAACACTGCACACCCCTGGCCCTCCTATTTTTCTTATTGTTTGGATTAGGAAAATTGTCACAAGTAAACATGTGCTGTTTTTTTCCATTCACAGCCAATTGAACCCCACACAGAATTGAAAGTATGGTATGCTGCCGATTATGCCAAATTTATGGAAGCTTCTGCAGTCTTCATTAAAGAAGAATCAGATGTCTCTCCTTTGCCTCCAGTAGCAGTAAGTACCCCTATTCTGCATTGAAGCCATCACTAGACATAGTAAATTATGGTCTATTTATGTGTTTTCTCTGCTTATATAACTCTAGCAATATAAGTGTAGGCCACAGAGTACTTTTAGCAGTTTTAGCCAAGCAGCTACCTGTCCTGTGTTTGTAATGCAGTGGAGCCATCAGATACAGTCAGGAGTAGGTGGCACCACTTGATGTATTGGAAAGACTTAAGTTGGGCACTAATTTTTGGATAACCATGCTGTCAAGCCTCAGACTTTTTTCACCATTTTCCCTTCTTTTGCTCTGACTGATTGGCCAGAGTACCCACTAATTATTTCAGTCTTTCCTGTTCAGTAACCCTTCTCTACTTATTCAAATACCTTCCCCTCTGTATCATAGCAGAAATCCTTAAACTGATAGGAGACGTTTTTTAAGTGTTGAAAACATGGCTGTGAAAATCAATACTTAATCTAGAAAGAATGTGAAACAAATGAACCAGGAATACAAATGAACCAGGAATACATGTTCCAAGAAGGCTTGTGAGGTGAGGCCTTCAGAATATTCCCCAGAAGGAAGGTGAGGGAGAGTCACAGCATCAGGCACGAGTCTTAGCAGAGAGGAGAGCTCAGTTTGGAAATTAAGATGGATTGGATACAGCCTCACCATGCTCTCCAGAGCAAGGGAAAAGAAGGACAGTTTATGAAAAACTTACATAAAAGGTAGATGAAGTTGAGGAGGTACATGATCATGCATTAATTGGAAGTATATTTCATCAGTGATGGGAGTTTTTTGGTAATTGTTTTTCATCTGAATTTTTATAGTATCAGTATTTAAAGTGAATTTAACTGAATCTAGTAGAGCTCTGATTTCCATGGAAGTAATACTTCCAAATAATACACTGCCAAAAAAAAAAAAAGGCTTTAAGTCAGGATAGGCTTGAGATCCCTAAACCTAGGGTGTTTCTTATCCAGTTAATGGAAGTCTAATGTCAAATGTCAAGCTAAGTGAGGAAGTCTCTCCTGGAGTCATTAATCATTGCTGTTTGGTAAAGCATGGAGTCAGCCCAAGACACGAGGAAATCTGTGTGGCTAAAATACATTTTTGTACAGAAACCCATCCCATTTTTGCATGGCTGGAATAGCAGATAAGCTATGTCAGTCCAAGGATAAAAGTACAATTTACAACTGTTTATGAGTAATTTCATAAATGTGACAAATGTAGAGATTTTGAAATTCAGTAAGCACAGATAAACAAAGGTGAAGAGCTCAGGACTGTTACAGTAAATGCTAAACAAAAACATATAAACCAGTATTTAGCCAACCTTACCTTACCTTCGAGTTTTTACTCCTAGACACAATCTATTGCCAATTGAACAACTAGGTGGTAGCACATGGAGGTAAATATCACCAGAGACAATGATGGGTCTTAGAAAAGCACAGGAGAAGATGAGTGAAAAGAATATGGCCCTTCCTTAGAATGTTTAGTAAGAAAGACCTGTCTCTGTTCTCATTGCAGAAAGAGCCTGTAGACTCTTGGATATGCTCCAGCTGTGGAAGCACTTTTGCAACTTTTGCTCTGCTGGAATCTCACCAGTGCATCCATAAAGACCGAGTCCTTCCTACGAGGTTCAGACCACCAAATAAATTGGGACCTGTAAAAGCAAAAAACAAACTCAAAGGGAAACTGAGAGGAGCATCATTAGGCAAAAGCATTACTCAATGCTTTGGGACCATTTCCTGTTCCTCTGCTGCAAAGTTCAGCTGTGCCAGCTCAGGAAGCACTTGTGGTGCTCTCGTAAGGTTTATTCCTAAATGGAGAAATGGTCGGTCTTCACTGCTGAAGGGAAAAGAAGTGAAGCAGCCAGATAGTTATCCCTGCCGACTCTGCGGGAAGACATTCGATTCCATTGACAAGCTCACGGTCCACGCGTATGCGCACAAAGGGGAGCGTCCCTACAAGTGTTCGCAGCACGGATGCACAAAAGCCTTCATTTCCAAATATAAACTGCTCAGGTACAGCTCTGAAGGCATTCCTTTTCTGCTGGGGGTGTGTGTGTGGGGGGAAAATATATCTTTTTCCTTTGGGGTGTTCTAGTGACAGTTTTTATCATTGCTGTTATTGATAGAATTGGATAAAACTAGTCCCCCTTAATTACGGTGGCTACTGAAAAGGATGATGTTGAGCAGTTTTAAGCTACTCTATGCTTTATGATTAACACCTCCCTCCCCCCCCAAAAATATGGGCTTTTACTAATAACCTGAGAAGTGGTGAGGATGCCTTCCTTTGAGAATTCCAGTGTTTTCAAGTTTTGAAGCTGCTAGAGTAAATGTACTAGAATAAATGTGAACACAAATAACTTTTTTTGTGTGTGTGTTTTGTTTTTTTTTCTCTTAGGCATTCAGCCACTCATTCTCCTCAGAAATCTCACCAGTGTGGCTACTGTGAAAAGACCTTTCACAGGAAAGACCATCTAAAGAATCACCTTCAGACTCATGACCCCAACAAGATGGCCTTCAAGTGTGAAGAGTGTGGCAAGAAGTACAACACCAAGCTAGGCTATAAGAGACACTTGGCTCTTCATGCTGCCACCAGCGGGGACCTCACCTGTAGGGTGTGTGCCCAGGAGTTTGGTGGTACTGAGGTTCTGTTGGAGCACCTCAAAAGCCATGCAGGGAAGCCGACTGGCAACATGAAGGAAAAGAAACATAAGTGCGACCACTGCGAGCGTCACTTCTATACCCGCAAAGATGTGCGACGTCACATGGTGGTTCACACAGGCTGCAAGGACTTCCTGTGCCAGTTCTGTGCCCAGAGGTTTGGGCGGAAGGACCACTTGACACGCCATACTAGGAAGACTCATCCACAAGAACTGCTGAAGAGCAGGTTGCAGAATGGCGACTCAGTGGGTCTCCTTGACCAGCTCTTTTCATACAGACTGAAGGAAGATGCCAGCATGCTGTCCCCTCTTCCTGAAAGGGTCCCTGGGCCGAATGGGATCGTGAATAGTTCAGAAACAGAGGAATACAACTGTTCACATCTTCATTCCCAGTCAAGTGTACAAACTGCTCTTCCTCTTGAGTCTTCTCCTCACCTGCAAAGGATGGGCTGTGCAGACAGCCTCCCGGCTGTCCCTCCCACACCATGTTCAGCAGCTGTCCCTGTCAACCTGAACCTTCATCAGCCTAACAAATATGACCTTAGTTCTACCTCATTTGCTGCAGGATCCCTCAAGAATCTACCGATAAAAGTGGATGTCAAAGGTTACAATGTGCATCTTCTCGAGGACCTGCCATTACCAGAACCTCAGTCTCTCCACAAAATCAGTATGGAAGAAGCTTCCTCAGGGCCTCTAGGGGATACTAACAAGTACCCAGTGCACAAAGAGACAGAGACAGCAGCTGAAATTGCAAGCCTGCCTTTCATGGATCTCACTCATGTGATGGGCTTCTGGCAGCTCCCATCAGGTGACAACCAGAACACTCTTGGGGACATCACAATGGCGTTTGGCTCAGAGGAACCATCACACAGGCTGAATGGCCTTGGCCAACAGCAAGGTCTTCAGCTAGCAGCTGGTGGGATGGCCATAAACCAGCTGCACCATCTTCCTCGCTCCTTTCCATCCACTACAAATTCTGTAACGTTGCCTCACTTTCACCATGCCTTCAAGTAACCATCATCCTGTGTGGGTTTTTTCCCTTTTATTTGGTTTTTTTTTAAGACTGTGCTTCTTACTTAAATCTGTTAGGACCGGGGTGGTTTTGTTTTGTTTTGAAGAAAAACTGCCCCAGATGTTTTCAAAGCACGTTATGAACATGGTAGTTAAATTCAGGATGTTAATAAACAAGAAGCTCTATTTTTCATACTGTTAGTTTTTTAGCATATGACAACAGTAGAACTAACATATTTTTGTTTCTTTTCATGCAGACAACTGAATAACTATCTTCAGTGACAGCAAAGTATCATAACAGGCACAATAAAACTATGGCTGCTGCAATAGGAGAAATATGGTTAGGGTGAATAGGAAGAGGGGGGAAATCACAAAGAAATCAATTTAATGAGCCATAAATCATAGCAAATTTGTACATGTGGCAAATGTAACAAACGATTTATCAACATCAGATAGATTTCTGTTAAGCACTTAATTAATGAACTTTATCAATCCTTAATTTAAATCAGAATCATTCCAAGAGTAAATCTTACCTCCTTGTTTCACTTTCTTCAATGAAGTTCATCACTATTATGATTATGTTAAACTAGATTTTGTTTTCTGGTGGGCAGTTCAGCTGTGTGCCTTTTTCCTAGGGCTGGAAATAACTACCACTTCCGAATGACTGTGTAAGAACTGCAGTCCTGGATACATGCAGTTCTCAGAATGGGAAGTGAATTGTCTCGAGTCAGAACAAAACATTAATTTTCTTTTAGTGCTGGATCTGTCAAGACATCAGACACTTCTCTCTCTCTCTTCCTCTCTTTCTAGTAAAACATTTGAGCATTTGCTTAAATTTGAGCTTATGGTATCTCATTGGGTCAACAGCTTGATTTTTTCAACACTTAATAAAAAATAATGCATCCTACCTAAGGGGCCTTTATTCACCTTTTGTTGATAAAAATGGCCATTGTTTAGTCTGGGAAATGATAAATAATTGCAACCATCTGAAAACATGGGCTTTCACAGAAGTCCAGCCCTGGCCAGGGAAGCCTGCACCTAAGTGGGACCCCTGTGGAGCCAGGGGCAGGTCCATGCACAGAGGGGCTGTGGTGCTGAGCTGGCGCTGGGCCCTGTTTAAAACCAGGTTCTGAACCTGCCTTACGAGTGTCAGCTGAAATTGGCTGCTGTGATAATGGCTGAAGCCATTTTACTCATGGGGGTTCTGCTCGGAAACACCGAGACTGCTGCAGTTGGACTCCAGCCTTTGTTTCTTGCAGATTGGAACCATGTGGACTTCTGGTTGTTTCCTGGGGTAAATTGTCCATGAACAGTTCCTGTGGACTGTGGGTTGGTGGGACAGTCCTATCACCTGATGCGTGAACAGGCAGAAATTGTAAAGATCACATTTTTCACTAGATGACATTATTAAACAAAGAAACAAACTCTTCACAATTTAGTTTGTTGCCTAACTCATAGTTACCAAAAAAAAAAAATCATGGTTTTAGTGGATGGCTAAATGTTACTAATGTTTAGTAGCATTACTAATTACCGTTACTAATGGATTCTGTTTCATCTGAAACAGACAGGGAATTTCTGAATCTGAATAAATTCTCAAACCCCAAGAACTCTTCCATTAAATCCAAAGAGAGTTCGTAGTACCCCATGGCCATTACTAATATAACATGGAGCAAGCATGTTCTCCTCTCCCTCATTAATCACAGGAATATTTCCAGAGAGCTTCAAATAAAAAATAATTCTTAAATGATTGCTGTTTTGCTGTTTCTGGGCTACAGGTCTTTGTAGTTGTACAATGTCATTGAATATTCTTACAAGTTGATCAGTACTTGGATTAAGGATTGTCTTATTGCAGCTCATGAAAGAATATGTTCTGCAGATGCAGTGCTGAGGGGTATTTTTTGTTATGAAAATTTTTGGTATAAGACAAACCAAAAAGAATTTTAAGGTCGTTCCTGTAATGACAACAGCAGGAAGCAAACAGGTACCGCACAGTCATGTCCAGTGAGTAGTTATTTAAATTATGAATTCCAGAATAGGGAAAAGATTGCAGTGTTACATGCACCTTCTACAGGCAGGCTTGTATTTTCACCTGGACTTGGAAAGGTTTGTGTGTGTATATTCACTTAACTGTATTTTTCTCCTTGTTTGTGCAAATTGTATTCACTTGGCTTCAAGCAAGCTTATGTACTTGTAAAAAACCCCAAAAACTAAATTACAACAAAAAATTCTTTGCTACAAAAAGAATTTGTAGCACTGCCTGATCATACACATTTTGTCATTTTGGCTTGTGCTTTTATAAGAGGTGTCAGTAACTACCTAAAGACTTGTCCTTGAATTTAAATGTGATGTTAAGAAGCAAACATTATGCAGACACTGAGCACTTTCTTCCAGCTAATCTTTCAGCCCTGGAGCACAGTACCTGAGCTCTGGGATGCCAAGAGAGGTCTGCTGCCTGATCTCAGCCTCTTCCAAAATATGGAAAGATGATAAACATTCCTTACCAATGCATATGTTACTACAGATTAAAGACCATCTCATTAAAATAAAAAGAAAATTACCACTTTTGATGCATTTTAAAATATGTCAAAAGCACACAGTGATGGTGTCTGCAAGTAAAGCAAAGACGCAAACCTTAAATGTGCAGTGCTGCTTAAACCCATGAGCCCATTCAATTTTCTTTTCCCAGATTCTTGACATCATAAATGTAGCAGAAGCTGATGATGTCCCATGACAAAGAAAGGCAAGCTATTTCAAAAAGTTATGTTGTCAAAAAAAAAGGTTTTGTTTTAAAATTCTTGCAACTGAAGAGACGTGAGATACCCCTGAGTCATCTAATACTGTTAGCAGGACTGGACTTTCTGAATGTGTTTGTTGGGGAGATCCCTGTGAGCATTTCTCAGAGGCCATCAGTAGCTGAGGCTCAAGCTGCAGGACCCCTCTCTGTTGACATTGCCTTTGGCTCCTGCAGGGCTGTGACAGCAGCAGTGTGGGGAGAGGCAGCCCCACATCCATAGAGGAGGAAGGCAGCAGCCCAAGCACTGACCAGTCCTCCCTCTCTGGCACAGCCCATTCCTCCTCCAAAGGTGAGAAGTGGATGTAAGGGCAGAGAACTGCCATGGCCATGGCACAGCAGGTAAGTGGTCTGGGAGATCTTTGGGTATTTTACCTCACATTCAAGCAGAGATCAAAATACTCTTTTGTCTGAACTCTGCTTGAAAACCTGTAGAAGCAGAGCAGTGTGTGGTGAATAAACAACAGAATTACTATAATCAAATAATACTGTAAAAGAACAAAAGTTAGTAAACATTTGGTCTCATAAAAAAGTATTCTTTTTATGAAAGAAGAAAAAAGACCTGAACCTGCTGAAATAATGTCAAGAAGCTAAAATTATACTACATGGAACAAAAGACTGCATCCTCTATGTAATCACAAGTAAATCCAATATATATGTTTTTTTTTGTTTTTTTTTTTTTTTTTTTTTGGTAAGATACTGGAAACTAAGCTATGAAATCCTACACTTCTATAAACAGACAGAAAATAATGGGGACACACACACTCAACAACAAATAGAGTAAAACTTGCTCTGAATTTGAGGATTCATTTATTTGGTTGTTAAAGAAAGCAACTGTGGTAACATTGCACAGTATAGTTCGGAATGGGTTTGGGGTTTTTTCCCTCTTCTTCCTGGACTGAAAAAAAGTCACTGTTTTAATATATTGGGGCTACTGTCATGCCTGCTTTTTCTAACTCTAGGAGTTACAGTTGCTTCAGTGTCATCCTTTCTGTATCCATCTAATCATTATTAGCTAGAGTCCAAGTAGTTAAATTAAAACTATTTAAAATATGGTATTTATTACTGCCATGTCCAACTACTTTTCATCTTCATTTACTTCATGAGCATTTAATAGGTAAGAAAATTTCTTATGGATTTTAATTGAAAGTCTTACTGAAAATTACTGGGCTAAAAAGCCCCTACTTTTTGCATCACTGTAAGTTTGTGGAAGGTGATCCAAGGCTGACAGTGGATCAAGTGACCAAAAAACTAAGGGATATACTTCTACAACATTTCTGTCTTGTTGATGAATTTTTAAAAGCAACTGAAGTGTTTAATGCAAGAATGAGATTTGGTTTTAGTCTGAACTGAAAGTGGTTTGAAGAGATGCACAGCATACATGGCCATTTATCATGTATCACTATCATTTATTGTTTACTGGAAGATTCCATTAAATATTCACATGAACTTCCACAATGTCCACTTGTCTTGTTCAATATATCAAAGCATTAGGGCAAAGAAAAAGAAAATCACATGGTATTGCATCTTCCTACATTTTGTAAAAACCATTGAATGAACTGCTGGTAATGTGCACCCCTCTAGGCAATCATTTAATTAAATCTTGGCAGTGGATGCAAATAATCCCACAACTTGAAACAGGATAACATAATAAGATTTGTAGCCTAGAGAGAAAAAGCCCCAACTAAACCTGAGCCAATGAATTGCAGTTTGCTTATTTTATTGGTAGCTGTAGCATTTCAGGGGGAACTGGTGCTGAAAAATTGCGTTGCTTAAGATCTTCCATAATGTGTCAGCAGAAAGCCTGAACACATCCTTGCCGACCTGTCACTCTTATCTTCTGTTGTCCACTTGGGGTCTAGAAACAGCAACAAGCCATATACTTGCTATTTCTTATTATAGAAAGAGCTTTTATATTTTACTCTATTTTCTCCAAGAAGATTAAACCTGTATTCGTGGGAAGGTGATGGAGCAGCTCATCCTGGAAACCATTTCCAGGCACTTTAGGGATGGGACCTTTTATTTGCACCACTCAAAGCCAGTTTCTCACATCTCCTTTCTCAGCTAAAATAGGCTCGTGGGTAGCTCTGAAACTGATTTCTCACCTGCCCAAAGTGCTCTGTAAAGCACTTGGCAAAGCTCAAGTTTTTCAGAAAATGCAGCAGCAGTTGCCAACACCCAGCACCTGCAAGCTCACCTAGACCGGTTTTTTTCACAGTTCCACTGCTCTCTATTTCAGATGTGAGTGTGGATGTCTGTCCCAGGGACCCACTGGGGGCAGTGGCTGTCCCAGACCTCTGCAACTACAACCCCAGTGATACCTGGAATAGCCAGTATCCCCAGGGAAAGGAGGTGTCAAGCCCCAGGTTTCAGAATTCAGTGACTAAACCTTGAGAATGGTGATGGTATCACTAAATTCCTGTTGGTGGTCTGCAAGACCCTGTGTGCTAACCAGAGGAGTTACTGTGCTGTTCACAAGGTCCCAGGTAACACAGGTGACACCACAGGGTACTGAGAGCAGTTTTCCTGTGGCTGGCAAAGGCAAGGAGGTGGGTAGAGCTGATAATACCACTGTGGACTGGACATTCCCCTGCCCACTGCAGTCTTCCCCACAGCTGAGGGGTCCAGCCACTGACCAGCAGCAACCAAGGACAGTAAAACTGCACACAGAGGAGTCTGCAACAACTCTGTGAGTCTCTGCAGCTGTTTTGTGCACATTCCTTTCATCCCATGCTCCAAGGACTCTCACAAGCATCTCTCCCAGGCTCAAAATACCTTGCCAGCTACAGGGAATCATTCTTGGCCATATTTCCTGCTAAGGACTCAGGTTCTGCAGTTGGATACATTTCAGAGGGGTGCAAGATGCTGACCATCTGAGCCATCCTCTTGAGCAACAGCACCACAACCACCTTAAACAAGGGCTGGAAGGGCTCCTTGCTGCTCTGACATGGCTTGGCATGTCCAGAGATGGGAATTCCAGAGACTGCATGGTCTGAGGAGCAGGAGCACCGAACATCATGGTCTGGGAAACAAAACATTAAGGAGGAGGAAGAACCTCCACACTGTCATCCTGACATAGTTATTACTGAAATGAATGCTGGGATCTTCCACACTTGGACAATGGAAGCACACTGTAAGAGCACAAGATCTGCTGGAGGGGTTTGCACTATTGAGTAGCAAATCCTCCTGAGATGTCTGGTACAGCAGAGCACAGTCACTGCCCATTTGGCATGGGGCTGTTCCAAATCAAAGAACATTCAACACCAAAATTAGTATTCTCAGCAGCCTACACTGGGCTCCTGAGGAGCTCTGCAACTGGTTTCAGTGAAACTGATTACTTCAATTAACACAAGGGAGTTCATACTGCAAATACTGCAACAGGATATTCTATATAACCAAAGCAAACAAGTTCTTTTTACATTATAATATTGAAATAAAAATTTATAATTATTTCTTACCCAGACTTTCCTGAGGATCTTTTCCCAGCAGATACACTCCTAGATTTTCGTGTTTTCTTTGGTGGTTCTGAAGAGGTCTCTGCAGATCATTATTTTTGAAATTTACTTGCCATAAAACATAATAATCTACATAAATTCACAAACCTTAGAAATATAGGGATCAAAGATACTGATACAAGGAGCAGTGTGTATTATAACTCACAGTTTATACTACAAATAACCTTTAAAATAACATTTTAAAAAAAATCTTCTAAACATAGACTGATACAGGTCATGATTACCAGTAGCATTGGTTCCTAGAAAACATATTATGTGGTATCCTGCTTAGAGGGAACTATTTCGAGGAAGTGGTGATGTTAATTTTAAAGCTGAATCATCAAGGGCATTTGGAAAAAAAACCACACAAAACTTTGTACCTCACCTAAATGGACTTGAGGTAAAAAGGATGGAATAAATCTCAAAGTTGAAGAGTAAAGGTTATGGAGTTCTTTATGGGCAAAAAGAACCTCAAAGCCAGACTCTATATTTTAGGTCTGTCTATATAGATACTTCTGTTTGAGGACCTCTAAATCCTGAGGTCTCTCTTGAGGACCCAAATGAAAATCTCTGTGCATACAGTCCACACAAGGGATCAAGATAATGACCAGGATAGCCATTCATTACCAACAACATCCCCTTGGAAATTTTTGTCCTTTCTCAGTTATACCAAGTGTTGTGCTGAAATAAGTTCAGGATTTCATGTCAAGACTTGCAAAAAAAAAAAAGCCGAGCAAAAAAATTCAAACTTTATAATTCTACATTATTCTATCAGAAAACAGGATTCCAAAGCCTAGGATCTGCTTTAAAAAATGCCTCCCTCACCTCAAATACCTCAAGGTTTGTCATAAGAAACACATAATATGACTAAATGAACTCTTTGCCTGGCTTACGTTTCCCATATAGTATTCTCTCCAGAAGTGCAAACACAGCAGGTGTTAATGTTGGAGTTTTTCTCCCAGTCAATGGTTGCTTGTCCTAGTAAAACAAGATGCACAATCATCATTTAACTCCAGCACCAAGCTTATAGACCCTAGGGAAAACTCTCCAAACTGCTGCTGAAGCAGTAGCAGGGCTAGGAAGGAACAGGCCAAAGGTGCACCCTCTCACATTTGCAAGTCATTTTTCCTGCTCTGAATAGGTGAAAGAGTAACAAGATTTTTCAACATCTTAAAAAAAAAAATAAACAAAATCCCCCCTAACCAGCAGTACTCTCCTAAAGGAACTGTTTAGATTCTCTTTTCTTTATATTCTCTTTTCTATAGCAAAACAGGATCTCACTTCAAGACACTGATGGTTAGCTCTACTTTTCTGATTCCCCCAAGGGGCTCTGCCCTTTGGTCTTGTGTCTAGTGACCAGGGAATAGCAAACCTTCCAACAGCAGGGAGCCCTAAAGAACAGGAAGAGCTTTCTCAAAGTACTGCAGAAGCTGCCAGGTTTCTGATTCTCTACAGCTGTTACCCTGGAATATAACTCCAGAAGAGTCTGAAGAAGTTGTTGCCCCCAAGCTTTTGTACTGTCATATTCTGTCACTTTTTTAATCAGAAAAAGAGCTCCAGTTATGGGCAATTCCCGGGTGATATTCAGCATGTGTTTTGTTATAAGAGTTTATCAGCTTCCCTGGAATTTCCATTTTTGTATTAAAATAGGCCTTTACTGGCCCACAAATTACAGTTTAGCAAATCTGCATCCAGGACAAGACAAGTGTGGCTGTGTTTGCTTACCAAAGCCTGCCTGGGGGAGTTTGCAGCATGACCGACAGCTTGCTTTCCACAAAACTCCATGTCCCTGTGTGGTGGAGCCTCAGCAAACCTTTGAGAGCGCAGTGGACATTGGATACAGTCTGACAGAGAGAAAGGAGCAGGTTGTGTCACACTTTATACACTACAGGAGAAGAATTCCCCTGCTTTTCTGGAGCACTCAAGATGCAGTTCAACACTTGGCTCCACCAGCAGGTGCCCACGGTGAATTCCCATCAGCTTCCAAAGAACAAACTTAGCAGAGCTACAAAACCTTCCTCTAGAAAAACACTTGGGACACTCAAATGCATGCTTATGGTATTAACCCTGCAAACAGTAATTGCTTTCAGGAATACATCCTGGGGATTAATAAAAGCAGATTTTATTATCTTTGTCCTAGCCCTACCCATTCCTAACCTCACAATTAACTAGTCTGAACAGAGCTCCTCAATAAGTGTGTGAGTATCCAGGCCTCTGGCTGCAGGGAGTGTCTGAGCCCGGTGCTAAGTGCTGGAGGATAGTGGGAAAGACACCTGCATGCACTGTGAACATGTGGATGACCTGCTCAGCCTGTGGCAGAGCCTAAAGAGGAGGTGGGGAGGCTGAGAAGTATCAGAGAGTGCAAAAGAGATGTAGACTGATAGAATTGTACCCTTCCATCCCTGAGAGAAATGCAGTGGATGGAAGATTAGCAGGAGTCTGAGGAGCTCTGCCTCTCTTGCCATCAAGCTGAAGGAGGAGACTTAAAAGGAGGGAAATAGAAACAGGTCCCTGCTCAGGGAGGCAGAAGAATTCCCTGTTGGCTTCCCTTGCCTTCCCAAGGGCCCTTACAAGATAGATGTGAAGCCTTGGATCCTGGGGGTCAGGCAGATGACAGTGGAGAAGCAGCTCTGACTGGGGGTGTCCCAGATCAGTGCAGGCAGCCAGAGGGATAACAAATACAGGTAACAAAAGAAGGGGGGCTGTTGTGGGTGCCTTGCTTCTGAGGGGAGCTGAGTGTCCTGTAGGTCAACCAGACTCACACCACGGGGAAGTCTGCTGCTTCCTGGCTGGTGCCTGGCTAAGGGATATTACCAGGAGGCTTTCTGGAGTAAATTCTGCACACAGATTACTACACACCAGTGACTGTCCAGGTGGGCAGTGGCAAGGACATTCATCATAGGTTGGAATCAATGAACTCAGAGGTTTTTCCAACCTAATTGATTCTGTGGTTTAGCAAAACACTGCTGGAGCAGTTGTTCCCCGCCAGCTGAGGCACATCCAAGAGCCAGGTTTCTGGGTGTGAAGCAGCATTGTGAAGAGCATGAAGTGGTGCTTTCTAAAAACTCTTTTGACAGTATTACTGCTCTGATTCTGCTAAAAGCTCTTCAGCAGCTGTTATGGCAGGTACAATCCAACTCATTGCAATCAGCAATCAGAGTTCAGGGTCAGTGCAATCACTTTCAGCCATCACACTGCCCTTGATGTTCTCAGACCCTTCCTCCATGTCCAGTGCCCATTACAAAAGCAGCCCAAGTGTCCTTACCTTAATACTAAAGATACAGCGTGTTTATAAATTGTTTCTCTCAGTAACAACACTGAAAATATGGCCCAAGCAGCCACCAAAAGCCTGCTCCAGACCAGCAGCATGGGCAAAATAGTTCTGAGCACAGGGGAAGGGAGGATGAGACAGTGCAGATACCTGGCTTCAGGGGTGCAGCAGGGACACCTGGAACTTCAGAGGAGAATGGGGAGTTTTGGGCTCTATTTGGAGGAGGATGAAAAAAAACCAAAATCTTTCTTTCCTTCCTTCCTTCCTTCCCACAATCCATATGGGTACTTTCTCACCAGCCCTGTAGTACAGGATATACAGTCCTGCAGTATAGGATATACATCCCCACTAGACCTCTCAGCAATTTGTCCTTCCTAAAAAGCAATTCTCCATTTCCTTTCTCCACAACTACTGCTGCTCTTGCACAACTTGGTTTCCTCCAGGAGGGAGAAGGAAAGGGAGGGTCTGCTCTTAGAGTTGGTAAAGTAAGACCAGAAATTACAGAGTCATTAAAGTACTCAGCAGTGGAAATTCAGAGAGGAGCTTGACCCCAATCAAGGAAGGAAGACGTGTCCTGCTGCTTATATTGCATTGCTGTCATCTAGGAGAGGAGAGAGGCTGGAATCATGGCAGCTGCTTTTGCTATCAGTCATGGATTCCTGCTTTGGAAGGGAGCCCAAAGAGCCCCCCCTTCTTCCTTCTGCCCTCTGCCTTCCTAAGGCAGGCAGGACTCCACTGACACCCTTTTCAAGATTGCTACCACATTTTATAAATCACACCATCATGAGATATTGTCTGAGTGTGCATATTTTTGGATGTGTAACTTTGAACACAGGGAGCTCTGTGCAGAGGCTGAACTTGGTGTTAAGTAGTAAACCAGACCAGTCCTTTTTTAAATGCCTTTCCCTGTCAGCAAAGCTGGCTGGAGAAGGGGACGGTGGAAAAGGCACCCTGTGGGAGAGGGGAAGCCTGTGTACACTACTTGTTTTGAGTGGAGAGAGGATGCATTTCACCCTCTGTTACAGGACAGTACAGCTATCCTGACTCTCCTCCTGAGTGTATTAACATCAGATTTACTGCCTTTAAGTTTAAAATGTATGGTTAGTTTTCTCTTCCTCTGCCTCTTCCATTGCCTCTGCCTTGCATTCCTACTCAATTCAAGCCAAAAAACAGAGCTGAAAATCAGAGTCTATGGAGAGAATTAATGTTCACATTCTGCTGTGCCAGGGGTGCAAAACTGAATCCTATCTGTGGTTAGTAAGATGTCACTGCCTTATCAAAGATCAGTATACAAGAACCACAACAAAAAAGCAGACTACAAATCTGGATTGGTGCTTGGTGGAAGAAGGTGGTCCTCCTTCACAGCTTTTGTGACCTGCTTGGCTGATTGAAAAGTCTTAAGAAAATACTCATAAGGCTGCTTCCAGTTAGATTTCTTCCCGGGCTGTTTCAGTAATGGAAACAGGAGAAGGCACAAATTACACTTCCCCCTTGCAAGGGACAGAAATATCTTAGAGAAGGATTCTTTTTTTTTTTCTGAGGGAAAAAGAAAACATTAGAAACAAATGAAATTTGCATTTTTAAAAAGGCATAGGGAAGCTGGTTCAGCCCTTCACTGTCTATTGACAGCACTAGAAGAAGGATAAAAAACCAATGCACTCCCCAACAAAATACCATGGTCATGGCAGACCTAAGAGCACCTAGGAAGAATCAGAAAAGACCTTATTAGAAAAGACACCTTCCCTTCTCCCTTTGTCACATTCCTTTGACTTTAAACCTTTGTGCACTTCTTTCTTTCCACAACTGATTTTAAAGGACATTTTAAAACAGCAGTCGACCAAATCAGTAGTGAATTGGCATCTCTGGATAAAAAAATATCCAGGTATGTCCATGTGTATTCACCTCCTCCCTAGCAAAATTACTTGTTCCAGTAAGAGCTTAAGCATCTTTTTCCTCCATCTCTGGTAAATAAGTTCAGCTCAAACACATTTTTAAATCCTTCAGTAAAATAGCAGTGAATCTCTGCAACTTCATCTGTGAAAGGGCAGCTCTCAGGTTCAACCTTGGGCATTCATGGATCATTGAATCACACTCTTTCAGATTTAGGTGAAGAGAAATCTATTAGAGATTCACATTGTCTTTAAAAACTATATTTGAACATTTACTTGAAGAGCAGAGACACTCATGTGCCCAGGGCAGGCACGATATCTGCTGATTTGGCTCTTCATATTGCCAAACACTGGCAGCACAGGGAGAAGGGGGGAAGAATTTGGCACCCAGTCAAGCACATATGTGACACTCATCCACAACATCCAGGCTTTGTCCTTGGAGGAAACAATAGTGTTACTGGATGAAAGACTTCACATGGAGATAACAAACACACACTTCAGTTTGAACTATACGCTTTGCAGGGACTGCTTCTTCACAGTAGTGATTTCTCTTGCCTATAGTCTCTGTCTCAAAATGTTGAAGGGCTTGCACTTCCTGTTCAAGGCTTCCTTGGAACACTGGATCAGCTGGGATGCAAAGAAAAACTGTTGCTTATGGGTTGGAGCGATGCTTTGTTAATGATGCTTTCTTCCACAGGTTTTAAAATTACTTATATCCAGGAGCAGGGAGCTGCAGCAGTATTTGTTTTGGGTTCAGTTTAACTCCTGAAGGACTTCATCAAAACTTTCAAAAGCTGTCCAAGTACAGCTGCAGTTCAACACAAGTAAGAAATAGAAGCCATTTCCAGTTTGTTCTGCTCAGGAACAGACTGGAGAGCAGTCCAAATGATGACATGCAGACAAGAACAGATTGGGTCTGTGAACAGGAGCTGTCCCATTGGACTCTCCCACACACACACCTGGTTTTCTTTCTTTCTTAATTAAGAGGGAGAACAGTCTGATCCTATTCAAGAGGCCAATATTTTCATTATTAGTTCTCTGAGTTTAGATGTATTCCAGAGTGGGGTCTCTCCTGACAAACAGCAGTACTGCCCATCCCACCAACACCACTGAAAGAGCCACAGCCCCACACTGAAAGGGAGCAGCTGCTTACCAGCACCTGTAACCTGACAGCACAGAAGGAAAACTAGGGATAGCACCTGCAGCTGGAAGCACTGGAAATTTTAGGTAGATACAATATCCAGTGCCAAATTTGTATAAGGGCCATGCCTCACAACAAATGAGGTTGAAAGGTTCAGAAATGTCTCATATTTTAGCATCACTCTCACTCTTCTGCAACAGGATGGGCAATGCCCTTTGAAAGGAACACCATGGAAGCAAGGAGACTAAAGCCTCTTTCCTGCACTGTGAATTGCATGAGTCTATCCACAGCTGGTAAGTTAAAGACCCTGTTTCTATCTTATTTTGCTTACTCCCCCTTTCTAGTTCTCAGTTATTCTCTTGATTTTCTTAATAATTTCTCTATGCTGTCCACTCTCTTTCCATAGGAATTAAGCAGATGCTTAAGCAAGGCACTTTGGTTACAGCTCAGCTGGACTAAAACACAACTCATTCTACAAAAACACACACTTCCCAATCCTCATTTCCCTTTGAACCTTCTACTCCTATGACTCAGGTCCTTCTGTTTCTAGACATTTTTGACAGCAAACTTGGGAGGAATATTCCTCTGTAGTATTGGAAGTGCAGCAGACACCTGTGTCTTGCTCACTGAGGAGCAAACCAGTCCTGCATCACCAGGGCACAGAGAGCCACTGTAGGAGGTGGATCTCACACCAGTCATGGTGCCACAAAACTTCTCACCTCTCTTACAACACACAGCTCTCTCTTTTCAAACTTTTTTGCTAGATAAAACCATTATGCTCTTCACGAATCTTGAGATACCAAGCATGGGACTACTAATGCAAAGTAATTGCACCTTTGTCTTGGTTCTTGCAGTCACTCTGATTTCAGTGTATTTTTTGTTTTGTTTGGGTTTTTTCCTTGCCAAACCAGGTTTTAGCCCTATTGTAGGGCTGATCTGATCTGATCACGGAGACACAGGATCAGTAACACAAACTGAAAAGCAGAGAGGTACGTGGAGAGCCCCACCCCTTGCAGAAAACCCCTGCATTTGGGTTGTGCCAGGCAAACTGTGCAGTCACGCATTCAGTTTATAATCCAGGGATCAGGGAGGTCAAGGGGAATCTTTTCATTCACTTCAGCAGGCTTTGGAACAGAGCCTGCTGCCCACATTATGCTGTCAAAGGGACCACTTATCAGATGGTTTATTAGCCTACTTTTTCCAAGAAGACTGAAATAACAAATTCAGCCTAAAACCCTAGAACAAAAAAGGAAGCTACAAGTTAGTAATTTATGCCTCAGCAAGAGAAAATACATTGTTTTAAATTCAGTGTATAGTAAACATGGTTTTGGACAAGGAGGTAAATTAAGACAGTGCAAGACTGAAGATGAATCACAGTGTGTCTGTGCCCGATAAATCCTCTAATCACGTTCACTACTGAAAGCAGTTACTAGATAATTTGTTGTTTAAACTTGTTCAACCCACTTCTCTACCAGCAGTCACCTCCTTCTTCCTCAGTGCTCATTACCCACTTCAGCTAAATGCATTGAAATTCTCATTTAAAAGAAGGAGTTCTTACCACAAACTATGCAAAGTGTTTTCCATGGGTTGTAGAAGGAGCCAGACCTTGACTTCAGGCAGCTGTGCAAAATGCAAAGCATGCAAGAGCCTCAGTTACACAGCACAGGATGTCATGACTGCAGCAGTCGGTGCTTGGACAGGGCTCTTGCTGGAACAGTACTTCATTGTCAGAAAGGGACATCTCCATAGGATTACAGCATATCCTCAGCTGGAAAGGACCCAAGAACTATCAAATCCAACCCTCCCATTGCATACCAGTGTTCCCTTTTGCAGAACTCCCTCCTCATTTATCCTGTTCCAACAAAGCACAAAACCTCCTTTCCTATGACAGGCAGCATTCTGTTTTCCACATGACTGCTCAGGTATGTGCTCTCACAATGACATCACAGTTGGCTGAGGAGATGGTGGAACAATACTTATGTTCATCACTGCCTAAACTCAGGGCAGGTGACCTGCACCCACCCACATTTACGGTTTGGATCTCAGCTAGTGGATACCCAGCAATGGCTAAGGTACAAAGAGTCATGCAAAGTGTGGCATGATCTTCATTATTAAGGTGGAATGCTTCCATGATATGTTAAACAGCATTCCAAGATGATCTTACTTTGTAGGTGTTAAGTTTGTTGAGATTTGCATTTAAAACACCTTTTTTTTTTTTGGAAAAAGTAGATGTTAAAGTTACATGGAAAGTAGTTTCAGGCCCTTCTAACTCCAAAGAAAATCACACTCATTTCAGAGCAGGGACATGACTTCTATTAAACATAAACAGCCTTTAGAAAAACTTCAGGAAAAAGTCCTCTTCATTTGACTTGCAACCTACAGAGGTATTTTATTAAATTAACTTCTGTAAGGACTTCTCAAGTAAGCATTCTTTACTTCCTCTTGCTAAAACAAAAGAAATCCTTGTCTTGCTAAGCAGATTAATGACTTCTTTTGTTTTTTACCTTTTCCTTGAGATTTTACCACACTCCAAAGCACTATTAAGGTTACTGCAGTGTTTCACTGATTACAAATGAAGAGGAACAAAGCAATTCTGAAATCTTTTTGACCCCTTTCCTTTTGCCTCTGTTTAAATGTCTTTCCTCTTTTGTTTCCAAGCAACAGCTGTGTCTGTCCTTAGTCCAGACTACACTCACCATTTCAAGCGCCTTCCTCTGCCTCCCCCACTTTATTCTGTTCTCATCCCCTCTAGATGTTTGTTTTCCCTTTTGTATTTATTTTAAAGGACTTTAGCTATAAGCACAGTACCACTGAATCAGTGATGAGAAACCCAGCAAAGAATGTGTGCACTGGCTTTAGTAAGACTGTTCTTTTTGGTAAACCACAAAATCATATTCCACCCCAAAGCACTGAACAGCATCTGTTACTGACTTGTTCCATTGAACTTATTTCCTGGTATCTGACTCACCTCAACAGACTTGCTTCTCACATTTCCTTTTCTGTTTTGTTGTCACCAGTCCTGAGTACTGGGTGGTCAGTGTTCCAGTTACCACAGAGTCAGTGACTACACAATTAGCAATTAAGACACAGGCAGATCCCCCTTAAGCTTGTCAAACACATGAAAACTAGTACAGGCATCAGCTAAAGGAAAATGCTGAAACTTTTTCTAATCATACAGATTATTTCTATTGATTCTGTTAACAGACAATTGTAGAAAATAAAGGCTTAATCTAGATGTGTATACTGTATATGATAGTCTAGGTTTCTGAGCAGTGATCAAGACTTGCAGATTCAGATGCCTCTTTATTCCCTTCTCCAAAATCATGATACTTTACCAATCAAAATATATTATAAAAGCATTCTTCCAATAAAAAACAAATATTTTGAATTTTCTGTATATTAAAAGACTTTATCAGTCCCTGTTAGCTTGTCTCCATCTAGTATCCACAAAACTATGGAAGGAATATTGAAGATGCTTTGAATTCACCAGTAGTCAGGACACAGCACTGATGTATTGGTTACCATGTCCCTTCCAGTAAAAAGGTTAACTTTTCACATAAAAGCAGAAGATTGTCTGCAACATACAGGCACAAACCTAAGGGGTTTTTAATGAATACAGGATTCAGGGCTGACTACAAATCCTATTCATTTCACCCACATTATGAACCAGTCACTATCAAAATAATTAATGTTCACAGTATAAACATTTAAGTTCACACCAAACCTACAGATTTTGGCCCTCAGCTCATCTTTAGGAAGTTTTTATAACTATAGTAGTGGGTATTAAGTTTGTATTCCAATTAAACAAAGATAAACACAAGACCTGAGGAAGGGTATTCTAGAAACACCAAGACAGTGACTATCTGCAACACATACATTTTATCCAAGTACCAGCTATTTATTTGCCATCCTACTCAGATTGAGTACTTCCAGCAAAGCCAATTCCAATGGCAACATTAATGGTCACTGACTACTGTAACTGCAACACTCCTTGTGACAGATTTTGTTTGCCAGGAAATGTAAAACTCAGGTTAGGTAACAGTAATGTCTAGCTGCAGAACAGCTTTTCAGACACCTTTGTTTAAAAAAGGCTCCCATCATAGTACCAAACCAATAAATAATCCACCCAAAAAAAAACCAAGGAGGAATGGGTGTAAATTCCTTGACTTACAAAACTGTACCATAGCAAGGAACTATGATCAACCATCAGTATAAGAGAGAAAAGACACAAATGAAAATACTGTTTTGTAAACTGAAATAATTTAATAGAAGAATCTAATCAGATCAAATCTGTAGGATTCTGATGATTTGTTGAATACATTCAACAAATATATATAACTTTGTTCAGTGATAACTTGTAAGAAAAATATTTGTAATTTTAATACATTTCTACTGTAATGAAACTTTGCAGCCATTGCCATGTTACTCATGACAGAAAAGATATCACCAACACATTATTATATATAGAATTTCACTTTAGAAAAAATGACAAGTTACTGAGTCTTGTTACAGTGAGATTTGAACAACGCCCTTTGAGCAGGACTGGCAAAGGTGTGAGTTAGCAGTTCCCTTCTCAACAACAATGAAAAATTAGGGATATTTCCACAGTAAGTTTCTCAGTTTCATCAGGACAGCTTCAGACCTTGCACATTTTGTTTCAGATTGAGCAACTCTTTCTCTTGTCTTGTTTTCTCCTGTTTGAAGGCCAGCTTGTTGGCTTTCTTCTCCATTCTGCGTTCCTGTACACAGGAATAATGAGAAATTTACAAAATAGTAATTAACATGCAAAATCAAACTATTCCAATTAACTCTTCTAGATCATGAAAATAAGAGCAATCTGGCAATTATTTATGGCACTAATTATTGGTAGTCAAGTTAATATGTGTACGACCAGGATAAACACCTTTAGTTAGCAGAAGCTTTGAATATGCTGTCAATTTCTGTTCCTAAATAAGACAGCTACGATTCACTGCAACCAATTAGGATTTTCCGCATTTCTTTCAGATATGATGTTTCAGATCACACAAAATGAAAAGTAACTATTTCCTTTGCTACTCTAGACTGTAAGGAAATCTGATGTTCCTTCAGCAGTTGTACCTGCAGTAGTGGCCACAGTAACAGACCCAAAGTTTTGACACTGGAAATCAGTAAGACAAAAGTGTGATGTTAACTTTCTTTCCAGTAGATTTTTTTTTTTTATTTTTAAGAAGCAATAATTAGTCCTTTGAGACCAGCAAGATTTTCCCATTACCTTTACACACAACAAGAGAGTTTTAAAGAAAGCTTGTAAGACAGAATTCAGATAACATGAAATGCTCTGCAAGGTTTTATTTGCAGTCAGGTGTACCTTTCGCTCCTCTTTGATTGCCTGTTTTCTGGCTTTGCGATCCTCTTTGCTCTCAGCTTTGGAACGAGGCTGTGTTGATGCTTTTGGCAGGTCACTGCTATTTATCATTTGCATGCGTTCCACCTGCTTAGCAGTCAGACCTTTCTGAGGCAGGATGTGTAGGGGAATTCCAGTCTTTTGAGAAATTTTTATTGGTTTGGGCTAAAATAGAGAGTGATAGGAATTAGTGGCCCCTAGCTTTCTCTCCAAGAAGTGCACATGGCACTGCCTTATCAATGTAAAAACTTCAAATCCAGATTAAACAGTAATAAATGTTAAGTCTCCTCATACTATTTAATTCCCCCACAAAAACACACATTAATCCCAAAGTAAAAAATCAAAACATCTGTGACAAAATCTGGCCTTCCAGAACAAGAAAAACATTTTCCCCTTCTATTTAAATATTACTGAAAAAATAAAGAACTCAAGTAGTCAATATTCCTTTATAAGCTTGCAAGAAAAAGGTTCATTTCAAATTTGGGGATATCAAATTATATTGATATTATATTAGATATTATATTAGAGCTGTGCTCTAATGATGGGGAACCTATGGAAGACCAAAGAACTAGAAGAAATTGTTCCAGACCATAGGAAAATAAATCTGAGCAAGTATGTGGTGGTGAGACACAGATTACACAAATCTCACAGGTGTCTCACAGATAACAACAAAGGAAATTCCTTGCTCTGTTTCTGCCTAGCTATTATAAAAAATTTAACTAACTCAGTTTTCCTTCTAATAAGAAAAATTATATCCAAACTCTTCTTTAGTGAAGAAATAATACCAGAGCCCTCCCCAACACTCATTTCTGCTCTCTGTCTTTTAAAACAGATATCCATTGAGAAAACAAACACATTTATCTGAAGTTTTCCCAGTTTTATTCATCAGAGTAAGTTTAATAATTTTACCTTTGATGGCTCCTTAATAAGTGTTGGGTGGTTATATAAGTTTGAATAGGTACCTAAGTCACAAAGAAAAAAGAAAGTAGTCAAGAAAGGCTTGCAAATAGCAATTATGAATTGTACTGCTACTTAGATTTTGGGAATTTCTCCTGTTGTGCTCAGAGAATAAACCATTTTACCTGAAGCACTGGCAGGGAAGTTCTGAAATCACTATCATTTCCCTTGAAATCCTAAGAACAAATAATCAAACTCCAAAATACTTACTCAAAATGGATTCACAATCCCACTTTTCTTTTGGCTCCTCAATAACTACAGTTACTATTTCTTCCTTTTCCTCTTCACTTTCTTCATTTACAAGAGAGTCCAAATCTTCATCAGGTTCAAGAGTGTCCAATTTCACACAACTTTTTCAAAGTTCAGAGAACAAAAAAAATGTTTTATCTCTTATTGAAAATGTATAATTATGTAAACCCAGACTCCCTTAAGTCAAGCCCAAGACCCAATAAAGCTACTTCCAATGAAATTTGTAGCAAAAATGAAGTTTCCTTAAGTAAGTCTCCTCAAAATAAACTAAAAACATTAGGACAAAGACACAAAAGAAGTATTTCTGCTTTTCAAGAGGATGAATGCCTCTAATAGATACTGCTTACATTAAGTTCGACACAATTATACAGCATAACCTACTCAAACCAACTTAACTTTATCATACAAATGGAAAATACTCTTATGCAGCTGCTTTTACTGTGGGATGCAATCTTTTGAGTACGTGATCTTGAAACAACACACCCAAAACTTCCACATAAACAGAGGATTACAGAGCTACTTATGTGAAGCAGTACTTCTGGGAACACATACTTCTTTGCTTTCTCTTTGTAGTAATCATCCAGGACTTCCTGCAACCGAGCATTGTCTGTGTTGATGTAGCCTTCTAACTCCACGTTATCTAGGGCTCCAATCTCATCTTCATCAAATTGTTCATAAAACTAAAATAAAGAAGTGGGTATCTGTAATTAGACCACATTTGTCATGCAACTTCTTGACAGCTTAAAGAAGAGCCACGCACTTCTTTTTATTTGCCTCTTTTCCCTCTCCCCTCGCATTTGCTGAACAACTGCCAAACACATCTGTAGTAGGATTTCCTCCTTACTGTCAGTGTTCTTTCCACACAGGACTCACAAAGTTATCTTATAATAATATAAAAACCAGCTTCTAAAAAACATTTTTTATTCTGATGCATTATTTCAATCTATGCCTTAAGAAGCCTGTCACTGCTCAGAACAAAAGTTACACCCTATTTCCATGCTCCATTCATGAATGTATACTTTACCAGGGACCTGTAAATTGCTTGCTGTGTTGAACTGAGCCTCTTGGACAAAAGTGTATCACTAATTATGAATGATCATACAGTCATTGGAGTAATTTTGTTTATCTCCATCTCTGCTAGGCCTTGCAATAGCAATTAATACTACAGTCTAGGTTACACAAGCCTCTAAATGTACCCAGTATTAAATGCAGAACACTTGCAGAGAGCAGTAGCTTGATGCCCTGACTGCTAAAAGAAGTAAAATCTGCACAGGTATACAGGACACTGCATGATGAAATGAATCAATAGACAAAGAAGCACCTAACACCCTTCACAGTTACACTCTTGCGCAGCCTCACCTTCTCAAATCTGTCATCCAACAGGGTTAACTGCTCATTCCGTCTTATCACTGAAGATGTCATAGAATATTCCGTGAAACGACTCCTGGTTTCTTCTTGCATAAAAAGGAAATCTTTTGTCTGTCCATTAACCTCACCATCTGACAAAGGACCTTCTGAATCATAGTCTTTATCAGTACTGCAGCTATCCTTCTCATCACTATCATCTTCCATATCTTCCCATTCATCTTCATCCTCAGCATCTGGTCCCCTGAACAGAAGCACAAAATAGTTTTAGAATAATACATGGACCTTTACATAGCTCTGACCTATGCTGGGTTACCTGAAACCATTTGGCAATAATGGATTTAAATCTCGAGTGAGACACTTGTCTGAGAGCTGAAAGCATTGCTAGCTGGATCATGCATCTGTGCACTAAGACTAAAGTTGTTTTTATATTCAGCTGTACATGTCAAAGCAGAAAAATAACAGCTGCATTCTTGACTATTAAAACTCTTACTGTTCATGAAATTATGAGAATGATGCCAAAACCTAAGCAGATAAAATGCAGTGGGGTATTTGTAAGCAAACACGAAGCATTTGTAAAGGGTTCAGAAACACCCATTGGCCTACTATTACTGATATATTTTACATGTTATAGATGACAATGTTTTAAACAGTTCAAGAACACTATTATTCCAAACACTGCACATGATCCATAAGCTCAAAGTAACAAATGAAACCCACTTTTTGGATAACATAATAAACTTCATTTTGCAAGCTGCCATCCAAGTAACACAAGGTAAGACTTTTTTCAACACACCAAAGTATTCAATTTGAAATCTGAAACCATTGTGGCTTCCTACACCACCACATGCAATAGCAAATAGAATTTCTCCTATTTACATAACAAATGTTTCAACAAAGCTCTATCTACCGCTTCTGTGGTTTATTTGCTTGCAGAACAAAATCATCTTCCAGGATATTTTCTGGATTGTCAAAGTCAAAATCATCATCAAGGGCTGCAACAATATCTGGGTCAAAATCTAGCCGTGGTCCTAGAAAGTTGAAAAAACGAAATGTAAATATTTAAATTTCTCTGACATTACAAAGTTACTTTCCTGGATAAAAACCAACCCAGCTGGACTGTTAATTTGCAGTAAGGAAAGCTTAAACCAAAGAATCATAAAATTCCTCAAGAATATTTGTAGATCTGATAAAAGCCAGGGCATGCCACCAATCTCTTGCCAATTTTTATCACTCAGAATAAAACATTTCCCAGAGGTCTTTCATAAATGCATTTTAATATAGACTATTGTAAAAGAAAAAATATCCAGGTTAAAATACCACATGATTAGCTAAAAGCATTAGCTCCAATCCTAAAATTCCTTACATTACAAAAGGTTAAAAGTGTTTCTCTGTTGCAATTAACAGAATTGTCTTGAGCATTCTCCTGTCAGGACAGAGAGAACTGCTACAATTCCTTACTGTTATGAAAGATGGAGATAGCTGTGGAGTCAATGTCCAGTGCAAACGTGGATACATAACAAAAACCTACTCACAGCCTGTAACACTGAAATAACACTAATGAAGGGATGCAAACACTACTCAGCATTTGAAGAGAAACTGAGTGAGAATGCAGTTCCAGACTTGGATACAAAGGGACAGAATAATAAATTAATAGTATTACCTACAGTTTTCCCCTGTTATTAGTTTGCATTTGCTATGCCATAGTAAGAGATCATGGATTCACCCTCTCCAAGCAAAGCTAAAGAACTCTCATTGGCCAATCACAGAAGTAAGTCTCAAATTGAAACATGGGTCTCTCACAGATCATTCCTTATGTCTGCTACTGAGCCTGTTCTAAGCCAAAAAAAAAAAATGCCATCACAATAGAAGCCCTAATTACCATCTACTTCCTAGATTGCAACTCACATCACAGGAAGGTGACAAATACCTGAAACAGGAGCAGCTTTATTTAACAAGCCCACATCCTCTTCAAACTCTGTGGCAAATACTGAGGAAGGCAACTTAATAGATGGAGCCTTAGAAAAAGAAACAGAAAAACAGGATCACAATGTATTTCTTCTCAGCTTCTTATTTGAGCTCAGATTAACAAAATCATGCAGACATTCCTGTGACAAAAAGAAACTCTGTTAGTGCTATTTAAATGTTTTCAACAAGTGCTACATTATCTGCAGCAAATTTTCAGAGTTATACAGTGATAGCAACATAAAGTGCTGGCAGCATCAATTCTATTATTTTCAATATTCTCCATGTACAGAAACAGTATTTTTTGCATCTCTAAAGCTTTTTAGAGAATGATTGTACAGCAGGCACATGGAAATTTTTAAATGTTTTTGGTTTGTTTTGAGAACACAAGCACACATTTGAATTCACCCCTTTACTGAAAGGCTTGTTAAAAGCTTCACAACATGCACATCTATCCTAACTTTAAACCTTATGTAGTATCACCAAGCTGTACCTGCAAGGTTCCTCTGACTAAGATTATTGGTTTTGACTAAAATGACGATATTGGGTTAGATCAAACACCCTCAGCTATAAGTGACTGGCAATGGCATGCTTCACTGCTTCAAAACATTTACTGTTTTTCCACTCCAGTGTGAACCACCACTGTGAACTTCTACAAGTTATGCCAGCAATTGAAAAGTTTGTTTTTATTCTGTCTGGCTTCTATTACATTCCCCTTTAACAACATGGTGTGCTGATAATACAACCTGATTCATAACTCCCACAGCATTTAGAAGTTCTAAAAAACCTTAAAAACACCCACCCCAGAAAAACACATGACTTGTTCAAATAAACACTTCTGCAAGCCATCTCTATAGAAAAAAGTTTGTTGTGGGTACCTGAAGTGTTTTAACACTGTGCTAATCAGTAAACACCAGCTTGCCAGCTTCTGGGTTTATTTGTAGGAAAGTCAAGTTGGTTGTGGGTCAAAAGGATCCTTACACATAAATATAAATATATATACAATTAATGTGTCTAGGGAATGTAAATATTCCCAAGAACAGCACTACCATCAGCAAAAATACCACTTACTGCAATTCTCTGAATTTCATCCTCTATGTGCCCCTCACTTGTGATGACAATTCTGCTTTGCTGCCCACGCACAGATGGGACAAGCTCAGAGGGACCAGAGGCTTCTTTGAGGTGCTGCAAATAGTCATAGTCATCATCAAAGAAGACACCATACTTGCGCTGCTCTTCCCTTCTTTGCTCCTCATGCCCCTAGGAAGAGGGGGGAGAAGAAAATAATCAAATAAATCAATATATTTAGTTACTCAAGTCCATTTAAAACTAACTACCAAAAAGAAAAGCAACACATCTACTGAGAGTGTCTGTCTGTTGAAGTCCTCTCTCCACTTCTCACCCTAATCCACAGCCAATGAGAACGTTGTAGTCAGCTGGTTCCATGTCTGGGTGCTGTCTGAGCAGGACCTTTCCAACAATGCCTGTTTTATCAGAATGAATCAGGCAAGTTTTGTTGTTGTTTTCTTTATACATTTACACCTCTAATGCCAGTTAAGTCATCCTTCAACCATCAGGCAGTGACTCACAACTGCGAAATTCCCTACAACATCCCTTTTTTAATAAGCTGAACTAAAACCTACCTTCTCTCAGGCTGTTTTTGAACTGTATAATTGCATACCAACTTTTTTTCTCCATGGTGTTTCTTATCTGAATGAACCTCAGTATTAAAAGCGAGTACTTACTTTCTGTGTGGGCAGCAGAACTCTCTGGGGTGCAGTATCATCAGCAGCAAGAGGATCCCTCTGACTTCGGTGCACTAAGTGAAATGTTACTGCTTTCTTCTTCTCTATGAAGGGCTTTTTCTTCTTGTGAGGCTGCAAAAGGAAATTTGGTTAACTGTTAACAAAAAATTAAATATTAAATGCACCTTAAGAGAACTGCTGATATATTCGTTTTAAGGCAATGCCTTATAAACAAATGCTTGGAGACAAAGCATAAAGAGACCGGTGGGAGCTTAACTCACCTCCCCACACGCACAACAGACATTTCATTTGCTCTAACAGCAAACGCAGCTTATTCAGCTGCAAAATGGCAATACATGCAACAGTACATATCTGATAACAGCACACAGTTTAGCATACAGCCCTCAAAAGGAATTCTGCAACGCACTTCATCCAAGAAACACGGGAAACTGATAAGGAAATTCATCAAGACATACCTTGCTTCGTGAGAGTTTAGACGGCTGCTCCTAAAGCAGCAATTCAGCATCAGTCATGAGGGCCATCGGCAGCACCACTACCCAGGCACAGCTCTAACATCGGCACACACGGGCGCTCTGGATCAACAAACCCACCAAGTATTCTCAAGCGCCTGAAAGCTCTTCCTACGACTTACCACATCTGACCTGGAAAAACACTTCCAGCAAGGCTGCCGGCTTTACTTAACAAACCGCGTTACAGCCGATATAAGGTACCTGCGGGCGACGCTATTGCTCTGACCTTGTTCCCCAGGCAATTGCGAGTAGAGAGCACGGCACACTCACCATGGCGCTGTCCCCCGGCCGCTCCCGCTGTCCCGAATTTCACTCGCTCCCACGCGGGACAGGCGTCAGAGGACCCGACCTGTGTCCTCCATCTTGGGATACACCAGTGACCAACGGGGGGAAAGAGATAAGCCGCCAGTCCGGCCACGTTTGTAAGTTTTTGTTTCCCGGTTAAATAAAAACCAACAAAACAAACAAGGCTTTTCTCGGGTTGAAATAGTATTTTGATAAAAGAGAGGCTCAGGGGACCCAAGCACGATGCATGTCGGAGACACATTTCCCCAGTTTTCCCCTCAAAATAGTGAGAATGGTTCGGGCCGCCAGTGCCCCCAATGGCAGAGCGCGGCGCAGGCGGCCATGGGGCAGCGCGCATGCGCAGCAGCTGGGCCGGGCCGGGCCGGGCCGGGCCGGGCGGGCTGAGGGGATGGGCGGGTTGTGGGGGCTGAGTCTGAAGGACCGGGAGCAAGTAAAATGTGTTGGTATTGACAGTGTTCTGCTATATTTGAGTTCTTATTTCGGGCGAGGAATGGCTGGGGGAACTGGATCTGTTCAGAGGAGAGACGACTAAGGGGGGGGACCTCATCAATGTCCATAAATATCTGAAGGGAGGGTGTTAAGAGTTTGGATCCAGGCTCTGCTTGATGGCCCCCAGCAATAGGACAACAGGCGACAGACAGGAACTGATGCATGGGAAGTTCCACCTGAGTATGGGGACGAATCTCTTTACTGTGCGGGTGATCACGCAGTGGAATAGATTGTCCAGACAGGCTGTGGAGTCTCCCTCACTAGAAATACACAAGAACCGTCTGGACACAATTGAGTGCCATGTGCCATGGGATAGCCCTGTGTGAGCAGGGAAGTTGGACCAGACGATCCACTGTGGTCCTTTCCGAGCTGAACCATTCTGCAGTATGACTTCAGCTGTATTAATTTTACCTACACCGTGTAGCGGCACTGTGCAGAAAAACGGGCACTCACGTACAGGCTCCTTGCTAAGAAAAAGAGAAGTGTGCTGCATATTTTAAAACCTGCTTTATTTCTTTTCAAAAGAAAGTATAAAACAGAGGGGGACGGGTTTTTTTCCCTTGTGTTTACAGGCGACTAAATAGTAACAAACTAAGAAGAGGTTTTCACTGAAAATTCAGAAAAGTTATCCACATTATGTGTGTATGGATGCAGCTAAATATATATGCATGCATGTACCGTAAAGTATTAGCTTTAGTCATATTTGGGTGGATTTCATTGGTTTTCAGTAGGTGTCACTAAAGCTCCGAAAGAACCCAGATTTTCACTCTTCTGGCTGTTTTCTGAAGTCTTGAATCTTTACCCAGTTTCGTCGCACCACTCTTGCAGAAGTGCACAATCTAATCTGATCCAGTCTATCAGCTGAAATAACTCCTGTACTCGGAGGATTCAGATAATCTCTGCGTATATTTGTTTCCTCTTCCTTGCAAAAAGTGCCCGGTGAGTGTCTCGTTGTTGCCAGCCTTGTGCGGGTGTGGTGCAGACCCCGCGGCACAAGGAGATCAGCTATGACCCCTGCTGGACCGCAGCCTGCGAATGGTTTTTCATGACTGCACCCAAGAGCAGCAACTCCCTCCCTGCAGTATGTCTGTACTGCCGACCCCGCGACAGCTGGGATAGCAGAGCTGGATTTTCACAGGGTAATTAAGAACCGAGTCACTCAGCTGTTGAAAACACAGTACTTAGCATTTATTTGTGGGGTAATGATGGAGATTAGATTACTCCTTGCTGCTTCCAAGTTCCTGACGTGCCTCTCTGGCATCCACAGAAGTGCATGTACATAGTCTTGGGGACAGGATTACCCTTCACAATCCCCAAACCTGGCACCTCCAGAACTGGTGGTGGCAGTACTGTCATTCCACACACCCCAAATCTGGTCAAGGAGCATTGTATCAGTTTGGATGTGGGGAAACATTAACTTTTGCTCTCAGCTCTGTTATTAGTCAGCATTTTCCTGAGTGTAAGATAAGTTTACCTGTTAAGTCTCAGTGTTTTCTGTCTTTCTTTAATTTACATCCTTCCCCTGAATTTCCTGGTTAGATTCTAGGCATTTAGGGGGAAGGATATGTATTACATGTTCATACAGAAATTAAAACAGGTTCCTTTCCATATCACAGAAGATTGCTAATGTATACTAACAGTAATATATCTGTATACTACAGTAATACATCTGGGGATGAGTTTGAATTGTGGATTAGCAACAATAGGCACCACATTGCCTCCTTTGTTGATACCTTAGGGTGAGTCATCTCCTGATTTAAATAAAAATTCAATATTTAGTATGACGTGTTTGTGAACTGTGTATGAGAGAGTGTTTCGGAGACTGCTTCAGCTTCTCATTTCATCCAAGCCTTACAAAGCCATCCATCCCACTGCACTCTCTCACTCTCAGATTCTTTGCAGAAACTACAAACAGAACTCGGCAAAGAGCATCTACAGAGACTGAGGGGGTAAGTGCTCGGGTCACTAACTCCTCCTTTTATGCCTGCAGAAGAAAAATGGTCGGTATTGAAACAGTCTCACTGTCAAGGCAGCCACTTGAAAGATAATACGCTGGAAGCACATCCTTAGCATAATCATCAGCTTGCCTTCTGTGTGAGGAAATTTATGCTCATTTTTTCTCTTAGCTCTTGCAAAGAAGAAATTATTTTAAAGTAATTAAAACCAAAAGGTATTGTCAGTCACTTTGAAAGTTAAAAGATTTGCAGATCCACCGCTAACTAGGCTAAACCCTCAGCTGTGCAGATCAGTTTTGTTCCTGTGCAGAGGGTATATTTCCACTGTAAATCTGCTGTCAGTGAAACTACTAAGAAACACTTCTTGCTGATAAAAAAAGGAGAAACTGAGAGCATAGATTAGGTCTCCAAACTACTGAGCTACAACCCTAACTTTATTTTTTTAAACCAACTATCACCTCTTTGAACACACCTCTCCATGAATACACCACACACAGGGAATTTACCAGATGTGTTTGAAGAACTTTGCCAGAATTCAAAGGGAGGTTTCAGAAACCTTTTTTCATTTAATTTCCACGAGGAGGGAGTTTAATTTGGCCTCTGGAGGCTCTCTGAATTTAACTCTACTATGCATGCCCATGTACATGCTAGAGATTCAAGTAGAAAATATTTTCAGTAAAGATTTTCTGAACAATTTTCTAGAGGTGATTTTTAAAATTTTCTATTTATATATATCCATTCATATATATGTATATATTCAATACATATCTATAATTCAAATAGCAGCACAATTGTCTAAGGTGCTTGGAACTGTGCACAGCAGATGATCTTACAGTACTGTACAACTAGGCAGCACACTTCTATTTTCCTTGTTAATTACAAACACCATAAAACAAGCATAACATAAGCCCCCCAATACATTCTTTATATATATATATATATATATATATATACACACACACACACTCATACACAAGCTACATTACAGATAAAACCTCAAGAAGCAGCTGTCATTAATTTGTAGTTACTTGCATTCACAGATATCACACATCTGTGTAAAATGCAATATCAGGTCTGTCACCTCTTTAGAGTTACCGTAATCAATCACACTGAGCCAAGTAGCATTAATTTTATAATTGTAACATAAAATCTGCCCTGTGTAAGCTGAAAAGTTGTTGCTATTGATTCTCCACGGCCTTCCATCTTTTGAAAGTAATGAAACATGTGGAAAGTACACTTTAAAGGGACAGCAATTCTAAGCTGATAATGTTTCAGATACATTTTTTGTGGTTACCAGTAACTATTTAGCATGACAGGCAATGGAGAACCAAGGTTTGATTTTGTTTGCCTTACTTGACTTGAAAATGGGAACATTTAATGAAATCAAAGGAAGTTACTTAAGGAATAATTTTTCACTATTTTTCATCAAATTAGTAGAAAAAATAAAGTCTAAGAACTGGCCCAGTGTGTATGAATGAGTGCCACTCTATGCAAAATTTTAATTATAATGAATTCACGTGACAATTCCGTTTCACATGTTGGTGGCTGCCTTTTAGTCCATTCAGCAAGTAAGAATCTTGTGGCTGCACTGGACCCTCGTAAGACTGTCCTGGAGCTCAGCTACCCGCACCGGTGTGGATGTGTGATGGAGCCCTCCTTACTGGGGTCGTGTCCGTGCGGGCTGGCTTGGAAGAGGCAGCAGTGCAATGATTCCTGCTGCTGAGCCTGTCCTGTGTACTGCAGCTCAGCCAGAGAAACACAGGTTTGTGATCTCCCAGTGTTGCTGGGTCCAAAGCACAGCACACAAACCTTGCCATGATTTACCGCTTGAGCTATTGTGCGGTAGAATGCTGGGAAGGGACACAAACTTACCAGCTTTATCAGCTCCTGTGTGCACAGCAGTGTCTGTGCTCTGCAATCTTCTTGTGCCTCTCCCAGATTTGCCGTTCAATTGTAAATAGAATTCTGTTGGTTTTTTTTTTTAAGGAAACCCCCTCTTCCCCCCGAAACTTAAGAGCTGTTTAAACAGTTGCAGGCAATTAAGCATATGCCATCTCCACACCCTTCCCCTGCTGCTGATACAGTCGAATGCCCATTCAAACAAGCCATTGATATTTTTGTTTCAAATCACACCAGCTAAAATAATAATAATAATCCAAACCACAGTATTTCTTTAATTCCAAAATTTGTACAAGTTTACAAATCAATATACCACCACACAAAGTAGTGAATGGGAGATATGTTTAGCAATGTTTTAACATTTTACTAGATCATAACAACGTTCAAATATTGTTAAATTTTACATAGTATTGCAAGATTTTTTTTAATATAAAGAATTTATACTTGAACAAGAAGATACAGATAATACCATTGCTTTCTTCGTTTCTATCCAATGCAATATGTAGCTTCTAGAAAATATTGGTGAAATGCTGTATCTAGTTCATGTGAGCTTTATTTCCATTAAAATCTTGAAACAAAATCGAAACAAAGTAAAACAAGACCTTATTAATTATTAGAGTTTATAAATATAAACATGTTTGAACATTATGGCAAATATATGTTAATTTCACTCCATTGCTCCCTTTCTCTGTATAGATACAGTTTTTTAAGTTTTGGTGGGGTCTTTTTTACAGATTTCTGTTAAATAGACGTTTTAAGCTATTCTGGGGACTGCTTTCTTTTTTTTTTTTTTTTTTTAATTTGACCTTCAAAATATTTTTGTATCATCTTTATAAAATCTTTCAGAATATATTTTTTTTTCTTTTAATCATAATCTATGCCCCATCAATGAATATTGCACTGATCTTGGTGTAATAAGATTACAGCTAGCAACAATAATGGAACAAAATGTGGAAGATCCTAAAGCCAAGATGCAAGTTTATCCATACTTGTTTTTTTTCACCCTGAGTATATTTTCAGTTTAGTTTACAGCAATGGCACAGGTCTTAACTCCTGAAGATCATTAAAACCAGAGGACATGAAAGTGTTAAACACATGGTTCCTGTGCATCTGACAGTCTCAGGCAAATGTAGGCTTTTAGCTTGGTTTGCTTTGTCATTAAAGCATTAACAGCCATTAAGACATGGACCAATATTCTGGTCTCAGATTAGGATGTCAGCAGTGCTCACACAGGCCTGTGCTGCCAGGTACCCAGGTGACAGTGTGGCTTTCCCTCTGCTGACTCCAAGCCCTGCCAGCTGCAGACAGTCAGGGGGTTTTGCTTGATTCCCAGGCTGCCAGACTGGATTAGAAGTTTTTAGTCTGTTGCTGGCTGGATCTGTCTGCACTTTATGATGATAAAAAATCGGGGCTCAGATTGAGTTTATAGTCAGGTTAAGCAACTGCTAATTTGAAATAAATTCTCTCATGTAGCTGTAGTATTATTACTTACAGATCTGAGCTTGAAGCATCTCTGCAGGAAACCAAGCACTCACTTCACCTGGAAGGAAAAGTCTAATTTCTATAATAGCAGGGATACTTCATCCCTTTGTTTCACAGCTTTTGTTTGGCTTTCAAGTTAAAAAGTGGGTGCTTATCTGGTAGGGTTATCAGGTTTTTCCATGTCAGCACTGAGGTTGTGGTTCTTCTCTAAGAGGTGCTCAGGTTGGTCAAAGCAGATGGTGGGGCTGTCCTGCCCCACATCACATCAGAGGTTGGTCAATCCACCACAGCAAGGGACATGCACAACTATAGGTAAATGATAAACCCAACAAATAAATGCAGTCTGTAGAACTACAAATGGCCATGAATACTTTCAGTGACTTTGAAGAGATGTTGCTTCTGGTCCTAACATGTTTCAAATCACCAGTTGAAAGGGTATTAGCTTAAATAATCATTAGCATTTAATTTTTTTTTTTTTTGGTACTTGTTGAGTCAACATATACAGCACAATTAAAAGAAAAAAATCCAGATAGACTGTATCTGAGTTATAAAGAGTAATATGTATTACCTGAAAGAGGAGAGAGATGAGACACTCTAGAACCATTTAAATTTTTTATGTGAAGAAGAAATAAGGATTTGATTAAGCATCCATTCTTTTGCACTCACAGCAACATACTGTGATGTGTGATTATACTGATAAATATTATATGTGAGATAATTTCAGAAGCCACTTCAAGCTGCTAATTTTCTCTTTCTGTGAATGTAGGCATACCTGACTCTGTGGGAACATAGGTATCATGTGTGTAAGGTTTGTCATATCTTGTGCATGACATTTGAATTATTTGTCCAACCTGATAAAAATTATCATACTGATCCTTCTTAGCCACCTGGACTGTACTATCCTTTGCATGAAAAGTGCTATTTTTTCTTTGCCTATTTAACATATTTTTATTTTTAACTCTAGGATTATTAACTCATTAATTTCTTAGGAGTTAGCCTGATTTTTCCCTTCTAGAAAGCATGCAGCACCAAAGCAGGTATATGGTGTAATATTTCCAATGGGTTGTTGATGCAATTGGAAAACATTTGAACTTATCAATACAGACAGCTAGTAGAGGCAGCAGAAATTGACTTCAGGCTTCTTGAAGCAAACTTGCTTCACTGCACATGGTGACATACCAAATTCTCATTTTTTATTGCATGGACAACACTTTACAGCTGTTGTTTTCCTGCTAAAAAATCTGCCACAAAATTCTAAATTTCTAAATTAAATTTTTAAATTTTAAAATTTAATTTCCAAATTCTAAATTCTAAGTTCTAAATTTTGTATTTAGAATACAAAAATAATATATACAATTCTGTGTCTCTGTGTGGATACAATACATTATGGATAGTTTGAAGTTCTAATTCTGCTATATCTTATGATAATGTTATGTAGTATACCACATAAGATTTTACATAAGTTCCCATAAAGGTAACTCTTTTTGTCCAGTTACATAAATGTGTTTAATTAGTTCACTGAACTGTGGGCCACACTATGCATCTGATTATTATCAAAATAGTAAGAAATTAAAAATTAACTCAGCATTTCTGCCAAGGCTAGAGTCCTGCAACTAAAAATGACTTGGAGGGAATACTTTAAAAAAATCCCTCCAACCCCAGAAGGAAGATAGGAAAAGCCTAAGTGATACCTCACCTACACATCCTTATTTCTTATGACATGACTTCAGCTTGAAGAAGTCTGAGCCAGAAGTTGTATCCTCATCTTTGTGTTATTACTCTTAAAACAATAAGGTTGGCATGTGACTTTCAATCCATGGTCCAGGCCTAGTATAGAGGAATGTCTTCTTGCAAAGTCAATTTTTTCACTTCATCCTAAGACTTTAACATGTTTTCGTTTACTTGTGTAAGCTGTGTGTACCTTGGCACGGTGGTGGAGCTACTATCTTATATAAAATATTTATAGTCTGACCTTACCTGTGTCCGAGTTATTCTGCCTGTGTAACAGCTGTCTTTCTGCCTTCAGTATCTTGGCTGCTTTCAAATGTTTCAATGTGATTAATGCAACACTGAGATCTATTTAATTGCTCCTCTCATTTCCTTTGAAGTGAAATACTGTGTTTTATACTTCAAAGTCATCAGAGTAGACCTTTATATGATTTTGGACACACGTTCCTAAATTTGGCAATATCAGCAAATAAAAGTTTAAGCAGAACTATTCTAGTGTAACTTTTGAGTTTACTCTTGAAATTCTAAAAATAAAAATTAGCATTCTATCAGAATTGCTGACAAACCTAATGCCCTGCTAATTCCTGTATGATTTAGTGCCAAAGAATACATTTTCACTACTTCCTTGATGTCAAAGTAGTGTTTCTATATTTATAAAATGATGGACTTTCAGAAGCTTATTTTCTGCAAATGGAATCCTAATGGCTCTTATTGATTACATTAAAAAAGGAAGGTGCTGCTTCCTTTTCTTTGCTACAAGCATGTAGATGGTTTTTTTAAAATTTGGTTATTGATATTTTGTGGCTTGTCCATCATTTGATTTTTACCAAGGTGTAAGGGATCCTAACAGTCATTTAAATTTTACCTTTTTTAAAAGCTTTCCCAATGTCTTTAAAAATAATAGAGTGACAGAGTGACAGCTGTTGGAAAGCACTCTTCTGTTACTAGAAGTGTTTTTCATTAAAATAATCCACCTCATTTATGCAAACCTGGTCTTGTTGTAAATAGCTCTAAAGAGGGATATCTAATTTTAGCCACCAAATTGCCCTCCTGCCTTCAGGCTGACATCTCTAACAACAGCCTTCAATTTTATAAACTAAACACATTCCACAAGAATCTATTACAGGTTCTGAGGTAAAAATCACATCTACACAGATATTTTATTGCCAGAAAAAGAAATACTTACACTTCATAATTAAAAACTGAACAGGACACATAAAAGACAAAAATAAATTGTAATATGTACACACATTAGAAAGGATAAATAGCAAATATGTTGTAATACTGCATTAAATGTATGCATATGTGAATTCCAGACCCCCCTCAATGTTGTGTACACTAATTCAAAGGATAAATAAGTGCTAATATGGGACAGAGAATTTCTTAGTGTAAACAATGCCACAGGCTTTTTAATAGGCCTTTGGGCCAACTTAGAAAAAACATGTATTGCCTTTCACACTCCATACCACTTAATTTTAATAGTATTATATTCACATGTACAATTTCAAGATAGTATAAAAAATTAGGAATCTAAGAAGCATTCTCCACACTCAACAAAAACAGGCTGGAGACACTCCAAGGATTTTTCTTTCACTTTTAAAGGACCACTAGCTGAAGACACACTGATTCATCTGGGAGCTCTTCCTCAAAGCAATGCAAGAGTCCTTAAATGTAAAAAGTTACATTAGTAGTCACTGCTGCTCAGGCCTATTAATAAAGACTTCTGTGCCTAATTTCAATTCTGACTTTGGATTCACACTAGCATGATGTCAGAGTTGTCACTACTGCCTGCCGTGGATGACAAAGATAATGATCCCTCTGGTTTGAATGGCAAGTGACAGACAGCAAGGAGTGTTTCTAAACACAAAGCATTGCATTGCATTCATAGTGTCACATTATTTGTCCTTCAAATCTTGTTTATGTATGTCTGAGAATCCAGAATATGTCAACATTAAAAAACCAAAAAATATATTACTTGTTCTGTATGAATGTTCCATGTGTTTTCCTGAAGCATGTGCACTGGGATTTAAAAAAAAGACAGTTGAGTTATACTAGGACTAATTTCTGGCAACTGTATTTACTGGCACCAAAGAAAATGATAGTTCTTCCTAAAGTACTGATGACACAAGGACTTATGGCTTGCTATCTTTTTAAGACAGGCTGTAGCCACTGAAAAAACTGACATGCGCAGTTGCTTATTCTCTGTCTTTTAAAAAATAATTCTTCCCACTGGCCAAATGCATTGTTGAGCAGTCCCATCCATTCCACTTAGCTCTGTGGACTGACAGACAAAGTCTCTTTTCCCCCAGCTCTCAGTTCTTTTGTCATCCCTCTCCCTCTTTGTTACCCTCAGTCCCAGCCCCATGAAGCCTGATGAGATCCTGGCAGCAGGCTCTCCAGCGATTGTCTTCAGCACTTCCTGACTCGTGGAGCTCTCACAAAGAAGTCCACTGGCTTGTCTGGGTGGGCTGGCTGCAGAACCGTGGTTTGTCTGGACATGGACAAACGCTTCCTGTGGGTTCTCCTCCTAGACTAATCATTTGTCCATTGACAAAGACAAGGGCTACTTTCTTCATTAGCCTCAGGGTAAGCTGTAGCATACACTCATACTCAGTCAAGTTCCAGTGCAATTTCAGGTCTTCAGGACGCAATGATTTCCCCAAAGAAAATTGTTACTTGAAATATGGGATGTGGTCAAACAGTTATGGACGATGAAACCTGAAAAGATAAATTAAAATCTTAGAATTATGTTATTTCAACTGACAATGACACTGATCCTCATCCCGTTCTCACAGCTGTTTCCTTTTGTCGGCCAGTTATTCCTGATTTTCCGGATCTGTGTTGGTTTAGAGTCAGACCTGTTATTTCCTGCTGTCCATCTCTCTCTACTTAGAAAGCCAAGCAGAGATTTGGTGTGGTTCAAGCACTGGTGTGTCGCTGTCTGTCTGTGCCATTAACCTGCCAGTGTGGTCCCTGGCAGAGTTTTGCTTGGGTCAGCCAGTGCTTTCAGGGTCTGCCTGGGCATGGTTGATGCTAGCACAGGACAGCAGGCAGGCTGGGAAGAGAGGGACATCACCCTGTTTTGAAGTGAGAGGAACAAGTAAACTGCATGGATTCAAGCTGTGCTAAGCTTGCTGGCCTCAGGGCCAGAGAAGAGTCTCCAGTCTGTTTGCCAATACAGATTTAGCTAGAATTGCATCCATTATTTGCAGATGCTGGCAGTAAATATTATCAGAAAAGCTTTGCTAAACCATAACAATGAAAATTCTGGGGTTTTAATCCTTGTGTAAAAGGAGGCTAACAAAAATTTTGTATTTTCTTTTAAGTAAGCAGCAAATTTTATAGCATTTCAGATGCTTTCTTCTTATTAACAGCAGTGAACTGAGGTACATGAAGACCCAAATATATCTCACTTTTTTAGGCTTTTAGGTAGGGCATGTGCATCACTCCAGATTGCCTGTATGATGGCTACAGAAGTGGGTTGCTCCAAAAGGTGTCACCAATCCTTTCTATAATAAGCTAGGAACCTACAGCAATTGAAATTCTAAATCATGTTAAATGTAATGAATCCAAGCAAAAGGGTAAGGAGGGCACCAGTATCAGGTTCTCAGTGTATAGACATAAATTTCTGTTTTAATGCCTTTAAAAATTTATCTGTCCACGAAGTAGTAAAAGATGCAGCAGCTTGAAAAAGGCATAGATAATGATACATCTACACAACAGATTTACCTAAGTTTTTGTTGACACATTTTCTCTTAATAGTTCCACACATTATCTCTGTAAGTTGATTCAATACAATACAGGGGTGCATTTCTCAAATGAAGGAGGTGTGCACAAAGCCTGACATTCTCAACTATGCAGCTGATCTGCTAAATGAGAGTACAGAGGATTGCTAAAAAGACACAGGGGTTTTGTATTTTGTGGAAAAACAATATATTGGACTATATATAGCATTTTCATTAGAAACACTTCATGAACACCTGCTAATATGCTCCTCCCAAACTTGTATTGATTTCTCTATTTTTGGAAAGTAATTTTCTTGGATTTTGTTATGAAATAATGGAAAGAATCAGTCTAAATTAGTAGGACTAGAAAACCAGTCAATTGACAGTCATTACAGTAAATGATGAATGATGAAACCCATTGTTCTTTCTTTTCAAAGTTTGATATAAAATTTAAACATTTCAAATATAAGTACTGATTATAATATTAAATCATCTATAATTAATTTGCAATAGTACAGGAAACTGTATACTATAAACTATTTTTATTTAGTAAGCAGCTTCCTTGTTGTCTCAGTCTGTCACAGAATAGCCTCTGCTAATCAGGTGCCAATGCAAGTGCCTTTTGGTGTGCATAATCTCAGTGATCTTGAAAATAATTAATGAATGAGTAATTAATTCTCTGGCTAGAGACTTCTGTCTATGGTTTTCTTAAATCACTTTTGTTGTATCAATCCAATACTACGTAGCAGAAGTTATATAATTTTTAATGAGATGTCCCAGGAAAAATGGGATCTCTTTTTATTTTCAAAATTGCAATTGACTTAAAACATCTGCATGTTCTGCTCTTTATTAGCTTTTTCTAGTGTTACTCTTCTGACTTCTGCGTAGTAACTCCACAACATGACCAGTGAAACAAAGGAGCATGGATGAGGAACAGAAAAAAATTAATTTCCCTCAGGCTGAAAATCTTTCAGCGCCCTATAGAATCATTGCCTATATTTATCACAATTTGGCTGTTCTTATCTTTTACTCCATTTTCAAAGGCCCTCCTTGAAGAAAATAATTTACTTTTTTACTGGTTTGTCACTCCACGAGATTCCTGGTTCAGCTTTCAAGAATCCAGTTGTAATCAGTCTCAACTGTCCTCAAAGCTCATGAAAAAATATCCAATTCTTTTTGTATGAATCATGCTTTTCTGTACTTAAGCTTCAATATTGCAAAGCAACTCAAGAAACACAGTAATGTAAGCAGGGAGTTGGTTTCTATACCTGCTATTTTTATTCTCTCCCTTGGGATGCTCTTTTTTTAAAAAGTAGTATTTTTATACATTCTGAAAAAGATATACTATGTGCTACCTAAAGAGAAAATGACATCAGAAGCCAAATTAAAAGATATATCTCCATGTTTGAAAAACACATTTTCTAGTGTTCAGAATGCAATACTACATTAAAACTCTGCATCTGGTTCATCTTCTGGCTTAGGTTTCCTGTCTGTGAAACTGGTTTGAATTTTTAAAAATGAATTTCTTTATGTTGTAGCTACAGAGAAGTGATAAGTTATTATTTTTTACAACTCCATGTTATGGTGAGAAAGAAATCACTGAAGTTGTGAAATCAAACAGTGAAGTAGCAGATACATGAAACACCATCATGAATTTTTCTTGTGATGCATTCTTTAATTAGGCGATTCAGACTCATTAGCTCAAATCCTTAGTTTGGCTGAAACAGTAGCAGGAAACAGAAGGGACCCAGTCTTAGACAACTGGTTTTGTTTGACTTAATTTTCTGCAGAAGAAAAGACATTAATACTATGTACACAACGCTGGCCAACCTAACATCAAGTTTTGATTGCTGGTGGCAATTTTCAGCCTTTGTAACTTCCAAGAAAAATGAACACATGCCATGGAGATTTCAGAAAGTGTGTCCCTCCCCCTAAGAATAATTCTGCCAAATTTGAAAGCTTGCTAAAATACTATGGACACTTCAGAGCTCCTAAAAATAACAATGCTTCAGACAACATCTTGGTGTTATCCAAAGCAGAGAACAAAACCAATCCACGTAACACATTAGAAGTAGCAACAAGGGAATCTCTCTTGTTCCCCAGAAACTGCTGCCAGGAGCCTAAGTGACCCTTAGAAAGCTCGCCAAGACAGAGGTGAGCTTTTCTGAAGTTCAAAGCATCATCTGATTTTCACGTATGAAATGTATCTACACAAATGTATGCTTTAATGAGCAAGGGAGTGCTGCCAGAGAAGGAAACCCCTTTTATTTTGTGTGCTTGAAGATTATTAACTTCATCTGTAAGAACTGACGGGTTCTTGCACAAGAGTATTTTTTAGATTCCCCTAACAATCTTTTTCTACTTAGTGACCAGTCCATTGCGGTCATCTGCACTGCTGCATCAGCTAGAGATGGCATCAGCAATACTGGGAATTCCAACAGAATCCATGATGGGATTCAAGGGGACTCATGACAGGAATCCACACAAATCATGACACAACTGCAGAGAACTTGCAGAAGAGCAGAGGGTCGCTGTCATACTCATTCCTCACACTTACACAAGAAGAGGGATTTACCCACCTGGTAAATTGCCGGCTTTCCTCGTGTACTTCCATTTCTGTGCTTTTGAATTCATTCAGTTCTTTCCGTATTGCTGCCTAATAAACAATAATGATATATGCAACAGTAAGAAATATGAACTTTCAGGAAAACAAAGAGTCTGAAAGAAATGTGGCCCTACCATTGCAGGTGTCTTAAAGTTCCCATTTCAATTTTCCCTTACTGTAATCCACAGCTCTCACACATTTCTGATCATCAACATGAATGACTTTTCAATTAGAGCTGTTCAAAGTACTCATCCACTACAAAGAAACGAAAAGCATCAAGCACCAAAAGTAAACCAAGAAACACCAAATCAACTGCATTGAAAGCCCACACTGAAACAGAGCACTTCTACTGACAAAAACGGACAAGGGGTTGGATTTCCCTGACAATTACTTGCTGAGTAGGCAGACAGGAGAGGATTCTATCTCCAGGCATAGCCATGAGGAGCTTGTGAGTCACTCTGCCAGCACAGGCACTGTGTGCACAGCAGGGTCCTTGGATCTCCCCTCTGGAGACAGGACTTCAGGAATGCAAGATGAACAGCATTTTTTTTAAGTGGAATTAGTCACTTGGTTTGATTCATTTTATGTAAAATGACATTAATTATTTGGACATTTCTGGCTTGGATTTTTAGTTGGCAGATACTAAAGAACAGCAGAAATTCAGTACAGTTTGTAAATGCCTTGTTGCTTATGTTAAGAGACTGAAAAGAAATTTACTTCATCAAGTAAATTAAGTAATAAATACAGTTTCTGAAATATTCTAATATATACTACAAGGGGTTTTGTTTCTATGCCACACACCTTCCTACCTTCGCTGTTAAAGGAAGTGACAGTTTATTTTTACTCATTCTTTTCTTTAACCACTTTTGTAAGACAGTATCATTTCATTAATCCCTAAAGAAACGTCATCTAGTGTGCATGCCTTTCAGTGCAGAACAGACAAGCAGCATGATAAAATTATAGCATCAGCAGGCTGCAGTCTTATAAATGACAAACTTTGCTTTAAGCAGGGGTGGTCGTGTTTAGCCACAACAGCATGCTTACATGAGGCTGCTGTAGAGCTAGTGAAGAGACAGTGATTTCTGAGCACCAAATCAGCAACAAAGACAGCAGAGCTCCAGCTCTCTAATATAGCTGCAGCACAATTTTCTGCCCCTACTGGAATTAGAAGAATGATTTCTCTGGGAAAAAAAGGACAAGGGAATTTTCAGGCAACCCCAAGTTTGCTTTTCTGCTAAGGCCAACAAACTTGGAGCTGACAGGATCAGCCTTGGGCACCTGTTAATTACAAAATGAATTGAGACTAAAAACTGCTACCCTGAAGTAGGTAGGAAACTCCATTGTTTTTTTCTAGTGCAGTTTACCCGTGGTTGAACCTCTGTCAAAGTGGAGGTGCTGGGTCCTCTAACCTCCCACAGACTATGGGAGGCCTAGACAATGCTCAGCATCTCCCATAACCAACATCTACAAACACTTCTGACTACAGTTTTAACTATTTCACCTTGACCTGATACAACTGTCAGATGAGCTGTAAATTTTAAAATACTAATATTAAAATACAAGCTGAAATAAAACCAGTGCTTCAGTACCCTTAGCTAAAATAGGGTGGGTTCATGCACACACCACTTTTCATGTCAAGCACAGCTCACAGAAGTTTCATAAAGTCCACACGTCTTGATTCAGACCCAGTGCTTTAAGAGCCAGCACTTTGGGCTACCTGAATCTTACAGCTCTCCTTTCATTAAGTAGTATAGAAGGGAAATGGAAGACTACTTTATGGTAATCTTTGACTAATATTTTTTTAAAATGAGAATCACAGGATCATTTGTCTCATCCTTTGTGGTCAGGCAGCAGGGCTATATTAACTGTAGGATGTTAGGGGTAAACTTCCCAAGAAGGTGTGCTGCATACACATGGTCAGTTTCTGCACTGGTGGTTATGGCCAAGAACCTTGAGGAGGATGGAGCAGCTTCTGCCTTTTATTCACTCAAATGAGTGGCAAAAGCAGCTCCTGGTAGCAGTGACACAGACTTCTGCCTGCAAACCCCTGCATGAATTCCCTCAGATCTGGGCTACCTCTGGTGAACTTTTATCTGTCTTAGCAAGGTTTTAACAAATAGAAAACAAAAATTAGAAATTCTGGCCCAAACTGTCATAGTGGAGGTGTAAAATTTGCTCATAATAGGCACCTGAGTGGGTTTTCTTAGCTGCAGGCAGTAGATGCACAGTAGCACCATGACAATCTTGCTGTCACCAGCAGATGTCATTTGTGATGCTGGCAATCAGGAGAATGTAAACCAGAGGAAAAGCTCCCCAAAAGCAAAAGATTAAAGCATTTTCTTAAAATCTACATTTGTGCCTTGCCTTGTCTGCAGGAGTTAGCCTGGCCCAAGGCTTGTCAGCACGACGGTCATAATCCGGAGATTCCGTGACCTCCACGTACTCGTTAAATCGAAGGATTCTTCTCGCTTGAAGTTCAGCCACTGTAGGCCTCAGACTGAGCTGTAAGCAGGAGGCAGAAAATAGTGTGCTTAACAAGAAGAAATACAATAAAAGAGGAGGGTATGATGTAATCTCAAGAGAACTTTAATGGTATTTCTAAATAGGGTCACTTTCAGGTGTCTAAAAAAAGGCACCATCCAGGGAGTGCTGCGCAGGAATGGGGAGGCAGCCTAACCTGATTTCTTCAATTATAAAAATAGTCTTTGTCGGGCAGGTCACAGAGAATCATGACAGTTATCCCTGGAATGTTAATTGTGACTTTGCAACTGGCACAACCCCATGAGGCCATCTGCATTAACGGTTATACCATGTTAAAACTGTAATATCAAAAATATGTGACATTTGGAAGTACCTGCCTAACCAAAACCCCTGGTTTTGACCATCTAAGGGTCATTATAATGCCAAATTGCTTCAGTCACCTCAAACAATAAAAACACTTTAATTAACTAAGGATGATCATATTAAGGAAACTGTATTTTTGCAGAGACAGGCAGACCAGGGATACTTATGAAAACTCCTCCCATCCTCTCCCAGAACAGAACTGTAACTGCTCCATTTCCAGGGACAGTGAGCATGATCCCACCTGCAGAAGCTAAGACCACTGATGTGGTTAGAAAAGCACTGAAGGGATGTCATAGGGATCACATTGTATTGCTGCCCTCTCCATTGCTCTAGGGAAGAGTGGATCAACAGGTGTGGCTGCCCTTGATCATATGTGACAGGGGTGGTCATGCTACAGAGGAAAACTGTCACTTATGTCCCCTGCTGAGAAACAGCAATATGGCCAGACTCGGTATGCTTCTCCAGGTGTGGGGAGCTGGACAGGATGGGGTTTCCTCCAACACGGGCTTGGCTTGTACTGCTTTTTAAGCAGATTTCTAATCTGGGAAAATGACTGATGGACATTTGCAGCAGTGTCTATACACTGAGTTTTAGATTCTTATGAAACATAATTCTATGTACAAAAATACACAATACAAAAAAGCACATCATCACCTTTCTACTGAGTCTACGTTTTATTTCTCTTTTGGCTTCCTGTTCCTCTTCTTCATTCTTCTCTGTTTTCAGAAGAGATAAAAAGGAGTGAATATTTAAGTATTATAACTGCACATACTGTATTTCTCTTGGTTGAAAGCTTCAGAACTCCAAGGCCTGGCTCATGTTTCCTCATATTTCTGGATGATGCCGCCTGTGTTTTCTGCTTTTTGGCTTTTGTATGCTCTCATTCTTTTCCCTATCCGCATTTCCCCTGATTCTGTAGACATCTCAAGTCAACTGTGGGTCACGAGCACAGCAAAGAGAAGGTGCCTGTCATTTCCTTTCTGTGTACCAGCAAGCAAGTACCCTGAAAGAGTTGCCTGATGTTTCAATTACTTATTTTAACATTACAATCACTGTTCCTTTTACTTCCAACATTGATTTTAGAATAAGAGTCTAATTTATAAATGCCAAGTGAAAATTTTACTCTGAGTATTTGAATTACCCAAGTTTCGTCTACTGCTACAGACATGAATCAATGACATTTGTTTCACTGTCATTTGGCAGCAAATTGGTTTTTTTTATATGCTTTTTTTGTTGTTGTTGTTTTATAATGGGGGCGTATGATCCAACACTCAAGCCCTCTTGGATAAGGGCCACTGGCTGGACCAGTACAGCAGAAAATGATGTCCATTTTTAGAATATATTTGGGCATATGAATGAAACAATTTCCTTTTAACAAATTTCTGTTCTAACCAAACCTGATTTCTTGACTGCCAGTGAAAAGCACACTTAGAAAGACATGTTCATGTGGGCTCAGCATATTTTTAAATTGATGTATAGTTTGAAGGACAGTTTTTGCCCTTTCAGTCCAACTCTGATGGTTAAATGCAAAGTTTTGTGGCTGAAATATCCCACCTAGAGAAATACACAAAATTCTGATCCTGTTTTATTCATGGTTGGGGATTACAGACTCTGCATTGCAGTTCAAGGCTAACTATAAATTTAAAGAAATTCATTTGTTCTGGAAGCAGCCAACTTGTATAGATGAAAAGGGAGTTTTAAAACCTGGTATAGTTGTATTTGCCCTGTTTCCTATGGCCAGCCTGCTGTCTTAGTAGAGGTGACCTGGCCTGAGGAGAATTTCTGTGTAATGACTTTCACACTGGAGAAAATGCTACGACAGGACACCTCATGGTACTTGCAGATATCCTTTGCTTACTCAATTGCTTTCCTATAAGAAGAATATCAGGGAAAGGAAAAGAGGACAAATGATAAAAATAAAAAAGTAAGAAGGGAAAAAGTAGGAAAAGGCAATGCTTGCCCAAGATCTGCTCTGTGAGAAGACTCCCACACTTAGAATAGGATTCCAAGAGCAAGGTGCAATCACACAGCCTTGCTGCCAGGATTAGGTTGGATTTCAGGTTGATGGTGATGTTACCGAGATACTGAAATAGGGATGTAATTTATGGTTTATTAATTGCTTTTCTGTTAAATGGAAAAGAAATGGATAGCCTGTTTCCATAGAGGAACTGTAAATGGACTCAAACTGAAGAATAACTGTAACAGGAGAGTTATAAATTAATCTACAGCTTAATTTTTTAATTAATGTATCCATCAATAAATAAATTTGGTATATTTAAGGACTTATAACTTAAAAGGATAACCAATCTCATCCTCACCTAAAAAAGTCAAAAGGTCTCTAGTTGTTTTGGGACAGATAAATCATCTATAGGCTTTTGTTTTAACATCCTGTCTTTGCAATCAATAGACACAGTAGCTGTACTGCCCTTTCCTTACTTTAGTTTGTAAAATATGTTGTGCATTATTCATATCTTGGCCTTTCTTTGCTGTCTAAACCACAGCGTTTCCTAAGAAGAACAATAAGATGCTTCATGTAAGAAACAGGGGCTCATGGTGCTTAATGTATGCCTTAAGGAAGAACTACCAACAGCATGGCACCTGAAATAGTGTTTCTCTGTATTTTGGGGGAGGATAAAATATTTTAAAAATCTTTCTCTAGACATTTAGGAAGGTTGAAGGTTAGCTGCCCATCCCAAGCTGTGAAGCCAGATCCCTGTGGAGAACAGATGATTGCACAGCAGGATAGGAGACAAAGGAAAACCTCCCAAAAGGGCAAGCATCTTAGTGACTGGGCAGAGGGCCTAGGTACCCCTTGGAGCAGGCCATATTCTGGAGGATAATTCCAACAGGAGGCACCATGAGCGTCCTTAAATCCTGGGAAAAGCAGGAGAGGATCAAACCCATGGGGAACAGACAGTCTTCTGCATGAGAGGTCAGGGACAGGATTTTATACATTCAAATTGGTTTACTTCTAGGAATAAAGCCCAAGAGCTAAAGGAAATGGAATTAAATCTTGTGGCTGCTAGTAATATACTCAATCTGCTGTTTGGCACATGGGCCCCTGTCTCTGGCACTGACTTGTACCTAAAGCACCAATTTCCCACCTCCAGCCTGCTGGGCAGAGTCTTGCTTTAAGCCTGGTGCTACAGAAACGCTGCCTGGATACAAATACCTACAAACAGTAAAAACTACAGTGTGTTTTTGGTCTTTTAAGGTAAAAGTTTTGAAAGTTGCTGTAGGGAGTTAGGAAGATGTGTGGTGCTAAAAATAATGGGTCTGGTGCTCCTGGTTCCTGTAGGTGTTGTGGAAAATTCCAGCCAGAGGGCCAAGATTTAGCTGCAGGTATGAAGTGACTCATTTGGCCAAACAGGAACACATTAATGCACAGGAACACACTTATCACTGCTTTCCACCTTAAAAGCAGATCTAATCTGTGTGATGTGGAGAGAGAAAATATAAACACAGCGTTCTCAGCTGCAAGTCCCCTCCTCAGATGTCCTGCTGCTGCCCTACTGGCAAAGAACCAGCCCAGCGAGCGCCCTTTGCTTGCAGAAGTCTCTGATTAGATCCCAGCAAAACTATGGCTTCCCTCCTTCCCTCCCTGCAATTCCTAGGAGGTCAATCTGGGATTTGACTCCTAATTGAAACAATTTTGTTTAGCATCAGTTATTGTGGCCGTCAAGTTAAATAATCCCCCAGTCAAAGCCGAACAAGCAGCTTCCCTGTCAACTATACATTATTGCTCCTGCAACTTTTACCACATTACATCTGGTCACCTTCTGTTCTGTGGGACAATTTTTTTGTAGCAGAAGGGGAGAAGAAAAGAGTCCTGCCTGAGGACTGCTCCATTCTTGACCAAAATGTACTCCTGGAGCATAAAACCGAACTTTCCATTGTGTCCCTATGGGATTAGCTATGTTTAGAGTTCTCTGTGGGCTTGCTAAGGAAAGAGAAAGAAAAGACAAACAAAGCACTTGCTTCTAGCAGTGCTCTGAAATGCACAAAGCTGTTTCTCTTTCCTGGTTTTACAAGCAAAGATAACCATTAATATTCCTTAACAAGCATCGAGAGCTAAACCCCATATTCTACAAAGAGATTACTGGCAGGCATGCAGGTGCACTGTACAAGAATTTCACTGTTCCTTACAAATACAGGGAAAAAATTACAGTTATCTTAATCTGAAATTCTTGGAAGATTAAAAAGTTTCTTTTGCCATAATGCAATACTATAAATACTGCTGGTTCAAAGCCAGTGTACAAGAAGCCTGCCTTTATAAAAAACACAGGGCTTTATGTATTCCTTCAAGTGGACTCTTAAGTTGTCGTAACTTTGTTTTAGTGTGGGAAGTCTGGATAGTTTTATCCAAACAGTTTTTAAACAAATCCTCCTGCAATGTCTTGCGATGGTACTTGGAAACAGGAATTTCAGTAACTGGTTTATCTGGAAGTATTATCAAAACAAAGCTTCTTGCAAAACAAACTTGCTCGCTAACTGGAAGTACAAAAAAAAAAGAAAAAAAGCAGGGATTTTTTTTTTGAACCTCTTAGAAGATTTGGGCTGAACTTTATCCTGAAGTAAACATTTGGACCTTTACCACTTACTGTAACCTCAAAGTCTGATAAATATTACTCAAAACAATACATCCCCTTAGCTGCAGTTTACATGCACATAATAATATAACTCTTTCTCCCCATCCACTGCTTAAAAAATATGAGGAGGGAAACTTTATGAAAGAAATCCCAACTTACTCACAAAAGCTCACTACACCAACAAAGGCATTTAAGATGTGCAAACATTTTCAAATGATCCACAGGAAGGAATGACAATAATTTTGATGTAAAATAAAAGTGCCTTATGGTTTAGAGAGAACTTGAACCCTGAAAGGACTCTGAGTCAGACTCTCATCACAAACCCTGTCTTGGTTTTGGTTTGCTTTGGTTTTAATAGATCACTTTCAACTTGAAATATTTTATATCTCAGTGATGAGCAAAAAGCAGTTCCTCCACGTGCTCGCAAGGGTCACTGTGATTTTTTGTGATTTACAATTCTGCTTCCCAGCCTTCATTTTTCGCTCTCCCTGGCCTCTTTAAGACACCCCCCAGCAGCAGCAGGGGAGGATGGCAGGAGGCACTGAGTGCAAAGCCTGGTGTGCTGCCAAAAGTTTAAAGTAAACAAGCTGAAACAGGAGAGGAAATCTATTAACTGCTTTCCAGTCTTGAGCTACTTATTGCAAAAGCAGTGAATGGAATAAACACTGGCAAAAGGGGATACTAAATACATCACAAGTTTGCTGCTGGGTTGATCACCTCAAGACAAGTGAGAAAGGGCAATAAGGGAGCCCAGCTGGTGCTCCCAGCCCAGTGGCCGTATTCTAGCCCACCAAAGATGAACTGGATTTACCCTTCTCACACAGAACAGCATGAGCAGTTTATCATTTATAAAAAAAGTTCTTATTTCCAATTTTATTTTTTATTTATCTATGAAATTTAGAGGTTTGGAAATTCCAGTTTTAGAAAGTCTATTCACTTTATGTGCTGGACAGGAGTCCCCTGATCCCTCTCCTGTGCAAGCATGAACTGTAGCTTCCCTTTTCAGAAAGAAATGGCACTATTTGGCATTTGAGAGCTCAAACAACAGCAGTAAGAGTTTATTAGCATTTTGTTATCAGGATGGTTTGCCTGAAAGCCAATAATTGCCCTCTCCCTGATTTGCTAGCCTAGGCAAGTGACAGAGTCATCAGTCCATGGATGCTGTCAGGTAAACATCCCATTTTCTTTTCTTCCCTTCCCATTAGCATGCTACACATCAGGGCTGACACCAGGATTGCACAGATGAGCTCCAACTTTACTGAACAATTGCTGGAAATAACATAACAACATCTTACCAACTCTTTGATCAGGTGTGAGGAATTCTCATGCCTTAAGAGTTTTTTTTGTTTGCTATTTGTGTGATTTTTGATGTATTGCTATGAAGTATCTTTTCTTCATTTATTTCTTCTACTTAACCACCAAGTACTAGCCACCTCTGCAAGATGAACACAGGACTAGGTGGAGCTGGGCATGGCACCTGTTGCACTGAGTGGTTAGGTAACATCTTTCTTATGGAAAGATTCATAAAGGAAGAAAAAACAATGATTGTTCTGAAGAGTTTGCCAGCCAAAAAACAGAAGCAACATAAATGGCAGAATAGGCATAAAGGGTAAACATCTAATGTACTTCCTCCACCCTCAATTATTTGAATTACAGACTTTTTTTCCATCAGGAATATCAGGAAGGATTTAATCAATGGGAAGTGAGAATCTCATGCATGTTTCAATATAGAAGACATTTATGTCAGAAGTGAATATGAAGGCCAGCATGCTGAAATAATTGGTATATACCTATTGACTTTCTGCTGAACACTTTGCCTTTCTTCTTTCTACTCCTCCTTCCAACCTCTGCCCTTCCATCCCACCTGCACCTCCAACTGATATTCCTTTCTTCTCCTCCTCCTCCTCATAAAAATCAGGTGGAAGGTTAACTAGCCTAGAACTATTTATAAAGGGTATCGAAGTCATTCCTGGTCTTTGGGACCAGCTTCAAGAAGTGAGATTGTGACAAGTAAAATTTGGCATGTTCAAAAAATGGAGTTTTCAAAGCTACAATTGCAGGTTAGTGAATAAATCAAGTGTTGACACATTATTTTCTAGAACATCATTTCTCTCTAGTTATGGTTCTAATACTGGAGCAACAATGATGGGCTTCCAGATGAATCCAACACATGCTCCCTTTCTAAGCAAACACTGTATGAAACCTGAATGAAATACTTACGCTTCAGGATATTTCTTTGCTCCAGCTCTTCAGTCGTGGGCCTCTGGCTAAGTCTCCTGTAAGAACAAAGTAAGTGACTGATTTAAAACCAGATCTAAATGACACATTAGGATTCGTAATACAGCTTATAAAATGTAATTTCTGGAAGTAATTTCCAGGCAGTTACAATAAATGCTCATGTAACCAGAGTGGCCATTTGTTTTAAAAGATGTAGTGTTGCCATTTGAACACATGAATAACTGATACTTGAAAAATATTACAGAATTTGTAGAGAAAATTTAAAGTCCTCACAGGTATCATTTATGAATAAATCCATGTACTTTCTTTGTTCCCAAGCACCATCATTGTAATCAGTTGTGCAATTGTTAGATTATTCTCAGGTATTTTGAATGAATTTTGATATTTTTGATATTTTTAAGTCTTACTGAAGTTTTTTAAAAAGCCAAAACCAACAAAATCCATGAGCTGTTCATTCCTCATTAATTTGTATGCACAATACAATTGCGAGCTTTACCTGAAACCAAATTTTATTTAGTTACCTAAACATAACAACTGCCATTACAAAAACCCCAAACTGAGATCATAATTTTCTGATTTGTACATGGTTGATGTTGTCTCTGTGTTTACTAAACAAGTCCACTTGTTCACTTGAGGAAAGAGCAAGAAAAATTTCAGCAGTAAAACTTATTTTGCAGGTGTGTTCAAGATAGGTGTCTGTTCATCTACACTCACACAGTTCACTACAGGCTGTCTTTAGCCTCGTGACACTCATCCAATTCAAATCACTCTTGGCCTTACAGATTTGTCCCAGAGGACTGGCAGGTTTACCACAGGAAGGAAGGAAGTGGAAGTATAGGAAGTCCCAGGTGGGGACCTGACTCAACCCTGACTGAGCTGTGGGAACAGATTTTCCACAGACCCTGATGCTGCCAGGTGCTGACCGCCAGGCCAGGAATTTTTAAGAAACTGGCATCAAACTTGGATGTGATCTTGGGTATGAGCACAGCCCTGATGTACACAGATCTTGTCTCCTGCCACCAAAGCAGAGCTGTGTGCATTGCCTTTCAGCTCTCCAGCAGAACTCTAAAGCAGTTTCTGCAGCTTCTCCCCAAGGGAGGACTGACAAGCAGGATGTGATCACCAGAGCTGGGAGCTGGTCAGGAAAGCGATGATAACAACCATCCCTCTTTATCGGCAGAAGGAAAATGGCCCTTGGGCTCTGCACAGCAGATGTTGCAGTTCAGTAATGAAATAGCTGCCTTGGCCAGACACCCAGATCACAGAGGAACTCAGCTCATCTTCTGGGTGTTGATGCAGGGCTGTGTACTCTGCACTGGAGCAGTACCAACAGGACTACCCCGTATCTGGGAATCTCCAAAAAACACAGGACATCCTCCAAATCTGGACAACATTACTGAGGCAAACAGAAACAGGGACAGGTCTAGCAAAATACAGGCATGTTGTAGTCTTTTCTCAGAGACCACAAAAGCCAAAATAAACATGAAGTTTTTTTTGGAAAAACCTTTGTAAAAGTCAAGTGAATTTTTTATGCAATGTTCCCAAGTCCAGAAGGAGAAAGTAACATACATCCCATAGCAGTTTAACAGCTGGAGGAAGATGTGCCTCAGCGCTGGGTGCAGTGAAACACTAAACACTGACCAGCTCAACTTCTTTTGCTGGAATCAGCATATGATAATGAAGGACTTGGAGAGCCAGGGGAAGAGGAGAAGAGTCAGAAGGGAAAACATTCACAGGCATGCTCTGTGGGTCAGGAACTAGTGCTCTGCCTGAGACAGGTATACAAGTGGAAATTCTGCTAACAAATCTGAGAAAGAATGAGAACCATGGCATTGTTTGTTGTGGAGTCATTCTTACCCTCTTCCTCTTCTTTCCTTTTTTAACCAAAGTACCTAAACCCCCAAAAGCTCTCATATTTTGTTTCTTGCAGGACAAAAATAATCTATTATTGACAGTTCAAAGTTTTGTGAGAAATAAACCCACCATTTTCCAGACAGTTGTACCACAAAGATCCTGCAGAGCACATTGGGCTGCATTTAAAACATGAACCCAGTGTTCTCAATTCTCTTCCTCCATCTCCACCCAGTGAAACCACATTGACCCTGTGACTGATACCTCACAAGCTTTGTTCCAATCTGATGCCTGATTTCCTGCCTCTCCTCTTCAGATGTACGCTGCAAGATGTTTTTGTCTTCTAACTCTTTCTTAGATGGTCTGTTGCCAAGTTTGATAGCAAGAGTATCCCTACGACGAATTTTACTTGCCAAAGAGCCTGAGGAAAGGAGGAGTAGGGTAGATTTAGTTCATTCATGCTCAGGTTACAGACACAAACTCTGAGTAAGAACATTATTACCTCCCCAAAGCAACCTTGTTCCCACATGCAGGAGAAGAATTTTCATTAACATCAAAAGAAAAATTTTAGCTCAGTTCATGAAAATAAAAAGCTAAAAGGCTTGGAGGGAAAAGCTACCAGCCAAATTGATACAAACATCACTTGTCATCTCTGAAGTGATAGGATAAAAATGACAAATCTACACTAAAATGTCTTTGAAGTCTAATACATTACAGGTTGGCTTATTTATCTACTTAGTATATTTAGCAACCTGCTGCTCTTTTTTTTCAGCCTTAAATGGCTTAGTCTCATTCTATCACCCTTTACCTCATTCTTTCATCTTTTTTCAATCAATTACCACTTAGTTCTCTTATAGTGCTTTCCATCTCTAAGTTATTTGTAAGAAAAGTGCTCTGAGTGCCTGTAAAGTAACCTAGGCAGGAACCCCCAGACACTGAAGCAATCTGCTCTCCACAAAACTGACACTGTCGGGACAAGGGCTTTGCAGCTTGGCCAGCATTAGCTTCAGCCAGCTGGGGAAGGAAGGCCATTTTTCACAGCCTTTATAGTATTTCCCTTGTGTCTTTACATTCTGACCAAGGTGGGCTACATATGCCTTAGGTTGGCAGATTTTCACTGTGTAAGGCAGTTTGGTAAGACCACAGGCTCCCAGCTCACTTTTCATAAGACACTGTGCTGCTGTGTGAACACAAGAATTTTGGTTTCTATCACTTTGGGTTGTATTCAAACCCAACAAAGAACTGCAGAAGACTTCAGCCTCTTGAGCTATCTAGCACTTCACCTTCTCCTGCACCAGTAGCTAAGAAAAAAAAACCAGCAAAGAAACATGTTCATTTTGCCTCATGCCACTTTGGTACACTGGACCTTGGTGTTCAAACCTTCTTTGTTGAGCACAGTGAAGCACCTCCTCCAAAAAAGCTGTAAGCAAGGCTCTCAGCCATGGCTTGATGGTGATTTCAACCTGACATAAAGTCACCCCAGAGGAGGTAGAGGGAGGGCTGCCCTCCTTCCTGCTCCTGACAGCCTGCTGCTGGCACCTTCTTTGCCCAAGCAAAGGAGAAGCCTTTGGGTGAGCTGGATTAGGGAACCAAAAATTCTACTGAAAATCAGCTCAACAGCTGCTCCCTGCTCCTACAAAAATAAACATGAACTCTAGCCTAAGGAAAAAACAGCTGGGAACAGAATGGGGGCAGGACAACCCCTTCAGCACTGCAGGGCTTCTGCCCAGTTAAGGTGATGACAGAGTCATGACCCCAGATGAAATTTCAAAGCTGTAAAACTTAGATGTAATCTACTGTGATCTGCTCTGCCTGCTAAGGTTGCTCCAATGCTTAAAACAAAGAGGAACAAGCGACTTTCAGACAGTGAAGCTGCTGACTGATGGGCCTCCTCTGTCATCCACCACACCTGTAACTCCCACAAGGAACTCATGGTGTGGGCAAGCCAAATGAATGGCTTGTGATGCCCTAAGGTCTCTACCTTATCCCACCCTCACATCCTCCTGAGCCTGTTCCTCCCCCTTCTGCTCTCCTCCCTGCAATGATTGATCTGCTCTTCTCGGGTTTCTGTGGTTGAAATGACCCCCGAGGTATTGGAAAGTCTTTTTTCCCAGCCTCGTGACTGAAGAAGAGGCTGAAGAAGAAGTTGAGATTTGTCAGTTCTGCTTGTCAAGGTTGTTTATTTTTTCTTATCTAATACATTTTTTCTCTGACCTGCTGGGATCTGTCCAGCAGGTTAGGTTGTGGCACAGCCTCTGCCCTCGGGGTGGTGTTAACTTTTTATACTATGAACTACGTGTAATTTATTTACAATAATTTTCCAGTACATATTACCTATGTCAGCCAGTCCGTCTCTTTTCTAAACCAATCAAAAAAGTGTTACCATCCCAGCAGAAGATGGAGGACAAGAAGAAGGAGAAGAAGGACAGGACATGCCCAGATTCCTCCATCTTGCTTCTTGAACCCCCATTCTGAAACCCCTAAATTCTACTTTTTCGCCCTGTGACAAATATCATTCTACTCAAACCCTTGTGGCT